>NW_024543066.1:16857500-17447500 GCF_018167655.1 Microtus oregoni | reverse complement strand
GGATGTGATTTTTCTCAAATACATTCTCTAGGTGCTGTACTTTAAAAATTAGTTTCATTTTTAATTTAAAATTCATGAACTAGGAAGTCTTTTCAGCTCGCAGGAGAACCATTCTTCATCGCATCTACTTCTAGAAATTATCAACCATTTGAGGACCCATGTGAACTGATGAACTCCTTTTTCTTATAAACCACTTTTTGGGAAAGATTTAGTCCCCTTATCTACAATGCGGCTTAATTCATATGATTGTGGTAAGAAGGGGGAACACTTTCAGATATAAGGCCTTTAGAAGAACATTTCCACTAAAGGACTGATCAGTCTGTCATTGTGACTATGATGCAGAAAAGCATTTCAATGACTAGTAGTATTTTTAGGGTGTGGTACATTTGGGTAATTAGTTAATTCTCACACAGTATTCCACAATAAAGCTGGGGCTGTGGAGAGACAGTTACATTCACGTACAAAGACAGCCCCTCAGATACAGAATATAAGTAGGAATGTAAGCAATGGCAAAATACCCATAATAGCAACAACAGCAAAAATGTGTACTGTTTGCCCAGTTTGTCTCTCAGTTCCATTTCATCCTTGTTCTCACACATGAGAGGCTTTTACTTTGACCTTCAATCACAGGAGAGGGAGGTGTTTCATCCTAGAACCCTGTCCCCCTTCACCATCGTGGAATGAAAACCACGTCTAGTTTCCAGGTTGACACATAAGACATGACGTTCTTGTTCCAAGAGGAGCCAAGGGGACAACAGGAAGCCTAGTCCAATAAAACCTGACTCAACATATATTAAGCAAAGAGGCAGACACAACACTTGTGTGGCAAAATTCTCATTCATCTAATTCGCTTCCACATTGTGTTGTGTCTGGTCGTGTGCATTCATATCAGTTTGTTCTTTTTGTGGTTTTGGATGTACTCTTGAATCTGATGCCTTCAGGAATAGTCTCTAAGCTGTAAAATATAGCAAGCCGAACAAGGATCTATGGAACATCTCTGGATGATGTGGGGTAGTAAATGAGGAGGAAGCTTTTTTTAATTTTCAGAAGCAAGTCATAGTTTGGCAGAGTTCATTATTTTTTATAGCTACAACTAAATTGTATTTTAGCTTGCTTCTCCTTACTGTGGGAGAGGAAAAAATGAATTTCTGGAGAAAAGCTGCTATCTGGGGCCCAGCTATGACCCAGTCAGGGTGTTGCCAGCCTGTGTTAGATTCATAATACCCTTCTAATTGCGGCTGCTGTTGTCATGAAACAAAGCCTCCAAGAATACTTGCTGCCCATGGACTCTAAATGAGGCCAAACAAACAGAACACAGTGGTCATCAGTGAGAGAGGCCGAGACAAAATCCCACACGCCCTTCTTCTATAAGTCCATAATTATCTACAGTGATGAAAAGCAGATCACCAGACCCACTATCCTTGCTACCATTTAATTTAGTCTGTCATTTCAAAACATTCCAACTAATCTTCTGAAAATAAAAAGGAAGTAAAACGGAATTTCTTACCTCACCCTAAGCTACATTTACTAATCACCACTTTAGTGGAAAAAAAGAGTCACGTGTCTGGCATGGAAAACCCCAGCATTCACTTAGGAAGACGAAAGATCAATTGGCCCACAATGTTCAACTATGAATGATTTTAAAATAATTGACAATTGAATATTGCCCAACTGAAATAGTTGAGTGTGGATAAAGCCTCTGTCTGAGAAGTTATTCCACCATTTCGAGATGACAAAAATGGAACACAACTCTGGGGTTTAAATATTTCCTTCCACTTTAACTCTGAGTCCTTACTCCACTTATGTTGTAAGATGGTCAGATTGTAAGATTACCATGGCTTTTTAAGAGAAGAGTCATGAGGCTGTTCAAAACACTTTCGACATAGCAATATGTTAGCACACATTTTCTGCAACCACAAAGTACATCTCATTGTATTCTTCATGTCTCATGTTCTTTCTCCTCGTAATTAAACTAACTCTGATCCCCTATTTTCTATTTCTTCCTTCAATTCTTGCCTGGAGTTAATTTTCATTTTTCAGGCTAAATTGGGGTCAGTCTATAACCAGATCAATTCAAAAAGATTTCCTTTGGAAAAACTGAAACTTCATTTTGCAACAACCTTTTTTTCCACACTGAAGAGTCATCATACCTGGGTAGAAATAGAGCAGCTGCCTTCCAGTGAGATAACAAAAACTCTCTATTGTTTCCGATCTTGAGAGTGACACAGGAAACCCTTACATTGTCTCTCTTAGAAGATTTCAAAAATCCGCATCTGGAGGAACGGGGGACTATAATCCCAACACCCAAGAGGCTGAGGCAGGAAGGCTGCTGTGAGTTTAACAGCCTGAATTAGACACTGAGTACCAGCCAGGGCAACAGAAAAATGTCACATAAACAGTTTTCTTCCAAAATATTTCAAGGCTTAGTCAACGCATCTTAAGAAAAGTAAAATGCCTTTATTTTATTCCTTTGCATTGGATACTATCAGAGAATTAAATCACAGAGATTATATCCTTATCTGTAAGACAGTTTTAAAGAACCATGTCAAGATGTGTTCGCTTTCACGTGATGCAACTTAGCATGGAAACTACAAACTAAATGCCAGGAAGCAGCTCGTAGTTGTTTACCAATAGGCCAGTGATTTCTAGAAAGTTGGCCTTAATTTTTTTCTTCCGTGAAATTCAGATAAATTTAAAAGAAAATCACAGTCAAATTATTTGCACAAATATTGTTGAAGTTAATTCTATTCAGAGGTGTCGCTCTCCCCAACATTTACATATAATGTCTAGTCAGAGCTATAACACTCTCCAAAATGCAGTCTTCTGAGTGCTTTGTGAGGCAGGGCTGGAGCTTGGTATTCAGTATGGCAGTTAAAAACCATATGGAAACAAAGAAGAGATTTGCATTTGCACTAGATCGGTGTACGCAGTGGGTGTATTTGGCTGTTTGGGCTCAGATATGTACACACTCACGTAAGCACACCCATATCCCCTTCCTCCTGAGGATACACGGACCTTTCTAGTGTGCAACTGTTATTTAATGGGCATGTTCTGAATGCACTGCATGTGATTATTATGGATTCTGTGTTTCCCAGTCCTGTGAGCACCGACAGCATGCTCGGAGCTCTGAGGAATGACCAAACAGTACATTGCATCTGCCCTATAGGCACACAGTCTCCAGTCAAGAGGCTGACAAATATACTAAACTTCGGGAAGTGGGACAAAGACAGGGCTAATGGGTAGAAACTAGGACCAGAGGATCCAGAGGATGCCATGCAATCTGCTTTAATCACCTTCAGTCTTGTATTGTGGTTCAGCATTAGTTGTAGACAAAAGAAATACAGTGGAAATATGGGACAATGCAGAAATATAAAAAGGGGACTAGGGAAATGCCTTATGGTAGGATCTGTGCGAAAAAATATCTGTCTTGCAGGAAGACACATGAGAACAGGTGTAGAACCCTAGTGCTGAGGCCAATGAAGGGAGGAGTTCTTAGATACTGATAATGAGGCTGGATTAGCGTAGAACCAGAGACTGGGTCTGAAAAGTTAGGGGACATTTATGCTAAAGTGTTTCCCCTGGAGAAAGGGGATTCAGTTTTAAAGGCGAGACCCACATACATACATGTGCATCTAAGGATTGATTTAAACCATTCTTGAAATAATATGACCTTACTGAGGGGTAACTTTAGTTTACCTTGGAGATGCATTTGTGTTCACCCTAGTTAAAACTGTTCAGTAAATCAATCCCAGACATCCAGGGCCCCTTTGCCCCACCCCTACACCTTCTTATTCACCATAAAATGCCATCTAGTCACTGCAAGTGATGATCTCTTCCTCTGCCTTTTCATGTTCAATTGCAATAACTACCCCACCCCTGCAAAACAAATAAACAAACAAACAAAAAACACCCAAAGCAAAAGTTAAAACCACCAATAAGAAACTGGAATATATGAAGCAATCTACAAAAATCAGTGTTTTATCTGAGCTGCACAGCTCAGATTCATACTCAAAGGCATATTTTGTCTTTTTGTCTGAATTTTGGTCTTGTTTTCACAGAAGAACCCAAAGCACCAACTCCAACCTAACAAAGCAACCCCACAGGCTAAGTCAACATCCTCCTGGCCATTGCATGATCCACTGTTAATCCTCGGTTGAATCCCTTTACATCATGGGGTTGCTTTGTGACTCTCTAAGGCTCTGGGCTTATGGGAGGGCACCAAGGGCTCTGGAAGACAGAGCAGCTGAACAGGCACAACAGCTCTTTGCTCAGCTCCCATGAGGGATGCAAAGACCCTGGGCTGTGCAGTAGAGCTGAGTCACAACACTGAAACTGGCTTGTGGGCCCTTGGCAAGACAGGTTGCTTCAGCCACCTCTGCTCTTCCATCCAGGGCCCAGCTGAATCTCTACTGACTGAGTCCAACAGTCAGAACCTGCAGGTCAGCCATGAAGACTCTGTTTTGTTCTCCCTCAGGGTCCAACTCTCTGAACCTTAGGTACAAAAAAGCAAAGAAACAAAAAACAACCGTGTTTGGATACTCTGTAGATAAAGTAGAAAAATGTAGAAAATATTGCATACATCTTTCTTTAAAGCATAATTCTCTGTATTACTTTAAGATGCAAGGTACAGTTTTAGGAGATACACAAACATGGGAAGATGGTACTCCAGTGAGAAATACCCTTCATCTCCCAGGATTGCCCATCAACACTGTCATGAGCATCTGTGTAAAGCCTTTAGAACCTTCCTGAGTATATAATGTTGCCTGTGGACCACAATCCAGTCAATCTTTAGGCTTCTTCATCCTGCCCACCTGGAACATCTTATCCTTTCACCCACACCTCCCCATTTTCTCCTGCCCTCGGTAAGTACAGCTTCATTCTCCCTGTGAATGTTACACAGAAATTTTTTCATTGTTACTATATTGCCTACACAAGTGAGAGCATTCAGTACATTTTGCTCCTCTGAATTGTTTCAGATAGTACCAAGTTCTCCAGGTTTGTGCACTTTACAACAAATGGCAGGGTTAGCTACGTTTTTTGAGTCTGAATAATATTCCACCAAGTGTCTGTACTACATATCTCATTCATTCATCTGATAAATGGTACTTGGGTTGATTCGCTATCTTGGCTATTTTGAAGCATGCCAGGGGAACACGGGAATGCTGATTACTAGGTGGTAATTTCATTCCCTTGTGTGTAAACTCAGCATTGCAGTGTTAACACTGTAAACCTGTTTTACATTCTTTTTTTTTTTTTTCAGGAGCCTTCACACAGTGTTCCATAATTGTTGCATTTTAAAGCTCTGTGCCTTCTAAAATTCTTCCTGGAAGAAAGGAAAGCTGTAGAGAAATAAAAGTTGTGGTTATCCTCAGCTCATCCCTAGCATGGAGCACCCTGAACAGAATAAGTACTTACTGTAAGCTCAATAAAGGCATGCTGAGGAATTGACAAGCGCTGGGCGTGGCTCACTGCTCTCCATCATGCCTCCCTGAAGTGACTGTGATTGACAGCCGTTTCCAAAATTCATGCGGCTTCCTCCAAAGGCAAACTTTAACTGATTTCTTCCTTCAAAATCTATGATAATCCAGAAACGATCAGCACAATGGCTCCATTCATCACTTGTGATCAAATGACACACTTCTTTAAAAGCAGAAGCTGAGTGAGCCTTTACCTTCCAATCTTACTTTAAAGATAACATTTGAGGCTTTCTGTATCAATGGAAAAAAAAAGATATTAATTTTTCCTGTCTAAAATGTAAATCAAATACAATTAAGAGATATGTGATTATTGATTTTACAAATCTTATTTGGGGTAGTCTTTTAAATAATGGAGGGCTTATTTAAAATTTTAGGATATTTTAAAAATTAAAGGAAACCTTTCTTTAGGGACCCTCCTTTTTTTCTACTGAGCTTAAGTTGTTGTAACCTTCATTTTACATAAGCATTCATTCTTTTCTCCCTTTAACTTAAATAAAAATAGATTTAAGTTATTTGCCTTTGAGACCCTCGAGAGACTGGGTGCCTTTCCCCTCTTTTTAACTTTGTTAAGTTTGCTACTTGAACATTGTTGCCTTTCTTGACGTTCATTCAATTTAAGAAACATTAATTTAGGAGTCCACGTGTAGAGTCCCATTAATCCAGCTCATATCAGGGAGATCGAAATTCTACCAGTGTCTTACTTAGGGTTTATTTTACAAAATAAGTGGAATTCACTGATAATCTTCAGAGTGTTTCTCTATACTGTTAATCAGCTAAACATAACCATCAATTATAAATGCAAATTTTCAGGGTTAAATTGAGTGTTCGGAGGCTTCAAAGTAGCTGTTATTGGCTGTACATTGCCAAGTCAACACAACGCAAAATAAAGTGTTGGGTCAATATTTATTTTTGAATTGGTGCTCTAGAGAGCACTAATGTGGGGGGTAATTTGGGTCAATAAAAAAGAAATAAGGGTCTCCTAAAGGCAATAAAAAGAGATTTGTTCTAAATTGTGTATTTTTACATGAATTATCTGGATTATATCAACTGTTTAGAAGTCTGTGAAGAAGCAGGCCTGGAAGTTTATTCAAATGCTGACATTTGCAGAGAAGACTCACACGAGGAGGGCCCAGAAATCGGGCAAACAATTTCTCACATGTGACGAAAAGGAAAAAAAAAATCATGGAAATTTTAGATGATGTTTATGGCTATTCTTTTTTCCTAATTTTCTATAAGGAACCTAATTACTTATCTGTTTATTAGTGAAATTTATATAGAAACACAGGCATGCTTAATCAGGCCCATTTTGTGTGTGTGTGTGTGTGTGTGTGTGTGTGTGTGTGTGTGTGTATGTGTGTGTGTGCTTTAAATCAACATTTCTAGAATAAAAGTCATTTGTGAGCTTTACTAGTGGTTCACCACAGTGACAGGCTTCCAAACAAGGAGAAATAATTTATTAGCTCACAGTGTTTTCCTAGCATCCCCCACCCCATCCTGAGGTGGTGCATAGGTTGTGCAATGAATAAATTAAGTATATTTTCTGCCTCGTGCTTGGCATAAATCATTACTTTTCCCCGACCAAAGGTGGGTGGCTATTTGTAAGGCAGGTCTGAGTTAAACAGGCTCTGTGATCAGGTAGAGTGAGGAATATATTTTATTTGCTAGTTTTTGCAAAATAATCACTTGTAATATTTTCTCATTGTGAAAATAAAAAAAAAAATCCTTTCACTATTAAAAATAAAAAAGAGCCAGGGACTCAAAGCATGTAGAATCAAATTGGTTTATCACAGTTTAGCTTGATGTAAATAATTTTTCCACTTTGGCACATTACTGTTACTTTATATAATATTACTATAGTTACTGAAAATCATGAGTTACAAGGATAATTACTTTCACAAAGGTGGCTATGCAAATCTCAAGTGTATCTTTAAAAAGAAAAGTACTGGTTTTTGTATTTCTGTGAAGATTAGCTACTACTAAAGAATATATATTCTAGTGTGAAATTGCAAAGTAAATGTTAGTTAGGCAAGGGCAATTAAAACAGAGGTGTGTCTTTATACATTTATTTTCTACTTCCTTTATGTCTTCAAAGACAAAAAGAAATTATATTTTTCTCCTTAACAGAAAATTTAGGATACACGAGGATCAAAGTCTTCCATCATGGCCAAGTTCATATGATTTTTCAAGTTAGAGTAGCCAATGAGATCAATCGCTATCCCTAGCAAGTAGGTACCTGTGATGCCCAGAAACTTCTTTTCATCAAGTTTAAAATGAGTAGGATAATTCTCCCCGTAATTAATCAAGAAGAATGTCTGCTAAAAAATGAAAGCATAACTAGGCTTTTAAATAGATTTAAAATTAATTTAAAGGTTAAGATGGTCACATATTCTTTTTTATTTTACTTAAATAACATTTTTTCCAGTTTTAATATATCAACTGCAATTTCTCCTCCCTCCTTTCCTCCAGTTTCCTTCCCCACCTCTCCACCCACTCCCCTTCTATCTACATTCAGAAAGGGACAGGCCTCCCATGGCTTTAACAAAACATGGCAGTCAAGTTGACTCAAGACCAAGTTCCTCCCCTTTGTGTCATGGCTGGGTGAGGTAATCCAGCTTGGAGAACAGGTTCCCAAACGCCAGCTAAGGGTCAGGGACAGGTCCTAATCTCACTGCTAGAAGCTTTGCAAAGAGACCATGCAATTTTATTATGAAATAGAATATGGATGATCAATTTGTCAACATATGGATATGTGCTCATGGCATATTTTACCCGGAATGTGTATTTGCAACCATGAAAAACATTTCAGTAAAATTTTCTGAATTCTCACAGATTTTCAGAAAAAATATTTGGAGAGCGGTAGACAAATTTTTTATAGTGTACCTTAGACCCAAGTGGCCACTGCTTACTGCATGCCCTATTTTCTAGAAAATCTAGTGGTACAGCTTCTGTTATAAAAGATAATGATCTCTTTGAAACATTAGACCCACACATTTTTAAAGAATTTAATACTAATTCATAGTGTTAGAAAGATTTCCAAATATTTACTATAAAATCAATCACTTTTATCTACATTAATGAATTCATTTACTTGGTCATCACTGCTAGTTTTTTATAACTATAATGAAACACTCAACACGGGCTGCTTATGAAGAAGGAAAGTTTATTTGGCTCACAGGTTTAGAAGCTCAACATTTAATCTGATAGGATATTGATTTGTCTTCCAGTGAGGTCAGTGGATGGCAGCATACCATAAGAAGACATCCTGTATGTGGAAAAGCATAAGTTAACCAAAAAGAAATCTGTGACAGATAGGGGGTGTTCACACTTATTAAGTGACTGTCCTGATGGATTAAGGATCTTCTATCAGGCCCACTCATCAAAGTATCGACCACCTCCCAACAACACTGAAGTGGAGATCAGGCCTAAATCACAATGGACAACTGGGGGACAGAAACCAAAGTCAAACTATAGCACTTCTTATATAATTATTTTGTGGATACTCACACACCCACTTGCCTATTGCTGCACAGAACTAAGTCAATGCGCAGGGCTTATATGCTTGTGGGAATTCAGGCCAGTATTGGTTAGAATGCTCTTCTCCACAGGATTCTCTGCACACTCCACCTTTAGCTCTCCAGAGACAAAGACAGGAAGTTCATGAGAGGGCTAAACTGGGCGACAGAAGACACCCTGTCTCAGAAACAAATGATTATTCAAGCTGAAGTAGGGGTGAGGGTGGGGAGTAGCCAGTGTGTAGAAATGTTCTTATGTAAAATTGTAAAAAGAAAAATTAAAAGCAAATAGTACAAAAGAACAAACAAACAAAAACCCAGTGATTGATGTTGTTCTATAGCTCATTTAAATCTGTGGACTGCCTATCATTTAGGTTCCCCATCCTTCTTTAGATGCTTTCCTTTTGTTCTTTTCTTTTTCTAACATATGAGAAACTGTTATCTTTGTAAGTACAGTGTTTAGTGCCATTAGAAGCAAGGTTACTGCATCTCTAGGATGAAGGCAGGTTAGCTGTGGTGGATAATCTTGATGTGTTCTTGAATTAAGTTTGCAAGTATTTTACTGAGAAGTTTTCATTTTTGTCTGTAATGAATATTGATCTATAATTTTCTTTTTTATTTAAATTGTGTCGGTGTGGGGTTTTGGTTTCAGGGTAATGGCGGCTTTGTAAAAGGAATTATGAAAAGTTCTTTTAGTGTATGTGTTTATGTGTGTGTGTATGTGTGTATTTGTGTGTGTGTGTGTGTGTGTGTGTGTGTATGACAGAGAGAGAGAGAGAGAGAGAGAGACTGAACGGTTAGAAAGGTGGGAAAAATATGGAAGGAGTTGAAGGAAGGGATCCACTGTATGAAAAATATAAATTAAAAAATCAGTATTAATGAAAGAGTTGCGGTGGTCCGTATGTCTCTGTTCACAGTGATTTGGGACATTCCTGTTCATTTGTTTTGTATGTTTTCACTTTTCACTAGTATGCATTAGCACAATGTGTTTCATTGTGACATCTTCACGCATGCACATAGGAAAAAGCATGCAGTTAAACATAATCTCTGGCAACAACAGGAGAAGAAATGACTTCAATACCAAAAAAGCGTTAGTATTGTTTTGTCAACAACAGAGTATTTAGACTATTTCACAGAGATTTTGAAAAAGATCATGATGTTTTCTCAAAAGCATTTTAAAATACCTACTTTAGGATAACTCTGTAGCACAAATACATGGCGGCATAAATGCTCAATAAATAGGGACATTTTAAGTGTACTCCTTCCCTGAATGAGATATCACAATAATAATTGTCATTTCTGTAGTTGCTGAGATGGGCGTGATGAGCAGATTTATTGATGAGATTATGATGTTTAAGCCCTGACTCGACCATCTACCCATTCGGAGTATTCTGAACATTTTCCTGGGTTGGGTAGACATGGGATGTGTGGAGAGCACATGGACTGGAAACAGAAAAGAGTCTGCTGGACAGGAATGAGCCTGTCTGAGGTGTACCCCATCTATTCAGTACCTTCTTACCATTGATGTACAGAGAGAAGTATCCACGTAACAGGTTAAAAAGAGAATGTAGAGTTTTGTGCATTCAATTTCGGTATTTCTCTTTGTTTCTTCTTTTTTTTTTTTTGTTCTCTTTGGAAGAAAAAATTTGCTCTGCAGTTAATAAATATTTATGCCTTTCATCAATAATGCAACACATCTCAGATGAAGACAGCCCCACAAGAAGGTACACATGATTCACCAGACCACATTTCTTTTTACCTCGTTTTCTTTTTTTCTGGGGACATTATCAGATCTGCCAAATTGGAATTTAAAAGAACCACAGTCAATACTCTAGGCTAGAGACCAGGTGAAACAAGGTGCAGGCCCGGCGTAAGGTCTCCACTCCAAATCTCTTGGTGACCTTGCAGATAGCATTGCTTCCCTTTAACACCTCACTTCCCCCCATTTTCTGGTTGAGCATATGATGGTAGTAGAAACATCCTCCATGAGCTCAGTCAGGTGTGTGAACACTTGGTAGTGTGATTGTGGAGTAAGGTGGGGACTTGGAGGAAGATTGTCACTGGAAATGGTCTTTGAGGGTTTGTGACCCAACCCCACATCGAATTTGCTCTTTGTTCCCCCAGAGCCTGCCACCATGCCTCTCCTGCTATTATGGGTCTTCCTTCTAGAAGTGTGAGTCTGAAACAAGCGATTGTTTTCACAAATCGCTTTTGGCTATGGTGCTTTATCATGACGATTGCAAAGTAGCTAACAGGGACAATTAATCAAAGAAATGTACTTGGTCCTCGTGCTTCTGGTATCAGGAGGCTCCTAGCTAACATCCTAGAAGTACTAATGTGATCCATTACACTCAGGCATCAGTGAGAGTGGGTTATCCACAGAGGGTCAGCTTCATTTATGAGGTACACACACACTGAGTTAAAAGCATTTCTTTAAGTGAGGCTCTCAAGTTTGGTAGCATATCCTTCAAAACTTGATATCTATCATCTATTCTAGTTTCAATACTGCTGCTGTGGTAAAATATCCATTCAAAAAACAACCTTGAAAAGACAGGGTCTGTTTGAGCTTATATCTCTAGGATACAGTCCATCATCCCTCGGGAAGTCAAGCCAGCAATTTGAGACATCTAGTCAAGCACACAGAGATAGAACACAAGCATGCAAGCCCATTGTTCAGCTCACTTTCTATACCCTTCACAATTCAGGACTCAAACTTAGGGAATGGTGCCTCCTACGATGGATAGAACTTCCTGCTTTAATTAATGAACAGAGACAAGACATTCTCATATAGACATGCTCACTGACCAACCATAGCTGTACAACTCTTCATGGAAATTTGCACCCCAAATGATTGTAGATAGTGTCAGGTTGACAACTGAACCCAACCGTCACCTCATCTGATGGTCAACAACTATTCTGTCTAAGTCAAGAGTCTCTTCTCTGACCTGCACCATTTCAATATTGGGCAACCTCATCCAACAAAGAGAAGAGTGTTTTTGTAGCGTCTCTCAGTCTCAGCAGGTTCTCTCCTCAATTCTATGTCCAAGGCAGTCTGCTCATGGTTAGAATACTATCAAAGACATAGTATCATCTGCCTGAAACTGAAGAAAGAGGAAGAAATTAACGGTCAGTGTGATACCTCCGTGGGTAAGAACACTTTCGCCAAGCCTAATAACCTTAATTATTGGCTCCATCTCTGAAACCCACATCAGAGAGGAGACAACTGACTCCACGTTGTCCTCTAACCTTCACACATATATCCAGGTAGGTGTGCAAATTAATACACGTGTTCACACACACTCTCATACATAATAAAAAGGTAACTTTTTGACAAACTCACATATAAAACTGAACACACCGTCTAGACTAGTCTGTCATGGATTTAGACACAAAGAGTTACAGTCTACCTGCCTGCGGAGGGTGACAGTCCTTCTATCCTTCGAGTCTACCTCCAGAGAAGTCAGGTGAAACATCCCGCAGAAAGAAATTCTGATGAGAAAAGAACACAGATGATTGCCTGCATGTGGCAGCAGAAGGGATGCAGAGAAAACTGATGCTCACTGATCTCTCTAAGGCTCTTTCAGAGTCAGGGAAGGCAGGCTGCAAGCATATCTTCAGAGACTCCAGTATTTCATCCTTCAAATGGGAGCCTTTAAATCATTGAAAATAATAGGTTTCCTCTTGATTATATGTAATTTAAATATCTCATTAAATAGTAGAATTCAATATTATGACTGCTTTCTTTCTGCATAAAGGACAGTTTTTTTAAAAAAAAATTCCAGTTGCTAGCCTATATGTTATTTTCAGCAATTTTCTTGATTTCAAGAGAAAACTGTGAAATTTTACTACCAGGAAAAGAAAGATACAAAGAAAGAAGTAGACACGCTACAGAGCTTTCCATCATGACACAGGGCACCCAAACACACTTGGAAAAGTCACTAACCTTAATGCTAAATGAAAGATCAGAGCCTTCAGGAAATACAGGCAGATGTTAGAAACGTGGGGAGTACTCTGATTTCACAGGTCTCCGACCTGAACACCTTACTCTCGCTTGTCTGCTGGGATTTTGGTCTATGAATGAGACTGAGGAATCCCTGGCTGCCCCAGCTCCAGGCACAATTAGAGTCCTGTTTACATACAATGTCCTTGTTTCCAGCAGAAAGGAGCCCTTGGACAGCTGGACAAATTCGCAGCTGCGGGGAAGAAGGGATTCTGAGGGGTATCAGGAACCAAATTCTTAGAAAGAAAGGAAGGTACTTATTACAATTCCTTGACATGTGATTTAGGTACTGGAGCTGTTAAGGCTCTGGTCCTTTAATGGCTGTGTTTCTGTGCTCAGAGCAGCAAAAGTAAAGATTCTTTCAGGGATGGAGAGCAACTTGCTGCCCCACACATGTGGTACTGGATTTGCAATGAAGAACTTTACCTCAACCCTGCTCATATTCTTATTTTTAATTTTAATTTTATGTATATTGGTGTTTGGCCTATATGTTTGTGTGTGCACAACATCCATGCCTGGTGTGCACAGAGACCAGAAGATGGCATCAGATTCCTTGAAACTGGAGTTACAGGTGTTTGTGAGCCACCATGTACGTGCTGGGAACCAAACCTGAGTCCTTTATAAGAATAGCGACCACTTTTAACTACTGAGATATCTTGACATGGCCTCATTTTTTAAAAAACTGTATTGTTATGTTACTTTTATCTCTTATAAGTGTCCACTGTAATCAACGTTATTGCCTTATCTGTGTTCTGTTACTATGTATTTGGCGCTTAGGTTGCATCTATACATATCCTAATGATTGTGAATACTCATTTAGTGAGCATTCTCTATCCCTTGAATATAGTGTCTAATTTAGAGGGTGGAGGACAATTTTATTTAAAAAGTTCCCAGGAGCCTCCATGTGATTGTCCACAGTGGTTGTGCTGACTCACCCTCAACAGTGAAGTGGTCCTTTTCCATTTCCTCACAATGCTTATCTTTCATCATTACTATAATAGCTATTTGATCATAAATGAACAAGTGTCTCACTGTAAGGTAACACTGCTTATTGCCCACATTTTTGAAAACGAAAATTTAAAATGAAAAAGAAAGGAAAGAAACCTAATTCTATCCCTCAGAGATGACCTTTGAAATGATAGTGTATTTGTTTCCATCCACTCCTTTTTCCTCTGGATTATTGACAAAGGGAGCAGGAGAGAGAGAAAGAGGGAAGGAAAGAGAGACAATAGTTATATGTTATGGTATCCATCTTCAAATGTATGCAGCTGTCATTATAGTATCGCCTTTCTTCATATTGAGTCCTAATGTATATAAGCTATCGTTTATTTATATATCACTGTCGAATATTACCAGTAATATGGTTTCAAAATGTTCTTCTTTTGTCATGTTTTAGCTCCTGTTCCTAGAATCTTCCTTCATCTCAAATTCAAACTAGCAAAAATACATAAATGCAAACTTTACTATGTTGTTGATAACACTATTGATCAAGGGCTAGTCAAAAGAGAAATACTGAGGAACACAAACTGAAATAGAATCTTGCTTTCTAGTTCTTATTGAGCAGATATTCAAGTACTGACCTTTTTGATTTGGGTACCCTTCTATCCAGCAGTTGATACTTACCTGTCATGGCCAAAAGAAAAGTCGGAGTCACTGTTCTCCCTAAATGCCTCACTAAAATTAAGTTATACTGCATCAATAGCATTCTCCTCATCTACCACTCGTTAAACGTATCAAAAATGGAAATGAGTGGAGTTTGGCATAACTCATAATGTCATTTGGGAAGAAGACAGAGGATCCGCGCCAACATTAATGTGCACTGTGTGAATAATTTACTTTAATTTCAATTACAGCACCAGGATGAGATGTAGGAAGCCTTCCCTGTAGCTGCTCTGAGCTCTGGGATTTAACTTGGTTAGCAGAACAATTTAGATGGCTTAGGGACCTAAATTTGAAGCCAAGATTCTACGGGTAAAGATGCAAAATAAATAGTGGCCCGTGGTGTCTGTAGTTTGCACAATAGGAGAAGAAGAGAATTAAAAGTGAGTGGGCAAGAAATAAGGCAATTTCTGTAGTGGGAGGCTGAAAATTAGCAAGATTTATGAAGCACATAGAGAGAGTAAAAACACACTCACTCCTTGTAGCCACAAAACTCCCTGTTTAAGATTACCATGAAGGCTAATTAAAAGTGAGCCCCTTATACAAAGGCATGTTTATCAGGAATGAGCTGAGTAGAGAAGACAAGACGGTGCATATTTCATATTACTATTTATTGTTAGTATATAGTAATTGTACAAGGTAGTCTTCTTTATTTTCACCTTTATTTACAAGTATAGCTTACAGGCTGTGCACACATACCCAGCCCTCCTCCTCTAATCACCCCTTCTTCCAGATGTTCTCTTCCTCTTTCAATCTATTCATCTTTTTTTTATTAATTTAAAATACTATATACTTAAATCTAACTTCCAAAATCCATGATTATTTGTTTCTCTGAGTCTGGCTTATTTGACTTAACATGATAATCTCCAGCCCCATCAATTTTCCCACAAATGACATAATTGCATTCTGTATGGCTGAGTAAATTCCATTGTGTGTTATGCATTTCATTCATCAGTAGATGGGCATCGCTCTGATTCAATAGCTTGGTCATTGTGAATTTTCCCCTCTACTTCAATGACTGCCTCTGAGATTTCTCAAATGGTTTTCTACTTCTAAACAGTATCTCTTAGAAATACCTGCTATAGTTAATCTGAGATAAGGAAGCTGACTGTATTCTCTGACTTGCAACTTGTGTCTATTCTTTCCTGAATGTCCTACAGAACGTTTTGTCTTTCTTTTCAGAAGTCAACAGATTGCAGACTTTGGGTTTTAGTCACACACTCTATTAGTTAAGACTCATTACAGTACTCCTTCGGGTAGTAGGAACATAGACACAATTTTTACCTAAAAATGGGGCAATGTACAAGGCTCTCGGAGGCAGTGAACATGCCTCTAGCATGCTGGACGGGGTAGAGCAAGCAGGCAGAGCTGTGTTAGCCCTAGTCACACCAACCTAGCATTAAAAAAGGATGCTTCTGGTCAAAAAATAATTACAGATACACAGTAAAGACAGATTCAGAAAAAAAAAAAAAAGGACCTCTAGATGGATTACAGTGTTAGATAAATACACGTTGGTTTGGGAGAGAGAAGAAAAAGAGTATAAAGAGTTATATTTTAAAAAGTAACTCATTTAAAAAATAATAAAAGTCTTTAAAGAGACAGAGAACAGACAGTTGTATATCAAAAAAAACCATAGAAAGATTAAAATACACAGAAATTATGTATATTATTGTGTTTCTTTAATTTTTTTGACTACAAAAATTTCATTCTGGGAATTGCTAAGTTAAAACAACATATATGTTTTAAAGGTTTCTTGACTTCAAAATTTGAGTCTAATGATATATTGCTTTAAAAAAGAGGTTGTTTTCCACAAGGATAAAAACCTATAAAATCCTCCCAGACTAATGTGGTTTGATGGACCAAGACCATCCAAAAGGTCTCCATAAATACCCCCCAAAATTATTTTGCCCAACAAAAAAAAGTTTATCGAGAAGTACATACATATTCACAAATATTTTTTATGTTTGTTTACATTTAAACGGGAATATGCTATAGAAATTTGCATTGGTATGGATCTTGGTTTATTGATACAAATTTTAGGTCAATTTTGTTATATGCATATTACTGTACTTGATTAAGTGTTTGTCCAGCTCATTTAATAATATAATGTATAATTAAGAAATATAGGTTAATAGATAATTATCTATAATAGTCAAGCTTATAGTCATGTTAGTTAGATTTTTCTAGATGTACAGAAATGTGTTTCATATAGATTGGCATTCTTCAAACCTTTCAAAGACTACAGTGTATGACATTTAAGATGTTTTAAGAACTTAGACTTTTCATGATAATGAGACACATCTGCTCTTGACAGTATCAATTACTTAAAGAGGAAGATGGGCATCAAAGAGGTTTCTTATGGTATTTGTTAGCAATTTTGGGCAAGAAACTGCTCTTGCCTGGTCTATTTAATGTTATGTTGTATAAACTGGACTTGCAGAACTCACAAAAAAATGACTGCTAAATTTCCCTAAAGGTGAGGTGATCCTTTCTTACTTCATGAACGAGTTTGTTAGACATTCTACAGGACACCGAAAAAAGTTACTGACAATCTGCCCATATAGGCAAAACCGTCTTTAAAATTTCCTGCTTTATGAAAAAGTCTGCCAGATGCTATGGGCCTATAAGCTAAAGATGGATACCCCAATGTTGCAGAAGAACTTTGGGTTAGTGTCCAGGCAGCAAGATGTCTCTGTCAATTCTAGAGTTTTGGAAGTTGCTGATAATGCACTTCCTGTTTACTTAGATAATATTATATTCTTCTAAATTCTTTAATGGAGTTAAAAAATAAATAGTTATAGTTCTTCTTAGTAATGATAAAAGACAAGTAGTTACAAATATTGCAACTATAATTCTTTTTTTTTGGGGGGGGGGGTTCGAGACAGGTGCCTGTCCCGGAACTAGCTCTTGTAGACCAGGCTAGCCTCGAATTCCAAGAGATCCGCCTGCCTCTGCTTCCTGAGTGCTGGGATTAAAGGCATACGCCACCACCGCCCAGCTGCAACTATAATTTTTACTTAATACCTATTTTGTTATATGTAATTTTACTATGTTAAAGTTAAAACTTTCCTTTTTATTTAAACAGAAAAGGAGAAATAGTATGGGACATCCTTCTGTCTATGTCTTGTTTTTATGAGTTAATGAATAAATCTCTTTTGGCCTGTAGTTTAACAGAGTAGAGCTAAGCAGGGAAAACTAAATTGAATGCTGGAAGAAATACGGTGGAGTCAGGAGATGGCCAGATAGCCATTGATGGGAAAAGACATGCAGGAACCTTGTCGCTAAGCTACATACAGATTAATAGAAGTGGGTTAAATTAAGATGTAAGAGTTAGCCAAAAAGAAGCTAGAGCTAATGGGCAAAGCAGTGATTTAATTAATACAGTTTTTGTGTGGTTATTTGGGGGCTGAGCAGCCAGGAACAAGCTAGCGGGCTCCTTACAACAACTTCAATTTAAGATAATTGTGATAGTCAGTATTATGTTCCAACTTGTCTGCAGTAAGAAAATCCATGTTTCTTATTAAAGACATTCCAGAAGGTAACCAAATCATTAAAGAAGGAAGATCCTGCCCATGTGGGTAAATATCACCTTATCCATTGAAACCCAAAGTTAACAGAGGGAAAGAGGAAGGCTGGACACATTTTTTCCTGGAGCCATATTCTACCTGCAGATACTAGTTCTTGGGCAGGCTTTAAACTTTGGGATGTGTGTAAGCACTTTTCAGGTTCTCTCTCCCTTGATTTCAGTTGAGATTTACATCGTTATCTTTCAGGATTCTCAGGCCTTCAGAGTTAGAGTAAATTACTTCATAGTTTACTGACAGAAGATTTGCCCTCCATAGTTATATAATACAACTGCCATGGAAAGTCCCCTCCTAAGATACCCATTAATATCCTATTCTCTGTTTCTAGGGAGAACTCTGAGTAAAAGAGTACCTGTAAATTTGTAATGTTCTATTGGTGATGTAAATTTTTTGGTGGTGGTGCAATGATATCATAAGCAAACATGTCATCAGGGGCCTTGTCACAGGGGTTGCATCCATTTTTGATGATTGCAGTAAATAAATATGTTTCACTTGCCCATGTTAATAAAACAAGCAGATAATCACTTTAGGGGCTTATTCCTGGGGAAGAGTAAGTCTTCCTATCTTGGTAGTCCTCGGTTGCCTATATCTCTTCTTCTAGACGCCTGGTGGGGCCCTGTATATGAGATTTTCCCTTTCTGCATTGGCATGTAAGCTGGTATTATCATTGTGTTTCTTTATAAAACTATAGTACTGCTGTTTCATGGTTGTCGCTTCCCTTTCCTATAGAAAAAGCACCATCTCTAAACAGAAGCCCTTGTCTTCTGACTCTTAAAACCATTTGATGATCTTTCCTGAGTCCTGAGACTAGGGATAGTCTTGTAGAAGTAACAGTTGGAGTTCAGCAACCCATGGTTAGTTTTTCTCTATGTTTTAACCAGTTATGGATCTGTAATAATTTTAGTTTGTTAGCAAAAGAAGCTTATTGATGAGGGATGAGATCAACACTTATCTCAGGGTATAAGTATATATATTTATAATTCACTTAGGAATTATATTGTGATGCATTTACTTTAATTGTTTTAGTATTAATGAACACTTAGGAGTCAAAAATTGAGATAAAAACCTGATAAATCCAAAGTACAGCAGAGGAATGGTCAGCTGACCCTACTTTCCATGTGTCTCAGATCAAAAAGTTCATGAAATCTCCACAAGCATCTCCTTATATCTTCCTCTACCTCGCTATCTGACTCCCTTGGTCCTCCAACATATCTATGACTAATTCCATTCAGCCAGTCACTGACACAGCCCTCTCATTCAACTTATCTAGGTTAAGGTTTAACTTAACTAGAAGTCCTAGGATGTCAGTGCTAGTATGAACAAATATCCCACAACAATATTGTTTTAGGAAAGTGGCAGAAGTATGCTCTCATTTAAGATTCTTGACCTTACTAGCCATTAAATAGTTACTTGATACTAAGTGGTTAGCCTAAAAAAGTTTATATAAGCAACACTAAAGAAATTCAGCAGGTTCTATTTATATATTTACTTATATATTTATATATACACAAATTTGTATATATATGCATATATATGTCTATATTTACATATAGACATACATACAATTTAGAGTGAATTATAAAACAGCTTGTGTATGGAAGCCTGCAGTACTTCTTGGCTTCCATACTTACATAATCTAATTCCTACAAAGGATGTGCCCATAAAATAGCTATTAATATCATGTATATATAACTAAAATTAAAGAAGAGGCCATGAAATTGAGAGAGTGTGTTGAGGACATTGAATTGGTCTGGGGGAGAAAATGATGTAATTATATTTTAATTAAATAAAATATATAAAGCAAGTGGAGCATGATTAGCAATGAAGGCTGCAAGTCCCAGGTTTCTCCACTGCTCTTTACCTCCTTAGCTAATTTTTGTAGCTTGATGGATGAAATCACATGAAAATGGGGGCAGGAACTAGAGCCATGGCTCCACGGATAGTGACTGCAGGTAAAAGCCAGGCAGAACAGTGTGCCGCTCTATCTCTTTGATGGTAGCTGCAAGAAAGAAGGGTCCTGGGACTCACTCACAAGCTAATCTAGTCAGTCATTAAGCTCTAGGTTCAGTGAAAGAATACGGTTTTAAAAGTAAGGTGGATCTCTGTCTTTGTCTCCTTTCATCACCTGATGAAGGTTAATATTCTTGAGGATGCCTATGTGTTTGTCTTTGGATTCACCTTCTTATTTAGCTTCTCTAGGAACATGAATTATAAGCTCAATGTCCTTTATTTATTTAAGACAGAGACCCACATGTGAGCACCGGACAGAAATCTCAAGGTCCAAATCAGGAGCAGAAGGAGAGGGAGCACGAGCAAGGAACTCAGGACCACGAGGGGTGCACCCACACACTGAGACAATGGGGATGTTCTATTGGGATCTCACCAAGGCCAGCTGGCCTAGGACTGAAAAAGCATGGGATAAATCCGGACTAGCTGAACATAGCGGACAATGAGGAATACTGAGAATTCAAGAACAATTGCAGTGGGTTTTTGATCCTACTGCACCTACTGGTTTTGTGGGAGCCTAGGCAGTTTGGATGCTCACCTTACGAGACCTGGATAGAGGTGGGCAGTCCTTGGGCTTCCCACAGGTCAGGGAACCCTGATTGCTCTTGGAGCAGATGAGGGAGGGGGACTTGATCGGGGGAGGGGGAGGGAAATGGGAAGCGGTTGCGGGGACGAGGCAGAAATCCTTAATAAATAAATAAATTTAAATAAAAAAAAAGCCAATAAAAAACAAAAAAAAACATAAAAAAAAGTAAGGTGGAGAGAGACTCTCAAATGTCAACCTTTGTCTTCCACACATACCAACAGAAAGAAATACATTCTCTCCCACCATCTGCTCAACACATATACAAATAAAAAGAAAGAATATGATAATGATGAAGTCTCCGTAGGCATGATTTTGTTAACTTAGGTTATACTCCATGCCTAACTAATGTTATTATTGGGTCATGAAGGAAATGAAAATATTGAACATACTTTCTGGGTATATAAAGAAGTGGATAATTTCAGTGAACAGATTAAATGAAGTAGCCACACACTCATCCACAGACACAGTAGCTGCCCAACTACTGACTTAAAACTAAATCTGGCCCAGCGTCTGTCTTTTACAAATAAAGACTTTTGAAACACCATGAGATGCATTCGTTTGTCTACTTTCCATGACTGCTTTTGATCTGAGGCAATGGGGTTGAGCGCCTGTAGAGTCCACAAAGCCTGAAAAATTTGTAAGCTGATCTTTTCCAGAAATAGCTCTCCAAGCCCTGCTTTCCGTATTTGCCTTTATATAGTGACTTAATTAGAGTTTCTAGTGCTGTGAAAAAAAAAAAAAACTATGACCAAAAGCAACTTGGGCAGAAAAGAGTTTATTGTATCTTACAGTTTCAAGCCACAGGCTATCAGATAGGGAAGTTGGTACAGGAACTGAAGCAGAGGCCAGGAAGGAGTGCCACTTACAGGCTTGCTCAGCCTGCTTTCTTATTCGATCGAAGATTGTTTGCTGTAGGGTGGCAACTTCCCTAACCTACAGTTTCAGACTAGGGTTTAAGACTTTCCCCAAAACAATCCTAAATCAAGCAATGCCCTGTGGCCTTGCTTACTACAGTTAATCAGGTTGGTGAATTTTTCTCAATTGAGGTTATTTTCCGATAATTCTAGCTGGTGTCAAGCTGACAATAAACCAACTGGGACACAGAACTCTAAGGATGGACCTCACACACAGTCAGTAGGGAGCAGCTATGCTTCTCTGACTGGAATACTCTATGTGGACAGCGGTCCTTTAGAACAAGGTATTATTTTGGACAAGGGCGTCAACTCAGATGATAAGAATACTTGGTGTCTACTAAGAGGACTTTAGTTCAAATCTTCAGCACTTATGTAAGATGTGAGATACAGCTGTGACTGTGTATAAGCCCAAGTTGGCAGATGGAGACAAAGCAGATCCATCTAGATCTAGGGACCAGCTAGAAAGTGGGACTAATCCACTTCTGTGAGAGATCTAGTATTAACGGATTAAGATGGAGTGATAGAAGATGAGACTCAATGTCCTTCTTTGGCTTCTGTACACAGCCTGCCATACACACTAAAACCAACAGTTAAATTAATTAAACAAAACATAGAAAAGTCAACTGTGTTTTTAAGAAAGCAGCCCCATAATATCCACTTCCATCCCAATTTAAGATTCCATAGCAAACCAAATGCTTCACACTGTGCGAGTCTCTCCACGTGCTCATCAATTACTCGCTCAATTTTTCTTTAAGGATTTTCAAACCTGTATATCTTTACATTTTACATTATAGTACATATGCATACTTTTTAATAAGGTATGTATTTTCTGTAATACTTAATCAGGAAATTAATTTATAAAATGCATGCGCTCCTTATTGCTATTTTTACTTCAACATTCTTCACTGTGTTGAGAGGGAATACGTAGCTGGATATTATTGAATTAATGCTGAAACAAGATAATTAAGTCATAATACCCACATTATCTTATCTAATTGATTCCCACCTAGCTCTTGAGGGAAGTGCCATGGATTCCCAGGAATTTTTTTTTAACATATCACAATATGCTCAGAAAAAATGTGATTAAAAACTTACCAGAAGAGATTCCAATTTTCAGGGAACTGATGCTTACATAGCCCCTACTCTCAACAGTAGAGGAACAATGGACCAGAATCATCACCATCATCCTCTGGTCAATAACAGAGTGAGTTGTCATCAGGAAACACTTTGATAGGAGTAAGGGGGGAAGTTAAATTATGTTGTCCTTCAAGGTAGTGGAGGTATAGTGCATGACTAAAAAGTCAAAATGACACCTAACTGGCGACAGAGGTTCCTGTCCAAGTCCTGTCATGGCTGCTTTATTTGGGGTATAGCTAAGTAAGGAGCCACCTTCCGAACAGATACTCCAATTGTCTAGTTGGCACATCCCAGCAAAATAAAGAGATCACATGCTCTGTTCTAAAAATTTAAGGATAATAAAATGCCTCATTTGAACTGCCATGTGGGTACAAGGAATTAAACGTGGGGCCTTGTGAAGCTTACCTGGAACTGCCTAGTTGCTTACTGAGTATTTCAGTTTCATCTTCATTTCAGCTTAAGTTCTCTTTAATGTTTCTATCTCTTTACTGACTCATGATTTCAGGCCCTGAATTGTCTTTGTCACTTTGTTCAGCCTTATATATTTATTTTTTTTATGAACATCGCTCAGCTGTTTATTGTTAGTCTCTTGAATTCCAAGCATTTCTTCTTGAGTTCTTTGATAAAGTTTATGATCATTCTTTTATATTTTGTGCCCTGGAGTTCATGTAGGTAGTTCTGAGTAGCGATTTCTTCCATAGAAGCCATGAGAAGGTTTAAAGCTTGGTCATCAACTTATAGTGCATTGAGCAAACGGATGGATCTTTAGGAGGTGGGGCCTAATAGAAGTAAAGTATACCATTGAGGGTTTGTCCCTGAAGAAAACATTAAAGCCATTAGCTGACTCTGTTTCTCTTTTCCATTCCACAGTCATTCTAAAGTGATGACTGTCTTTTTTCACGTGCTCCTACTGCGACGTATTTCCCTAAGATAGGTCTTAAACAGTGGGCCAGTATATCCTACAGCCCCTGACAGTCTGAGTCAGAAGAAACATTTCATTTCTTAATTAGACCACCTCAGATACTTCATTACAGACCAGGAAGCTGGGTAACATTTTGCGGAAGTTTTGAACTTTGAGGTTTAGTTTATCAGTCAGTTATTTTGAGGATTGTGTTATTGGTGTAAATTAAAAAAAAAAAAAAACCTTTTGCCAGTCTTAAAGCTTTGTTTTCATTCATTTTCTTAATTTTTTATGGTTTTGTATCTACATTAAAGTCTATTTTCATATAAGGTGGGAGATTTATCTCACACTTAATTTTTCACATTGCTAAGGCATAAGGGTAATTAATGGTTTAGCTATAGGATAAGCCTTTATTTAAGGCTTACCACTGCGTGCTCCTTTCATGGTGGGATATTACTGACTCAGCCAAAATGGTATGATTAGGTAATTTTTTCTTATATAATTTTTAATTCTGTACATTTTGGAGATGGGGAAAGGAAGGGTAGAGTAGAGAAAGGAATAAGAAGTGATAAACAAGCATTAAAGGCCTTTTTAAAAGTCTTATGGAAAAATATTATAGATGCTTCCTAAAATATATATACATGCACATATAAAAATAATTTAAAAGAAATTACCCTGTAATGAGGAGAAAAAATCCCTCACTGAACACTATATGTTACCAAATAAAATTGCCAGAATAAGCAATAGCTTGCATCTTTTTGAGTTGGTGGTCAGGGGGATCACGCCAGACAGTTGCCAATGCTGTTTGTTACCTTCCTGAATTTGACCGCAAGACCATATTGCTGCATCCTCCTGGTATTTGTTTCACAGAACATAGGGAAATCTCATTAGCTAACTTTCACAGGGATGATAGTTACTATACACGCTGCAGGGGAAGAAAAGCAGTCATCAGTGCCATTCAGATGTGTATCCTGTGAGTTACAATAATGGATTCCTTAGGATATGTCTACCAGTGCACTAGTGGCATGAATGTTATGGGAGTAACAAACCTCTTCTAAGTGAGTTTAAGCACATGATGCCATGTTACCTTATATTAACTGGTGGATAATAAAAACAAATATTTCAGTATAGACATAGTTTTAAATTATAATTTCAATCTTTGTTTTTGTCCAGTTTGTACATATAGAACCAATAGATACAGGATTGACTACTTTGCAGTTTTAGAAATTCTTTTCTACTCTTATTTTTTTTATAACTTCTATTTTATTCCTGAAATTTCATTCTTTAAAAAAAATTCATTAGTTTCAAGAGATTATTAAATAGTTAGTTCAGGCATGATTATGATGGCGGAAGACACTTGTCTGATATTCTAAACCTTACCTCACCTCACAGTTGCTATCACGACCTTTGCTAATGTAAGTTATGATTTCTTGTTTCATAGGATGACAAGCAATTGTCAATCGTATCTTGCACTATTTGTCTATTAAGCTCCTTTCAGTCTCATTTAAATCTTTTATTTTAGCAGACAATCATTCTGTTGTGTCTAATACACTTTGTTGGCAATTTAATTCCTGGCATCCTGATGGTGTTGCCCTTTGCCTACTATCTCCTTGTGGTGCACCTAGTCTAAAGGGGATGGAGGACTCACCATGTTAAGCTGTTGAGTGTCTATTGGAGAATATACATTAGCCTAGACAAAGACATTTAACAAGCCTGGAAATCCATATACTAACTGTGTCTTCCAATGCAGATGATTGCTGGTTGGGGATTCACACTTGAGTCAAAGAATTCCATAAGCAAACTAGGGTAGTGTGCTGGCCAACACAGGCTTCTGTGTGCAATTTCCAGGTTTCTGCAGGCCTCTCTACACAAGAGCTGAGTCTTGGTCCTATGGACACAAACACCTTAGTTTGTCCTTTCACTCTGTAAGACTGGTCATCCTGTTGCACGTGTATATAGGAAATAAAACATAAAAAGAGCAAATGTTTAAATGTTTTGGCAAATACAGAATCACAAAGCCATATTATCTGATATCTTGAAAAGCCAAATTTAGAAGCCAAGCATTTGCCATTATTCTCAAGTGTTTATTAACCTTTATAAGAATGAAGATGTTTGTATCCAATTGAAATTTGGTGTAACCATGTCATTTGCAATTCTATGCAGTCCAGGGAGAGGAAATAAACTTGGTAGTTTGTCACTCCAGAATTCCACCCCTGTCCTTAGTAAAAATGTCAATGTCTGTTCAAAATTCTGAGAATAAACAAATGAGAAATCAGGAGTGGACTTGCAGGGTTCGCATTTTGTACTAGGAGACAAAAACATGCAGGCAACCCCTTCTGGAAATAAAATGAAATAAATCATTGTTGGTCGCTGTGAAGGAGAAAGTGGGCAGAATCTTTTACGGGATAAAGAGTGCCAGGAGGTCCCAGAGTATGCAGTAGACTCTGCCAGCCCTAGTCCACCTGGACACTTCCTTATAGTTATATTCTATCTACCCTAAGAACAAAATTACTGCTCCTTAAGGGCTTGTTTACTTATTCAGATGGTGATCTTGTATGTCTCAGGTTGTCTTGGTTTAAGTGAGTACGGGTAAAGATTTTCAGTAATGACAGGAAAGTCATAGTTATTTTAGACCAGTAACAAGGGAAGTTAGTTACTGAGAAATAATTAATAATATTTAATATTATCTTGGTTTTTTTCCTATAGAATATAGAGCACCCCTCCATGTAAAAAAAATTCCATATGAACATTATGTAATGATGTAGAGAAGCAGTCATAACTCCTTTTCTACTTAAGGCTCAGATTTGAACACACACACTTGCAGACAAAGAGAGAGAGAGAGAGAGAGAGAGAGAGAGAGAGAGAGAGAGAGAGAATCCATATTTGTAATAAATACTATAGTTGTAATAATTCTTTAGTTGTAATACTGTGATGTTGTCTTAAAATGCAGGCACCGCTTAGCTGTGTAACACATCCTTAACTTCACTGTTTTGCTGAGGTTTCTCCTTGTAAAGAGAATGTGTCTTGATTTCCTAGCTGACGCAGGAACCCGTCTGTGGCATCAGTGAACTGCTGAGAGAATCATCTTCACTCCAACTCTTCTTCTCGGTCTCCCTCCCTCTCTACTCTTCTGCAACTACGGTGCCTGAACTGACCGTTTTGCAGCCCAATTCCACTGTGTGTCGCACTATTAAATATTTCATTTCTATGTTTTGCTTGCTGTATTGTGAGAGGAAGAACGAACCTCAGCGTTATAGCCATGGGATGGACACATCTATGGTCACAGAACACGGTAAATGTTTCTGAGGCAACATTTAATACGGACTCCATCTTGATTTGATGGTCACATTTTGAAGCTGATGATTTTCCATTTCCTATAAAATTTTAATGTCTGGCAGAGAATCCCATGCTTATTTTGGTCCAAAGCAGCTTTTATTTTTTTTTTTGCCTTGATTGCTGAGGCATTTCGTGCTCTTAAATGTGCTGTACTAGACTGACACACATTCTTTTATGCCATTTTCCTCCTGGAGACGTGTCAGCAGGACTGTGCTCAAAGGTGCCTGAGAACAGGGCCACTGATCTCCACCTGGAGTCTGCAGCCACCTTCTTCTTGTCACGCTCAGCTGTAATTTAAGATATCAGGTTTAAATTATTTAGTGGTTTATAAGTATAAATAATTCACCAGTCAACAACTAAAGTGACAGCTCATTAATCAGCCCGTGAACATGGGCACAGGTGTCAGGCAGTGGGCTGAGTCCCAGTGAGGTCAACTCGCTGGGAGCTTTCTCCTCTTCTCCTCTTCCTGGGATGTGACCCATCTTGCTAGTGGATTGAATTAATTGGAACTCATATTGAGAGATACACTCAGGAACTATAACCTTCAGAGATGAAACCAAACTGTTACAAATGTCGATACGATGTAACTTTTCTGATACTGACCAGTTACAACTGTTTTATGTCACCAAAGGGATTATGGGAAGGAAATAAATGAAGGGATAACACGCCACCAGAACGTTGGGGTTATTTTTAAGAAAAGTGTCATAATCTGTTTCCTGGTGCTATATTAAATTAGTTTGAGCAAGGCACTTTAAGAAGGAACAAGAGATTTCTTGTGATCACAGGTTGGGAGCTGAAAAGTTCAGAATCAGGCAGCCCCATCAGTGCGTCTCTGATAAGGGCCTATCAGTGGGTGACAACTATGGTGTTTGGAACAACATGGGGACGTAGAAAAAGTTATACAAAAAGCTAGAGAGATTCTAAGTACTCTGAATGTATTCCAAAATTTTGCTTGAGCTATTACTATTTAAGCAGTAACAAAGCAACCCCTGCCTCTCTTTGGTGTAGCTCTTCCCATATTCACAGTAAATTCCTCACTGGCGGCACTCAGGACATGACCTTTTAAAAACTAAGCTTCTGTGCTAGAGCCCCAGACTCTAATCCTGCTCCCCACTGCTCTGCTGTCACTTCTTCAGTGAGGATGATCATTGAATCATCTGCCAATTGCTGGGTCAACATAACCAACTGTGAAGGGCTTGTTATGTGCCAAGCAAAAAGGAAATCATTTTGCAGAGGTTTTGAATACAACAAATATGTGAATAAAAATGGTTCATTGGCAGAAAGCTAAACAGATAGAAAAGGTAACTTAATATCTGCACAATTCAAAGCCCAATGCCCTAAATTCCAAACTACTTCAGCCAAACATTAGCATTTTAGGGACACTGGTTCCTAACGTTGATTGGAAAGGGCCAGCCACACTTGTCTGCTTTAATCTTCCTGCCCTCTAGTTTTCTTCCGTAATGGCGCTCCATCATTAAGACAATGTTTGCTCTTTCTACCTAAAAACACCTGTCTTTGTAATACTCGTGTTATTGATCTGTCTGTCTCCTATATGCATGAAGGAATCTATGCATGGGAGAAATCAGGTGCCATTCTGTACCCTGGCAGTGGTTTGTATTGATAAAATTTGTGTGATTTGCATCGAATTCTGTGTTACACCATGAAGCAAATCTCTGTTCTGAGTTCTCTTAATTCCTGTCTCGGGTTGCTCCTGAGGTCTTCCCTCTCTTTAGTTCCTATTTCTCTTGTAAGGAAGCTGCCCATTTACTATATGTCAGACTCTTCCTGTAAGTGTGCAGATGGGTGATTATAATATAGCATATAGCACAGCAGTCTCAAGTGTGTCAAACACATAAAGCAGCCTCTGGTCTCCCCAACACAGGGCCTTCATTTGACTATGTTCGAGGTCCTTTCTCACTGTTAGTTTCTTGGTCCTTTCTTTCCATTGATGATCCACACTATTTTACTCTTTTTGAATTTCTTGGCTTTGTTCTCTTTTTGTCTTCATCCTTGGATACATGCCCCAAAACTTAACTTCTTTCTTCTTTACTAAATATTGAACTTACATGTCATTTCTCTGGCTTTTTATTATTATTATTATTATTATTATTATTATTATTATTATTACAGCATACAATCAGAGTTTGGAAACCAAAAATATCTTTTGGGGAATTTGTTTTTCTACATAAAATTAACCATCTGCCATTTTCACAGCAGATGAACTATGTTATGCCTAGAGGGTCATCCCTATGACTAACCAATTATTTGCTAAGTAAAAAAATAATATGCATTTAATGCTTGTGATTGATTCTGTGGACACTTAAAATACCTTGACATGGACTGGAAGTGGTGGCATACATTTTTGAGCCCAGTACTCAGGAGGCAGAAGCAAGTGGACCTCTGCGAGTTAGAGGTGACCATGATGTCCATAGGAAATTCCAGGCTAGCTAGGGCTGAAAATTGAAATTCTCAAAAACAAAAAGATTGACTTGTAATACTCTAAAACTATTCCTTGATCAGTCCATTTTAGAGTGACTTTTGACCTTCATGACTACTCAATGAAATATCTGTTCTAAGGCCAAAGAGCTACAGAATGTGGAGATGTTATTTAACTAATTTCACTAAAACAATTACATTCACCACCTACTATTCTAAAACTATCATTGAACTGAGCAGAGAATGAGACTATGGGAACAGCAAATGAATTAATTCTTTCTATAGGAAGCTTCCCTAATCCATAAGTTGAATTCTTTACACTTATACCTTTAGATTTATTAATATTTTACCTTGCCTTCAGTTTTTGTGTGAACTTTACTCTCTCTTGCCCCTATATCAAAGATGGTGCCTTTATTTCTCTGTACCCATTGGCTGCCATATTATCTTGCATAGAATAGACAGATACAATGTTCTGTTTAGTTGATTAAAATTCCATTTTTAAGGAATTTAGCTCTGTGATTTACAAAAAAGCCTAACAGTCTTCTCCAAAGTATAAGTAATAGTGATCAATTATGTATTTCATGGGAAAATTTATAGTTCAATCAATTGTCACAAAATTGTTCAAAGTAGACAATGACTATTTTGACAGAAGCCAGTACTAATATATTTTTAAAATGTTAATTTGTTCCTCTAGTATAATAACTTTTTAATTTTTCTCACCCATAATTCACATGGTAGTGAAAATTCACCAAGGTTGGGATATTCATTTTGAATTTTGGAATGGAAATATGAATTTTCAGTAAAAAAATAAATGGTCAATTATCTAAATAACACAAGTCTTCACAATAGAGTTTCTGGGGATTAAATTTTTGACATGTTTAGAAAATTATAAGGAGGATTATTATATAAAGAGCATAAATTGAAGATTCAATTTCTAGAAATTTGCAAAGGTTACTGCACCAAAATCATGGGGAAAATCTGTGAACGGCCCAGTGTAAGCATGACATTTTTAACTTTTAGAAACTATAACTTTTTCACCAGTATTAGTAAAATAATATGGAATCCTGGGAATTGCATGTTATATAGAAGCAGTTCTAATAAATCAATGGTGAGACCTACATGTTTCCTCTTCAAACTGTGTAGTGTTTATGTTTACAAATAGTTAGTATGGGTCAACCAGATATCTCAAAGCATCCCTGCCTCCATATCTTTCAACCTGATTTTGAGAGACCTGGACCTCCAATAATGGAATGAGTGACCCATCACCTCAAACTTTCCTGTACTTTTACATGGGCACTGTAGTGCATATACTTACACTCCCCCCCCACACACACACTAAAATATATGTAGATAGTTTTCAGAGACTGGAATTCATGCGACTTTTTGATATGCTACTATACATAATGTTCATAGCCCAAGTTCCCCCTGAAACTACACACTCTGTGTGATATTAATTGAAAAGAATAATAACAATCTGGAAATGCTGACTCCCAGGCCTCTCCAAGCAATGTGTGTGACCTCTGTAAAAGCCCTCAACCATCAGTTCAGTGCTTCCTACTTGTGACCACACATGGAAACATGTGCCTTTTCTAAGGAGTATTATAAGTTAAAATAGACAAAGTGTCTACCGGGAATTTTTTTTTTTTCGAGACAGGGTTTCTCCATAGCTTTTGCTTCCTGTCCTGGAACTAGCTCTTGTAGACCAGGCTGACCTCGAACTCACAGAGATACTGGGAAATATCTATAGGTATTTTTATCTCTTTATTTGGGTGTTTTCCTGGTGGTATACAGCAAGGAGTGAAAAGGAGATAAAATTCAGCAAGTCAATTTGTTCAATATTAGTAGGTTTCAACAAAACTTCAGGTATGTTTAAAAGATGGGTATTATCTTCGCATGAGGATTTTCTTATCCTTGGGGAGAGGTGACTGAGAACAAGTATATTATAGACAATATGGTGAAACCTTTTGATGTTGTAAGGCTGATAACTCCAAATTTAACAGTTATGGAATAGGGAGACATTAAAATTTGAAGAGAACACTGAGGACAGAAAAATGAAAAAGATCCATACTGGGAGAGTCTAACTTGGCACTTTCTGGTAGATAGAATCTTTATAGAAATGCTAAGAACACAGTCCATGCTAACTAAGGAACGAAGACACTTAAACATAGACAGTCAATCTTATTCAGATATCATCTCTTACCTAAAAGCCTATCATCACTTGAAAAGACATTTTCAACATCTATTATTTTATTATTTGTCTAAAGACACTATGATAGGGAATATCCCAGGGTTAAACAAAGTTTTCTCAAACACCATTGTCATCAAATCATGGCAGGGCCAAGAAAGCATAACCTACCATAGGGTTCATTAGTTTTACCAAATGATAACATAGCTGTCACTCTGTGGAAAAAAAAATCTTAGCATGTAATAAACAAAGTCCCCAGGGTATGAATCAGTCGCCATTACCACATGTGACACTGCTTTCACATTTGTTGAGCAAGTTTCATAATCTAAACCAATTTCTCCTTGTTTCTGGGACCAGGAATGGAGCATATTTCCATAGTGGCTTCCCTTATTTAAGTCGTACATAAGCAAGGTTGAAGCGCCAGTGTATTCGCACAGGAAGTTCAGCAAATAAGAATGCCAAAGAAATGCACAGTGCAGAGGTTAGTTTGAAACAGAAAGACAGGAACTATGCCTCCTGTGGGTCGAGAATTAACCCTTAGAAAATTCAGTTGCTGTAGAAACCTGAAATCAGTCCATTATATTACATAGCTTCCATTATTTATTATACATGTCTTTGGTTTCTAAATAGATAAATGGAATGTAGAAATCAGATGACTCCTATAAAGACCTGGAATCCTATTTTAAGCAAAAGGTAGAACAGGATATATATATATATATATATATATATATATATATATATATATGTATATATTCATATAGAAGAACTAGAAATTTTAACAGTATGAAAGATGAATGAAAAAAATTGCCGAAAATACCTGATAATGAATATATTATATTTAATGGGAAGAAACTAAAAGTCTATTGGATTTGAATTTCTGAGAAATAATTCATTTCTCTTCCTTAGAGCATGTTAGTGCATAAATTATGTAAGTTGAAAATGAACACAGTATTCCAATATAGCAGAGAACCCTGGTGAGCTCTGTAGCACTGTGTGAAACAGGAATCATTTTAAATTTATAATTTTTAAATATGTATATAATATGTGAAAATGAGCTGGGATTTAAAAGTAAAGACAAATATGCATAAAGGTGTTGTTCTCATGGTGAGTTTAATTATTTCCATCATAAGAATGTTGACATTTGTCTGGTATGGTGGGGCAGGCCTGTAATGCTAGAGCTGGGGAGGTGGAAATAGATGGTCCAGAATTTCAAGGTCATCTTCAGGTACTTAGAAAGTTTGAGGACAGCTGAGCACTATCTAAGAATTATAACAAATTAAAAACCAAAAGGTTAACATGTGTGGAAAGCAAAATAAGTTAAAATTTTAGGCAAAAAAAGAAATTGAATGTTTAGGAGATAGCTCAGTTGGTAAAGTGCCTGCCATGCAATCTGTAGGGCCTGCGTTTAGTCTACAGAGTCAAGAAAAAAATATTGCTCATGGTTTATGTACCTAGAATTTATCAGTGGATGGAGAGCAGAAGAAGGGCAGATCCCTGGGTTTCCAGGCTAGTCAGGCTGAACTAGCTGGCTAATTCCCCTTTCATAAAACTTCATGCATGACACCAGAGGGACAATATACAAAGTTGATCTATGTTATTCATATGCATACTAAACCTTAAAAATATTAAAAATATTCTTAATGCTTTTATATTCTCTGATGGAATTAAGGATCTTGCATGCACAGTAAATTAAATTTTATTCTCAAACTTTAATGAGATTGTCATATTCAAAGTTAAAGAGTTGAGTAAGCAACCGAGAGAGAGAGAGAGAGAGAGAGAGAGAGAGAGAGAGAGAAAGAGAGAGAGAGAGAGAGAGAGAGAGACTGAGTCAGAGGTGTAAAGTGAATTCACTTTTAAAAGAACTCATTAGAAATCTAGAATAGCTTCTTAAAGCTTTCAAGATATTCTTGAAATTCAAGAGATCAGTCTTAGTTTTTAAAAACACATTATTAAGAGTAAGAATTTGCAAAAGAATAATTTGATGATTTTCAAATAGCTATTAGCTAAGTTGGGACTGAATCACCCAGGTTTTCAGCTTGAATTTAAAATGCCTCCTGATAGATGAGAGAAATGGCCTTTATGTTGAACCCAGTTCTCTCCTGTCTTAGGGAAGGACTTCTTTGCCCTGCTTACATTTGTTTATGGCCTTAATTGGCTGTGCTTTTCTTTGACTACACGTTTTGCAGCCTACCTTTGTGATGTCTAGGCAATGTCAGTGTACCAGGATGAAGCTACCTCATTCATCAAATTTTAAAAATAGAGACTTGTGTGAAATCCATTCTGTTCACTCTAGTATGGTGCAGAAAGAAGTAACAGTCAGGGTCGCAGAGGGAAATGCTTATAAATAGACACAGTTATTGTTCCTTCATGCAGAATTCATATTTATTTGTAACTACAAAATCTATAGAACATCCTAAGAAAATAATGAATATTATAATATCAGTAATAAGTCTGACACGAATAAACAATAATAGCTGCTATCTATTCTGCTTCAGAGATTTTTGAATGAAAGACTTTGTCTTTCAAATTGTAGGTAGGATAAGCTAGATGCAGTTGAAATCTCTCAAGAGCTTCCAGACCCATAGACCTCCGTGTCATAGTTGAAGGAGTGAAATTATAATGCATTCGGTAGTCAAGCTTAAGTATCCAATATAAACCAGTCATGACAGGAATTTAATGGAGGCAGCAACATGTTTCTATGGGAAGGTATGTGGTCCCTATGTGGTCCCTTTAGGAGGTGCCTCCAAAGAGTAGATAGTGGGAGAAATAGTTTGCCTTATTATTGACCTGTCTGACTTAGTCATCAAACGCACATGGTCCTCATGAAACCTGCCCATCACAAATTAACCTTACTGAACAAACCTGCCAAGTGAGTTAGCCCAGTATAATGAGAAATGCAAAATGATAGAACAGACTGAGTGACTGATAGTACCGCAACCATTTATGGAGTCTGGGATGTCCCAGGGTAGACTTTGAGTTCAAGTTATTGGGATGCCAAGATCAAGCTCAAAATCTTGAAAGAGAACTAGGAAAGTCAATCATGTAATGGTTGTATATGAACTGAAGACCTGAGACCATGAAGAGTGTCATTCTGTAATACACAATCATGCCAGAGAACCCAAAGTCCTGATACCCTAGTAGAAGATGATATTTCCAGCTTCTGAAGATAGATCAGTTCACTCTTCTTCTGGCTTTAGGTTTTGCTATCTTAGTCTTCTACCACATTAGGAGAGGATGGGTCCTCAAAACAGTAGACGAAGGTGTAATCCACTGACTCAAAATCCAGTCGTATTTAGAAACAGGGTTGCAGAAATATTGAGAAATATTTCTCTGAATGTTATCTCTTCACAGTGAAGCAGACACATCCAATCACTTGCCACAAGCAGGACAGAGACATCTTAGCACATAGTCACAAAGATGATGAAAGAGGGCTTTGGTAAATGTATGGGTAGAGATGGGAGGACAAAGAAAGGTAGGAACTTAGGAACTAGAAAGACAGGACCTGTGCCATGCTCCGGTCTGATGGATCAAGGGGAAACAGCAGCAGAGAAAGCTGGGCTGAGAAAGAGGGATGTATGCAAGCAGGTTAGTTACCATGGCTACCAGCCACACTGAGCAAAAACAGGGTGCCCCATGGGAAAGTATCTGAGCTTCTGGTCTTCTACTTTTACTATTTTCCACTGGCTAAACCCATCTACCCTATTACTATAAACCCCAGTGTCCTTCCATTGTCTTTGTGTCTTTGAAATCCAGTCTTGAGATGACTCAACAGCAAGATTGCTTGCTGCTCTTGCAGATGATCCAGTTTAGCTCCCAGTACCCATGTGACAACTTACAACTCCCTGTAACTCCAGTACCAACATTCCTGTAGCCTCCTCTGGCACCAGACATTTCTTAGTGCACATACACACATGCAACTGAAACACTCCTCTACATAAAGTAAAATAACTCTTAAAAACTTTAAATCCAAATACCTGCCAGGGTTCTTCATAAATTTATTTATATATGCTTCCTGGCCAGTATTTCTACAATCCAACTTTCCTCCTTATTCTGCTGCTGCATTTGAATTTGCTAGTGTTTCTGGGAATAGCAAATCTTCCTTCATCCCATGGGATGCTGTTGGCTATGCTGCCTCCGGGTTCCAACTCTGCTGGAATGAGGCATGGCTGTAATTTTCTCTTCCTAGTGTTCTATCAGAGACGCCTGGTCAACACACCTCACACAGGCCACACCCACCGCCTGAGTCAGATTCCTATACTCTGTTGTCCCTTTGACTACCCTTTGCTTCGCTTCCCTTGTTAGTTGTTGACTCTCTTGGAACAGAATCTTTACTCATCTTGTTGGCTCTTTCTTGAAAAGTTACAATATCATCAGATACAGTGGAATGTGATATATGCTTTGTGGTTGGCTGAACAAGTACATAGTTGCATGAAGGTGTTTTCAGACAAGTTTAACTAGTTTTAAAATACTTAACATGGTGATGTGCTGTTTGTCTTCTGCTGTTCTAATAAGCAAAATGACAGAAAAAAGCAACATGAGAGGAAAGGGGTTATTTCATCTTACTTACAGTCCTTCATGGAGGAAAATCAAGTCAGAAATTGGAGACATAAATTGAAGCAGGGGCCATGCAGAAGCACTGCTTCTAGGCTTGCTTCCCATGATCAGCTGAACGTGTTTTCCACATACAACTGAGGACCACCTGTCTAGGAGTGGCATGCTCTCCACTGGGGTGGGCCTTCCCATATCAATCATTCATCAAAAAATGGCACATTCACATATTTACAGGCCAATCTAATGGACACAGTTCTTCAGTTGAGTACAGGTGACTTTTTGAAGTTGACAAATATATCAAAAACATATAAAAATCCAGAATAATTTTAAACCAGTTTTGGAATAAGAGGTGATATACGCTGAAAATTCATTCTTAGTACTAAATCAAGGTAGGATCAAATCAGCTTTAATCCTAGCATGGATAAGGGAAGGGCTGTTGAAGTCCCATTTTTAGGTGAGGAGGTATCAGCAATTGATGGTTGCTGGTGCGGGAAAGTCAGCTTTATTAAGGGATGAGTTCCCAGAGAGGCTACAAGGGTCCCTGTAGCCCACTTGGTTGTATGCCCATGCTCATATGGGCATCACTACATGGACCCTGTGGAGTTAAAAATAAAGTGAGTGAAGGTGGCAGGGAAACATGGCGGGAGATAGGAGAGAAATTGAAGGAGAGGGAATGGGGTTGGACTTGGTCAAAATGTATCATATGCAAGTATGAAATGTTCAAACTATAAGGAAGAAAGAGAAGAAGAAAGCTGGCTTCAGTCAGAGGTGAAGCAAAGCCTGCCCCTGCTCAACTAAGGTGCAAGGTTCTATTATCCGGAGGTTGCAATGAGAATCCATGTCTGCTTCCTGTGTCAGCCTGAACCCTGCCCCCCTTTAAATATGTGGACATGATTTAAGGTTTGTGAAACATAATTAGAAGGAGACTTAAAATGCAATATGAATTTTGTCCCCTTTTCAACAATGAAGAATCCATGTCCCTTGTTTTTCAACTAGAATATAAGTTTAATTGCCAATATTATACAGTAACGATTAGAACCATAATTTCTGCTTAGTTTAGAAAAATGGAAAAAACAAAATAAATAGAATAAAAGAAGTAAATATTCACATGTTACCAATACAGAAGTCTGCTACAATTTCTCAGTACTCTTTCAACTGCTGTCCTTGAAATTCTACGCAATTTAGGAAAGAAAATATATGTAACTTTTTTTCTGACTTTTCAATTTAACACTATAATGTGAGATTTCCCCAGAGCGATATAAACAGTTAGTTTACCTCCCACCATATGGAGTATGATATATTATTTGACTGACCCCTATTGTGTTCATGAATACATTTAGTTTCCCACTTGTTTACAATGCATTTCAGAGATTATTCTTCTTAAACAATTTCTTGTAGATTCCTAAAATAACCTATAATCACCATATCAAAGTGAAGTAATGCAAGAAAAGTTAAAAAATATTAAATGCACCTGTCACCATTAATATCTACAACCCACATCATGTTGACCCATGTTGGGTTTTTTTTCCTGAAATACTCTTTCTTTTTGTACAAAGACGGTGCTATATATTTTGCATTCAAAATGTATTCTGACATTATCATTCTTCATGGCATACCATGTGGATGTGAGGTCATAATTATCCCACTCTGTTGAAAGCAAACAGTTCAGCAACACACATGCTGGCCCTAATTTTCACTCTCTCAAGCCCAAGAAGTCAGGAAATTTGAGTGTGTGTCCCTCAGTTATGTTAAATACAGTTAGGACCAAGTTTTTAGTTTTTTTCTCATGGACTTGTTCTTTTTTTAAAATTAATTTTTAATATTTAAGTGTTTAATGCTATTTTGAATTTGAAATAAGCATATTTTAAAACAAATAATTTCCACTTCAAGGATTAACTCTTATGTGTATAGTTCAGAGTGTGAAAGTATATTAATTACTTAGTGATTTTTTTTTTCAATAACTTAAGAAAAAGCTACTGAATGTTATGGAGTCAGATAAATGTTGTCATCTTGGGTTTTTAGTGTGCTCAGGGAAGACTTCCTAAAACAGTACCTTCATGTTACACTTTAATTTTTATGTTTTCTTTTCTATGTTCTTAGTACATGTGTTTCATCACTAGCTCACAGTACACATAGGCGCTTCTATTCTTGTATTGTTGTTTTTGTGGTGAAACCATGGAATCAATTCTTGAGTTTTGTTTCATGTTTCATCCACTCAGTATTCACATGTCCTGCATAACAGAGCAACCTCACTGATGGCAAGCTTGAGCTTTATGGGTAACAAAATAAGCCTACTAGGCCTTCAAGAAGTTGTAGTTTTATTGAGTTTGAGTAGAACAAAGACTAAAGACTAGAACAACACTACCATAAAATGGAGTTACTAATTTTTTATGATTAGGAGAATGTCAGACAGCTTTTTATTTGCAATTTGAAGATAACTCACTATTTCTAATAAAGATAAACTTTATTTTAACTAAGGAGAGAACATTTACTTTTAAGCTTGGTGCCCTAATATACTTCTGCCACTACATACCAATTTAATTTACATTAATCTATATATTCATAATGTACTTTATCACTAAATAAGATCTCACACAGTCTTATAATTTTTAAACATAAATTACTATGCTGTACATTTTGGAATTTGTAAAATTTGGAATAATGTATATAGCTGCTTCTTTTCATTATTTTAGCTACTAATACTTGACTCTTATTTGACCTCCACTGTTGCTTATTTCCTTAGCCAGAGCAAAAATCTACCTTGGGCTATTCACATTATTTTAGTTAGGGTCTATATAGCTGCAAAGAAAGACCATGCCTGAAAAGCAGGTTGGGGAGGAAAGGGTTTATTTGACTTTCACTTTGGCATTGTTGTTAATCACTGAAGGAAGTCAGGTCAGGAACTCAAAAAGGGCAGGAAAGTGGAGACAGGAGCTGATGCAGATGCCATGGGGGTGTGACTTACTGGCTGACTTCCCCTGGCTTGCTCTTGTTCTTAAAGAACCCAGGATCAGGAGCCCAGGGATGTCACTACCCACCATGGGCTGAATGGTCCCCCATTGTTCATTAATTGAAAAAAATGTCTCAAGTTTGATCTCATGAAGTAATTTCCTCAGTTGAGGCTTCTTCCTCTGATGACTCTAACTTATGTCAAGTTGATACACACACATGTACAAACACAGAAAAGAAAACCTAGCCATAACTGACCCCTTGTCAACTTGACACACAAACACTATTAAGTCACAGCTGTTTCTTTCTTATTGATCCCCAAGATCTTAAATAACACTAAAAATCCTACAGTCAAACACAATAAAAATTTAGTTCTTTTAATATAACCAATCTCTTAAAATCCAGTCTTTTAAAATTCAAAATATCTCATTTGTGGGCTCCAGTAAAATACTTTCTTACTTCAAGAGGGAACAATCAGGGCACAGTCACAAGGAAATAAAAGAAAAAAACAAAATTACAACTGTCCAATAGATGGGATCCACTCATGATCTTCTAGACTACTCTAAATGGCTTGGATCACTTCTCTGGCTCTGCCCTCTGAAGCACACACAGCTAGTCTTCTGGGCTCCAAATGTTTCCATTGCCACTGCTATTCTTGTTGGCCATCCCATGGTATTGCCATCTCCAAAAACTGGAGACTTCTGCTTCAATTGAACTGCACTTTCACCAACAGCCTCTCACAGTCTTTTCCTTGTGGTACCAAAACCTCAATTTCTTTGCATGAGCCCTTCAGTCCTGTGCCTTCAATTGCCACTGAGGCTGCATCTTCACCAATGGCCTCTCTTGGCCTCTTACAATGCCAGTCCTCAGTTGCCTTCCATGACCCTTCAAGCTTTCAAAACAAGTACCACACATTACCAATCTGACTGCCAGCATGAGGTACAACCTTGGCCACTCTGGAAGACAGCTTCTCTCTGCTCTCAGGAAACACTTCCCAGAAGATCTCACTGGGGATGCTGGACTCTTCTTAATCACTGCTAATTTCTTGGCTCCAACTGACCAGAATCAATTGTCCCAGTAATGTAAAGGTTTCACTTCAGTTGTTCTCAGTATCTTGCTAATCACAGCTGATTATTCAGCCCCAGCTAACCAGAACCACAGGATCTTAATTCAAAATAACAAATAGCGCTGATAAAGCCTTTGAACTTCCCTTTGAATCTGCACAAGCCAGGCTCCCAATCTTCTACAGTTTTCTCAATATTCTTATCTTCCACATTCCAACAGAACATGACACTGATGTCTCAAAACCCAATTGTTCTTCTAGCTCAAACTTCTAAAGTCCTTCTACAATCCTCTCCAAAACATTGTCAGCTCTGTCACAGCAATACTCCACTCCTGTTACCAGTTTGTCTTAGTTGGGGCTTCTATTGCTGTGATGAAACACCATGACTAAAAAGCAAGTTGGGGGAGGAAAGGGTTTATTTGGCTTACATTTTGGCATTGTTGTTCATTACAAAGTCAGGACAGGAACTCAACCTGGAAACAGGAACTGATTCAGAGGCCATGGGGGTTCTTTTATGTTTCCCCTGCATTTCTCAGTCTATCTTCTTATAGAACCCAGGACCAGAATCCCAGAGATGGCACCACGCACCATGAGTTTTGCCCTCCCCTATTGATCACTATTTGAGAAAAAGTCTTACAGCTGGATCTCATGTAGGCATTTTCTCAATTGCAGCTCCTTCCTCTGATGACAGTAACTTGTGTCAAGTTGACACAAAAACTAGCCAGTACACACACTAATTGGGGTTCCCTGTCTTCTGAGTCTTCACGATCAAAAATTGTATAGCAAGGAATCTATACTGACAATTGCAGATCATCTTTCATAGATAAAAGCCCTCATCATAGTTTGCAAGCTGACTCATCTTTCCTTAGACCTATATTATAAACTTGCATTATTCTCATATCCAAGCCATGAATGTACATTGATGGTTTCTTCTTCCTTAAAAAAATACCTTTCTGTCTTAGTTCTGTTTGACTCTGCTGTTTAGACATACAGCTGACTATTAGTGGTGGTTCTGCATGCACGTGCATTAACCTTTTTTTAAGCCAACTATACAATGTGTTCTTTTGCTCCTTACTTGAGTTTTCTCAAGTTTTAGGAATTATTACTTCTGTATATGACTCATAGGAAAGAAAAATTTAATCATGGATTGCCAATCATAACCTAACACTCAGGAACATTAGCATTTTAATACTATAAAATACGAAATATCTCTTTATCAATTGTTACTGGAAAAGACAGTACTTCAGAAATGAATAGTGTAAGGGTATAGATAAAATGGAAAGGTACAGACGCTTTTTCGATGAAGATAAAAGAAATAAAAGTGAACTAATTGATTGAGGCAGTCAGGGTGGTGCACACCTCCAATCCCAGCACTTGTGAGGTGGAGGCAAGAGGATCTCTGTGAGTTCAACTCCAGCCTTGTCTATAGAGTGAGTTCCAGGACAGCAGGTTTATAGAAAGAGATCCTGTGTCCATAAAAGCATTAATGCTGTCATGATTTTGTGTGGCATTGCAGACCTTCAAAGAATTAGGAAAAGTCAGATGTCTAATTCTAGATGTGCTAAATATCAGTGGTACACCTGTGCCGGAGACCCTCCTCAATATGTTCCTATATGACATAGGTTTTTTTTTTTTTGCATAGCCTAATATAAGAATGGGATTGTTGTCACATAAAGTTTTAAAATTTGTGAAATGCAGTGGTTTTGTGGCTTTAACAAGAAATCATTTTCTTGTTTTTGGAATTAAATAGAAGCAACCTAGAGTTATGATGAAATTAAGCAAAGAAAGGGATCTAAAGAGTGCTAAGATGATGCCCAAGTGGACATTTACAAGGACCTGTTGAAGTACAGGTTGTAGGAAGAGAACAGACTGAAACTGCTTTTCACCTTGAAGTTCCATGGTCAAGTCAACCAAATTCCATCTCTTACTCCCTCCTGGTACAGAACATTCTTGAGCTGGGAAAAATCTGCTGTCTATAAGTGAGTTACCTTGTGTTTTACTGTTACTGTGAGATCTTTTCAATTTTGTGCCAGTAATTTCAACTAGGCTCACATAAAATTTACTTTTGTTTTAAATACACTTTTTTTCTGCCTTTAAAGTGCTGATACTAAAATTGCTTTTAAATTAGTCTGACAAGATTTAATTTTGTTTGAATCACTTGGTGTATTTGCAACGTCTCATTTTTGCTAATTTCTGACAAAATCTCTAGAAACACCTCTCAGAGTTAGGGTTTACTATGGATTATAGATTTAGAGGCTTCAGTCCAGCGTGCTTGGACATGACATAATGGTGACTCATGTTAGCAGCTAAGTACCTCAATCACTTCATTAGCTGAACAGGAAGGAGTCAGGGATAATATAACCTTACACACAAATCCTCAGCATCCTAATTCTCCTAGCCATATCTGACTCCTAAAGTCTCACAACTTCCTGAAATCACACCACTCACTGGGCCCAATCATTTAAAGTCTGCCTCTGACAGCAACAGTTCATACTAATTCTATAGCAACAGTTAATTTAATTGTTTATGTAGATTAGTTTTGGTTTCTCTCATAGTCTGTTTTATATTAGGCTCATCTCTCCTATCTTCCTTTTTAAAATTCTTGCCTTTTAGCTTTTGGTTCATTATCATTTTATTCATTTTCTATTCTTCAATAACTATTTTATTGTTCGAAACTATTCTATGACTTTTTTTAAATAAATATGTGTTCTGATTATTCTTACCTCTTGCCTCTTTGATCCCTCCTCTATGCTGCTTATATTCCCCTTCCACAATCATATGCTTTTTTTGTTTTATAACTTACTCATTTTAATCAGTTCTGTTCATTTGAGCCTGGTCGGCTCACCCTGAGCATACAACTGAAGACATAACTGTACCTCTTCCAGAATCCACTTACCTGGTCACTCTGTGAAGGAGGCATCTCTAAGTCTCTCTGTCATCCAGGATTGGAGGTGAACAGACATAGTCTTATACAAGCACTAGTCAAGAACCTTCAACTGATGTGAAATCATATTGGAATGACTGCCATGCCCTGAAGATAGAATTTCATAGCCCTTCTCAATATCTTTTTGTTCTTGTACTATTTCTGCTGTTTTTTCCCCAAATTCCTCTCTGCATTAGAGGGGATGCTATAAATGCCTTGTTTAGGCCTGAATGCTTCTTAATAATTTATCCTCAGCATTTTGAGCAGTCACGAATCTCTACATTCACTGTTGTTCACTGAAGTTTCTCTAATTAAGGTTGGCAATAGAAGATATCTAAGGTATAAACACAAATATTTAGGTATATTTATATGAGCTTTTGAAGAAAATCTGTCTTTTTCTGAAGAGCAAACCTCAAATATGATCTAAGGGCAGTTCTCCATAAGCTATTAAAACAGTCCCCTGTTTTTGTTACTTTTTATGCTATATACATGTACCTCTTTAAACTATTATAGCATAATTTAAATTATAACTCTTTTCCAATTTTAAGACAAATAAAAAGATTTTAAATACATTAATAATTTATTTTATACTTTTGTTTGTGGCTTTTGGGGTAACTAGCTTTATATATATATATATATATATATTAAATCACAAAAGACATTTTCAAAAATATTTAAATGTGTGTATTGTACACATCACAGCCAGTGTGTAGAGGAAAGTGGTCAACTTTATAGAGTTCTTTATTTCTTTTAAACATGTCTGTTCTAGAGAACAAACTCAGATTGCAAAGGTTGACTGTAATGACCTTAATCCACTAAGTCATCCTGTTGACCAAGAAATCTCAACAGAAAACATTTATTTCAACTTGCTGTATGCTTTTAACTGTATCTCATATCTATACACATGTACACACACGAGTGCGTTTCTGTGGTTTTATTATTGTTTGTATTTCTATAGTCTTATTTTAAGATGCTTTTGTTTGTGTTTTTTAAAAGATATTTATGCTTCTATAATCCATTTTGCAAGTATCTAGTGGTGTTCAAAAGTTTCTCAAATCATCCCCTAAATGTTATTTTGGCATACTCATCCTCCTTTTCTCCCGAGACTCCAGTTATGTGTGTGCTTTCATGCTTTGAGTTTCTTCTTCTTCAGATTTCTACATTGCCCCATGATTTTCCTCTCCATATTTCCATAAAATAGTCTATGAAATCCCATCTTACTTAATTCACTAGCCAGTAGGATGCTAAGTGCTAGTGCTAGTAAGTTCATTTATTGTATTACTAATTTCATCATTTGATCTTTCAAGGGGTTTCGTCATCTTTTTCTGGTGACAATAATATTTATGTTCTTTATTTATTCCTATTTTTCTCATTCTTTGTTTTCTATTTCTAGTGATTTATTTCAGGAAATTTTGCATGCAAGCAAGTCATCCCTACATCTACTATCCGTTACACTAGGGGTCCCAAATATATCTTGTTCTCTTTTTCTAAGCATCTTCCTTCTTCACAATCCCAGTACTTGTGCTTAAATACAAACTCTGCATTTGTATATCTAGGTAATATTGACCAGCTATGTTACCATTCAGAGTGTCTATCTGAGGTTCAGTTTTTTCATCTGCAAACTAGATACAATACTACAAATGAACTGTAACACATTTTTAATTTCAAGAATGAAAAATCACAGTGTATGCAAACTTACTTGCATGGGATACCTAATAGAGATGTCAGATCTTTGTTTTAATTTTACTTTATTTTGGTCTTATTGAGTTACATGAATTTCCTTCTAAAAGAAATATATTTTAATATAATTATTTATTATTCCATTATTTATACTCCCAAATATAATGCAGATCAACTTGAAATTTACCTAGGGATGCTATATGTCATCTGACTTCCTTAGGCTAATTTATACCGAAATTATCTTTTAGCATTTATGGGTATTTCTAGATGTCTACTTCTACTCTGTTGCTGTTGCTTTGTATTGCCTTATAGACTCTCACCTGCCGAAAGCCATGTCCTCACTAAGTTTCTGTGTCCCTTTGCACACAGCACCATCCTAATACTCAGATGCTGCAAACTGGGTGAGACTGACTTGCCCTCCATGTCATAACTTTTCAGGCAACAGATCTCAGACTGCATACTTTTATCCTTGCCTCCCAATCTCCAACTCCTCTAGCAATACAACACACACACACACACACGCACACACAATTTTCAAGTTCAGTTTTGCAATCATATGTCTATTTGGCAATCAAGTAAAGGGTCATTAAACCTTAAATTATTTTAGGAAAAAGTTTTAGCATTGTCATTGTGGATTCAATTTAACTTGTTTATTTGTTTGTGTGTTTATTTCTCATACTTAGGACGTTTGTATGATAGAGGTACTTTAAAAGTCAAATGGAATAATAAATAATGCATTCTATTAGGAAAGTCTATGAATAAACATTGTGATAAATTAATTTGTAAATAATGAAAACATTCAAAAATTTTAATGATTTATTTATATGTCAATTGGAAGGATATTTTTTCATATTGTTTTAAGTTTCCTCTTCAAGGCTTCATTAAATGAAGCGGGTTGAAGGGAGGTAGAAATGAAAATAGATTTATAAAATGAAACCTTGACCTTGCCGACACTGAGGTAGCAATTTATCTGGGGAGGGGGTATTAAACACATAAGGAAATGTCAAACTCTGAAATGGTAACATGCTCTTGGAGAAGAGGAATGGCAAAGAGGAAGCTTTTTCTAACATGTATTTTTCAACAAGGTTTTGTGGGGGAAGATGACCAAATATACTCAGGAGCATGAAAGAGCATAGTATGGCTAGGTCAGAATGATATATAAGGCTACAAAAAGATTGAGGGTATGAAGGTTAGATGAAGTTGTTGCTCATCACACAGGCCCTAGCAACCATTCTCAATCTGTGGGTTGCAACACCTTTGGGGCTCTAACAACCCTTTCACGGAGGTCACATATTAGATATTTACCTTACAATTTGCAACAGTAATAAATTACAGTTATGAGATAACACTGAAATCATTTTATTGTTCTGGGTCACCATTAAGAACTGAATTTAAGGATAAAAGCATTAGGAAGGTTGAGAAAAATGGAGCTATAAGAATCCGAACTTGATTCTGCAAGGAAGTTGTGTAGAATATTGGAGAATGTTGGCCAGAGCTGTATTTTAAAGAGAGCACATACAAGATTTGATGCATTGATAGGAGGGAGTCTGGGGGAGCTGCTTGACCCTGGCATCATACAATTCTATATAGGTTGGCAAGAGATATGAAGAATGTGTGCCAGGACTGTGTTTGGACATAGTACAGGCATATCCATCCATTACTCTGAAGATTTATGCTGTTTGTAATTGTTGATCAGGGACAAATCAAATTAGTGAGCAATAATAAAACTTAAAAAAAAAAAAGAACCCAACAGTTAAGTAAGCATGCTTGCCAAAGCTATGTCAGAATATATCTGCAAAGGATGCTTGTAGTTTTTCAGGAATTTAAGTAGTTGCCTCTTCAGGAATGCTCTTCTATGTCCATGGGATCCTTCCGTTTGGAAGTCATTTCCAGACCTAGGATACAAATTAGAGATGAAGAAATATGCAGATAGAGAGACAGCATTACTAGGTTGATCTTTCAGATAGATAGATAGATAGATAGATAGATAGATAGATAGATAGATAGAGGAGTGTGGCTTGAATCTTTAAAGGGTTCCTAGTATTACAAATCTGGTCATCTTATTTCACGTGTTTCAGAAGATCAGTAGGACCAAAGGCTCTTGTGTAGATTAAGTGACACATTGGTGTCTGAATCTTTGGAACTAAACAGAGACACTGTCCAGGCCTGTTTCATGGTATTCCACGCACGCTGAGCAGCTAAAAGGGCATGACAAGTACTGTCCACTCGCTCATAGTTAGAAAGGGCTATTTTATGGTCCGTTTGGGCCATTTTTCTACTGTAAAAAAAGTCAAATGGCATTTCATTATGTTAACGGGGCACCAGAGACACAAATAAAAAAATCACATGGTTCATACTTGGTCCCCGTGAGAAGAGAGTCTTTTTAAAGACCTGTAGGTGGTTCACTAGCACAGGTAATTGAGTTTCAGTATATCTCCGGTGAGCCTTTCCACGAGGCATTCTGTCATACCGTTCAGTTGGGGAGGGAATCAGAAGGGACCCCTTTTAAGGAAGTATTGTCTCCTCCGCTAACATGCTGAATGCTGCCTTTTATAGCAATCGTTCTTTTAACTCAAAAAAAAAAAAAAAGCAAATCCCATTTTTAGAGAAACAGCAAAGGTGTTAACACTCCCACTTAGAGGAAGTGACAGAGATATTTCATGAAAGACCCCAGTGCTCACTCAAGGCAGTGCGCTCAGTGATGACACCGGTTCCCCTCCCTAGCACGAGGAGGACAAATAGCTGTCCTGGTAATTCTAAACATGTGTACCTGCCCTCCCCAGAGGATTTGCCTCCCTCCTTTCATTGTAATCAGATGCCTTTCAGTAAGGCTTGTTTTACCTTTTCATCTGGAGTAAGAAGAGTTGGCGTTAAGGGATGCATTTAAGATTAGGCATCTTTTTTTCTTCCTTTTCCTGATTTAATAAATCTGTGGATGCTTTTCTAAAATAGAAAAAAAATGTAAAGTGAAAAATATGGGCGAATGCATGGAACTGTACACCCCGGGGGCTGCCCTGTTCTCAATTTTGGTTCCCAGTACTGATTTTCTCTGTTTTCTAAAAGTTCAAGTCGGAATGGTAGTGAATTGTCACTGTAGAATGGACAGATCCACTGTTGAGTTTACAGAGCGAAGGGAAAGTGTCAGAATTTCCTGAGTGCCTATACCGCTAGGACAGGGAGCATTCATCCACAGGTGGATAAACGAGGAAATCAAAACCCCAATGCTCTTCCTAAGTGTGCAAGATGACAGGCAGTTCCTCAAATACAGCTTCTGTGCCTGGTCCCTTGGGCTGTCACAGCCTAGGTCTGTAGCCACACTGCTGAGACCCATAGCACAGTGCATTCCATTGGATAGAAACAGAGTACAGTGAGCCCCTCGTACTGTCCTGGCCAACTTCAATAAGCAGCTTCCTTACCCATATGACCAAAACACTCACTCCCATGCTACAATTGACATTAGCAGCATCATAGAAAATACTTTGAAAAATCTGTAGCAAGAAGAAAAATATTTTATTTGGCCCAAGAGGTTTAAAAAAAATAGTATCCCCTCCCCAAAAGCACTAAAAAAGGAACACCTCCCCAGGTAAATTTCCAGGATGACAAACATGCATTTAGAAATAATTTCTTGTTTTCACTCATTTATAGTATATTTATTTATTCACTCACTCAATACATATTTAAGTAGTTACAGAGAGAATGTGGATTATAATGTACCATTGATGTGGATAGAGTAATAGACCACAAAACTCCATCCTAGTCAACTCAAATGCTAGCTGGTGAAAGATAGAGGAAAAGAGATGGAGAAAAGGGAGTCTGTTCAGTCATAGAAAGGGTTCCATACAGACAGAAAGCAAGAAGCAGGGTGTTCCTTGCAGGGCTGGGGGTGGGACCATGAGCCCTTGGGAATCTTAGCAAAGACAGAAGAAAACCATGGAGACCACCTGATTCTAGGAATCAAGAGAAACCTCTGATGTGCTTTCTCTTATGTCCATAGAGACTGAGATATCTTCTATCCCATCATGAGATTATAGCAAGTCCAGACAGGGTCACTGATGAGCTCATTGTCCAAAAATGTGCAGACACGCTGGCATCAGAGGATTCCACATGGAATACTAAATAAAAAGGTTCAGCGTTAATATGTAGTAGTCATGACTGGCCAGTGGCCGGATCCAGTTAATCATCAGATGCTATCGCCTGCGCAGGTGGACTCCTTGGGAGAGGGAGCTGGCACTCCAACATGTTAAGAAAACAAAATAAAATATACTTCAATGTTGTTCTTTAATAGCAAGAAGAAGCAAGTCAATTTGCCTTCCAAAATTCCTTTAAGAAATACCATCCAAGGCATCATTGCCGTTGCTTCTTGCAAGGGAGGAATTGGGTAATCATACACAGAGCACACACTTCTTCAGCTGCTCAGCATGTGGGAAATCATCATGCTTAGTCCCTTTAAATCAGGAGCTGCAGCCAATCTTCCTATGCAGGGACGGCAAGGCACCATATACATCTGTTCAAGACAAGCACAGTAAGGCGCGGTCCAAGAGCCCTTGCGCATTACTCTTGCATTGTGGAGCATGTTCACATACGTTTCTTTGCCAGGTAGATCCCCCAAAGTTCCTAAGTCCCGATGGGTGAATATCAATTTTGTGTGACTTAGTTTAGGGAGTCCTTGTGTTCTGCATTCCATCTGCTTGAAAATCACACTTGCATTAAGACTGCATTGGAATTGGGAGCCTACTTTAAGGTACTTGGAACATCAACAGCCAAATTCTGTGCAAACCAATCTTTCTCCTTTCTTTGTCTCTTGCTTCTGTCACCGTGGCCCTTTCTTTTTGCATCTACTCTCCCTTCCTTATCTAATTCAGGCATTTTTTTTTTACTTGCTTGGCCTCTTGGTTTAATAAAACCAAGCTAAAATCTAGAATGTACATTTCAAATCCAGCATCAATGTCCTGATCCAGACACTGGAGGGAGATGTGGGTGCGGGGGGGAGGGGGGTGTCTGTGGTTTCATTGGATGTATGGAGCTGGCAGGACCACAAATCCCCGTGAGAGATGATCTTCTGCAAACTGACTGGCCTTCAGACTCCTGGCTTCGAGAGCAGCTGTTCTGGGTTCTCCATGGGGATGGCAATGACCCCTAGGCACCCTGAGGGTCCGGCTGGAGTGCTCTACATATTCCAGTCACTTCCTGCAACATTTGGCAGGCAGTGCCCAAGCAGCAGGGAATGGGTTAGGGTGAGGGGACCCAGTCATGCTTGCTGCAATTGTATCTGATTGATGAGGGCACAGGAGTGTGGAATCCACCCCCACTGAAGTGTGTGTTGAGAGTGAGTCCTAAGCTGGGCTTGCATGTAAAAAAATATATAAAAATTTGAACATGATTTTACTTTATGATGAGGAAAAAAATCCCTACTTTTAATCTATTTGTCTTTTAAAAAGGAAAATGTAAATACCATATTTTTCCTATCAAGGAAACTAAACAAAAGAAAAGAGTTTTTTAAATTATTCACAGAGGAAACAAATCAAGAATCATGAATCGGATTGAAATATTTAAAGCAACGGCACTATTCAACTTGCCAGTAACTTCTGCTATGTCCCGGAAAATAAAAATAAATAAAAACTGTAATAGCCTCAAAGCTAGAGGCAAAACAACACCTTCTTTTAGTAAAATAAACTTTAATATTTCTTCACCTGGAGAAAAGCTATTCCTCAAATTTGTAGTTAAAATCTTTTTTTTTTTTATGACTTTTAGTCATCTGCCCTTTAAATGCAAGAAGGAATAGCCTCAACTCAGGATCTCACCCTCACCCTGACGGCCTTCTTTAGGGTTTCGATTGACTGATGATATACTTGAAATTGTCCAAGTCTGCTTTTCCGGGAGACTGTCCACTTCACACTGTGCTCCTGGGAAGTTGATTGTGCCTGGTTAGACTTGAGATTTTTCTATAAATCTGTAAAGGCTGTAAACACTAGCAGTCCCCAGTGGCTTAACAAAATCATTCCTCCCCGACCACATAATTGCTAAATTGTGCATGTCAAATGGCTGCAGGATATTCTGTCCCATTTCCAGCAGGTTATCAAGGCAACTTGCTGGAGAACGGTGTTGTTTATGTGTCCTTTAAGTTGGGAACTCAAAGGTCAAGAGTGGCCAAAAGCATTTTCAGTGAGTAACTGCTCTCTTTCCCAAGCTCCTTAACGTGCCTCTCCGGTGATCCTCATCATTTACTCTGAAATGTGGGGTTTTAGTTTCTAAGTCAAAGCCAACCCTTCCTCCCAGGCCTTATTATCCTTTCTCACAGTGACTAGTCATATATTTATTACAGGTCCATGCACAAGTTGACATGATAGCAGTAGATACATTTTATTTCTCATAATTATTTTTGAAAGCATTTTTTAAAAATGTGTATTTTTTTAATGCTTTTAAATTCAAGTACAAACAGTAATTAAATATCAAGTGTACAATAGTATTTAGCCTGAGTATGATACAAGAGTCCTTATTTGTAGTGGGATAGAAATGTCTCTCCTTAATGAGAGGGTCCTTTTTGTCTGATCTCCAGGCTGTCTTAGGAGTAGAGAACTTCAATTAATACAGTGTGAGTCATGGCAAGCCTGAGCCCGGATGAAGCCATTGAGCAAGCAGATTCAAATCCGTGCCCTTCGCCAGTGTTTTCTGTGAGTCACGCTCCTGAGTGGGGCACCACTGGGTGTTCGAACGGTGAAACGGCTACTTCAAATGAGTCTTCAGTTTTGACAGTTAAATAGGTTGCACCGATTAATGACGAGGGACTAATTTCCCATTTCCCAAAGCACAGACTAGGAAAACACATTCATAAATATGCTGAAAAACACTTAGGCGCTTTCCTCAACTCATAACCCAAAACGCCTGTGTGATGACAAGCCTTGGAACTCAGGAATCCCGTGTCCCTGCAGGAACACGCTTTAGGCAGGAGGACTTGACTATTCCACGTGAGAGTGAATCATACTTGACACTCACATTTGATCAGAAGTTTATGATTTCACTGCATGTGCAAACTGCAGGCGTCAAGAAGAGCTTTTATTTTCTCCATTCTTTAGACTTAATCGTGGTGATATCATTACAAGAAATGGAGTTTATGCGTGTAAAGGCTAAAAGAACAAAAGACACCAGTGATACCCAGCCCGAGACACTGCGTTGGAAATACAAAGGATCTCCGCAGCATCTGAAACAAATGAACACAAAACAGATTGTCATCAAATCTTCATGTTTTTTTTTCCTCTCAAAAGTTTGATGCATATTTCTTTGGGGAATAGTTTGCAAATGATATATAAAATATGTGAAATACAATTGTAAACAGACATGCAATTTACGCAGGTTACAATCTGTTCCATGATCTTTGTTCACTCTCAAGAAAAAAAAAAGACAGGGTATGCCATTTGGAACAGGATTGGGCTACAATAAATCTCATATTGAATTATTAGAACTGACATTATTAATATTTTTAATATTCTATGGATTTCTCCTGATTCTTTGCATACCATATCTTTAGTAAACTGCAGGGCCTTAATCATTTTAAGATTGCCTGTGTTCTCAATAGCTGTTGTCTGGTATGCCAGCTCAACCTCTTTGAATGTCAATAAATACGCATGACTACAAAGAACGCTCTATCAGCATCTCTGATGTCTACAGCATTAACTGCTATATGCAGTGTTTCTTACACTCTCGTTCGCTGAACACATGTTGCCCTGGGGTCTGAAATTGAGCTACCCTTGGCCTTTTGTGGTACTTAGGCCTCTTTCTTTCAGCAAAGGCTCCGACACGGTGGGGGAGAGGAGAACCAGGAAAGGCGGGGGCAGAAAGTGCAGGCTGAGAAGGTGGGAGAAAGCAACACTCCTACAGACTGCTTGTCAGAGCATGGGAAAAGCGAAAATCAGTGCCCTGAAGTGCGTCCTTCCACCCCACCTCACCCACCTGGCCACCAGTCACTGACCAAGGCTGCAAGGTGACTGCACTCATGCTTTGAGATCGCACTGGTGCCAGAACCCTGACTGACAGCACATTTGGACACTAAGTGTGGGACATTGTCCTGCACTAGCCAAGCAGAAAGCTCGGGGGCTGCACTCTGGGCCCAGACTCGCGGCACAGACCAGTTTTTTCTAGGTGGTCGGCCGTGGAGCTCAGTCTGGCCATTTTTACTATGGATGTTTCTTGCTACAGAATCGCTGGAGTAGAAATGCAGGATGAGATGCTCGCATGGGGTATGAAAACGGGAAAACATCAGACATATCTGTTTTTACTGTGGACCTGGCCTTTTGCATGCTGCTTCTCCTGCAGGGAGACAGCATGGCAGACTTTTTTTTTATTCAACCCTTGTAAATACTTAAGCAGTGCTGTATAATGTTCCAAGCAGGCCGTTTCCATGCTATTATTAAGAGGTATAGCTTGGATCAGCCATATGCTGGTCCTATTTAAATGGAGAGGAGTTATAAGGCAAAATAAGAGATTGCAGCTGGTAGCTACAGTAGTTTACTATTTTTGAACAGCTCTTTAGTATATGGTATTTTAATTCATCCCACAGATTCAAATTGGACTTTGTGTACACTAGGATATACTGTATACTGCTCAGAGTAATGCTGGCTTGCTAAAATTGCAATGTAGATTGAAGCAAAAGAGGCAGCTTTGCTGTTTCTTAAATCTATTCAGGCATTCCCTACAGAATGGAAACGCTGACGGGCCAGCTACCTCTGCATACATGGACGCCGGGAGCGTGTGTCGTCGCATCCTTCCCCTCTCTAAGTACAGAATGGGTAATTAGTATCGCTCGGGCTGCTAGAAAGATGTGCACTCTCCTCATTGTACAAAGAATGCTGATTTTTCAGGGGTTTATAATCAGGCCAGGAAAAGAAAACGCAGTGGATAAAATTGGGATCCAAGTCTCACTCATGGGCAATCTTGTTTTTATTTAAGAAAATCTGAGGCAGAGCGAAGTAATCAGAGCTGTGTTCAGCTAAGAAATCCACCGAGTGGGCAGCATCTCAACTCTCCCATGCCTTTCCGCAGCCTCGAATTTGTTTTCGTTCTCATTTTTGCACTTGAAACATAATGTTTCCTGTACCCTTTGTTCAAATCTCATAAATACAGAAGGAAATGGTCCTCCTTGCTTAACATTAATGAAACACATCAGGGGGAACTCCTTGTGTGTTGTGCATATCAGATGGGCCCAGCATGTTAGGCTCTCCCACAGGCCCTTAGCTGCCTTGGTCTGCCAGGATTCTCTCTGCCCCTGGTATTGGTGGTCAGGTTGTGTTAGGTTTCCTTATTAATACTCTGTTAAGCCAAAGCAAACCCTACACGGGCTACTCCGCCCCTGAAAGCAATTAACCTGTAACATGAGCCCTCACGTTGCTGTGCACTGCAGAGGACCAACAAAGATCTGCCATTTGGCACAGGGACAAGTTTTAATCCTCTCTCAGTAGAACTCTCGGGAGGATTTTTAGCACATGGACATTGCTGCAGAGACATGTTCCAACTGCCCTGGTATGATACACTGGATGGATTCCAGACACGGAAAGCCAGTGCAGACAACTGGCATTGGACTGGAGTGGAGGAGGTCCGTGGCAAACTCCATTTGAGTTCAAATGCTCCATGGCTTCAATACTGGGCAAGTCCTACTGAGAACACATACAACCTGTGGATGAAAACGAACCACAACTGAGTTCACTGAGTGGGAAAATAATGTCACTATTAGGAAATAATTTTTGTAAGTAGTAGCCATCATTTACATTTTAAAATATTTTATGTACCTTTTAATCGGTTCTGACTGGTTGGCGAAATGAGCATGTCATTTCCTCTTTCCAGTAAGACCTTACTAAACCATCTTTCATGTCTGCACTCAAGCCTTCCCTTTCTGAGACCATCTCGCAAAGACTGATTGTGTACCTGCCTTGTTTAGGGTTGGCTCTGTACGCCATTGCTTCTGAAATAAGAATTGAGTATGTCTGTCATTATTTTATCATCTTTATTTTTTTTTACAAAAGGGCTTTCTTATTTAAAAAAGGGGGGCCTTTCATATAAAAGGGCTTTCTCTGAGATCCCACCATGATGATGGAACCGAACATCTTCCCACCAAATCCACGACCTGCTTCAGACAGCTTCTTCCTACCCTAGATTCTGGTTGTTATGGGTGCTTCCTGATTGGATGCTTCTGGGTCGGTTGATGGTGTCAACCTGGTGGTGAAACATCCCAACTTGACAAAATCCAGGCCCTTCATTCATTGGTATCACCATTTCAGAGAAAAAAATGTTATTTCTCCTTCCCTTATCTCTTCTCAACCTCTCCACCTTGATCTACACCAAAGCTAAACAAAACTAAAACAGGTCCCCAGTTACTTTCATTAACAGTGGTTCTAAACCTTCCTAATGCTGTAACCCTTCAACGAAGTTCCTCATGTTGTGGTGACCCCCAACCATAAAAATGTGAATTGCTGCTTTATAACTGTACTTTTGCTACTTTTATGAATCCTAATGTAAATATCTGATATGCAGAATATCTAATATGAGATCCCCACAGGGATTGTGACCCACAGGATGAGAACCACTGCTTTAGTAGCAAATAAGTGTTTTTATTAAGTTATAAGACTTGTAAGGAATTGTAAGTTTAATTTTATTTCTATTTAATTTCTCAGTATACAAAATATCTCATCAAGTATTCTTATGACCGTGTGTTTTCTTTAATGATATATTTTGTTGTGACTAGATTGGTTTTCTTAAAAATTTCAGTTAAGTCATCTGAAGCACTGATTTAACCCTTTTCATTCTGGTGCTAAAGCAGAGCACACACGTGTCCAGGATCAGTATGCACATCCTGCCACACCAGCAGCTGTGAGCTCCTCTCTTCTCCTCCATGATTTATCACTCAGACAACCATGAGCAAAGAACACAACACAACCAAACCTGTAGGAGCCCCAGCAAGTGAGTTCTTAAACCTTTAAATGAGGATACAACATTTAAATGTTAGCCACAGGAGCTCATGGCCAGCTTCAGTTCTTTTGTGACTGTCCAGTAAAAGAGGAATTAGCACTCAAGGACAGGAGAGTAATGGCTGACCCTATCGTTGCCATATGCAATTAAAAGCCGGTGGAATGCCAAAACTCACAGTAAAGGAAACATACATTTAAAGTGAATAAGGGGGAAAATTAGAAAAGAAATAGGGTAAGTAAGACTTTCATGATGTTGAGTAAAAGAGACAGGAAGAACTGTAGGCTCAGATGAAGCTGAGCTCATCAAGGTGACATGTGATTGAAATCCACACATGTATGTGTATAGATAGGGAATGTCCCTTCCAATGAAGACTGCTGCAGACCGAGATTCGAGGCACTCACACCTATTTCGCTTAGCATCATCCAAAAGGCAAGTTGAAGACTCCTTAGCTTGCCTGGCTTAGGGTTCTGTATGATCACGTGACTGACTTCCATTTGTTCAACGCCGTATTATTTAAGAATTGCTACCACGATGCCAATCCCCATTTCACCATCTCCCAAACGACAGACACTTTGTGAAATAAGCCATTAGGTAGCAGAGCGCTATCCCTTTTGCCTGCTGGGCAATACTCTATCATCTCCTCCTTTTCTGAAACAGGAGTGTCTTTATTTTCTGTGATTACTAGGATGAGACCTGGCCTCCAGCAGGCGTATTTTTCCGCTTCCCCAAAGGCAACCCTATGTAAAACTTTCACATCTCCTGTATCTGAAGCAACAGTGGCTGAAGAGCCTGCGATGCTCGTGAAATGAAAAGAGCAGGCAGACCCAAGAGCGTGTGGAACACCAGTCGCCTGATGTTCTGGCATGTTTTGCCACACGAGAAGCAGAATCAGATTTTGTTGGGCCAACATAACTTCAGAAGGAGAAATGATTCCGCCATTAATACTTTGACAGAAGCCTTCTCTACAGGAAGATTCATTTAAGGGCTAGAAAAAAAAAATTCTTTCTGATTCAAAGCTACTTTCAAAGAGTAGAAAGGGGAAAGCATATTTGAACGTTAACTCTGCATTCAACATCATTAAAATATTTAGATTTATGAATCCCATGCTTTAATTAGAAATTTCGATTATTTGAAATTTGATGGTCCAGAGATTGACACTACAACCAACTTTTAGACAAGCCTGCCTACATTTCTCAATAAAAGGGAATACATATAGGTAAACATTTAGGAAAAAAAGTAAGGGCCCACTGAGTTTGAGACTAAAAGATCGAGTTTAGTTGAATTGCTTTCTTGGGGTGAACTATTTTGCCCAAACTAAATTGACCAAAATTCTGTTAATTTCCTCAATAGCAAACTGTCCTGAAAGGAAATCTCTGCAGCCCACTGTGCTGAGTTCCATCATTGATTGATACATATGGGAACCCAGGTGCCATGTGCACAGAAAAACACCACAGAGTTCACTGGCCTCGGACAGATCCTGAGGTAGTTCATGGTCAGAGTAACTGCCAATTCTGATAATTCTGATATTCAGTAATGCTCCGGAAGATAAGTTGAAAGGATTCATTGAAGGCGCCAGGCACCTCTGAAATACATGTGAAGTATTCTGATTATTAGTCTCTGGCCAGAAGTAACCTTTGTTTACCAAGCTTATAAATAGTAATAAATTAGAGTTCTATTTTCAGACTAGACAGCCTTGCCTTTTCAAAGAAGATATGATTTCAAGCTTTGTAGATGACTCCTGCAGAAGTTCCACAATAGGACCCTTCGGTCACACCCTGACAACAGGTCATTTCTAACATGCTTCAAAACGCAAGGTTGACCTGAGAAATCCTAACTGTATCCTCTTAAGAACTAGCATGTCAAGCTCTTGTAATTTGAAAAGTTTAGCTTCTTCTTATTTTATTTCTTTTAATCTCCACAATTGGTAACCTTTAAAGACAAGACTACCTCCAAGATTTTTCTTTCATTTTCATTTAGTTTAAAATCCACCTCCTGGAAATTTGGGCTTCCATGTCTCCTTCTTCTTAAGTTCTGCACCAATGGCAAAGTGACTAAGGGGAAAATCGATCCATACCAACACATCCTGTTTTCCTGTTGGCTCTCTCATGTGAACAGGGAGCCTCGATGATCTGAAATATTGATCACATTTCTCAAGGAGACATTTCAGAAATCCTATGAGCGCCCTGTCTACAGCTGATGCCAAAATGGAATAACCTTAAGCAAATGTATCAATTCCCACTTTACTAATTGCAGAATACTGTTTTGCCTGTAAACATCACTTTGAACACATTGGGTCTGGAGCTCTAATCTTGCAGACGTGAGTAGGGAAGAGTGGGTTTGGGGTGTATTTGTAAATAAGGTCTTTATTCATTTGGAGAGGCAGGGTATCTTCTCTTGGTATGAGGAGGAATGTAAATTGTCTACAGATGACTTCTGTTATAGGTTATAAGAAAAAACAGATATAGAGAAACATTTACTTTAAAGAGCAAAAGACAGCCCACTCTTGTTCATTTCAATACAATAAACAGTTACATTTCTCAGTTTAAATATTTGGAAATCAGATCTGGAACACATGTCCTTTGTTCCTAATTCAAAAAAGTGGTAGTTTTGTTTAAAATTTTTGTTTGCCATTAGTCTATGCAATCTGTGTTGCAGCAGATGCATGACGAGCCCTATTAAAATACAATAAAAGAGCACCCAGGGCACTTTATTAAAAGTAGAATCAAGAGAATAGTTTTGATGCCAAAGAATTATAGTCTTCAAAGTTGATTTAGTAAAAAGTAATTGGAATCAATGGGTTAATTGTTTTTAGAGCACTTATAAGTAAATATTATTAGCAAAGTATTTTAATTACTATATTTTATGTGGCCCAAATGTAAGCATTTATTAATACAAACCAAGCTCTCATTACAAATTTGCACAGAAAATGATAAAATATTATGTATGAAATGAAGCATTAGCATGGACCATTAAGTCCTCTATTTCCATTTAATTGAATTTGTCAGTAGTACCCTCTTTAACTGAAAACCAGTCATAACCACAAAATTAAATAACAATTAAAGAAACAACTATTGAAAGAGTTGCTTGGGAGCTAAGGTGCCATTTAACCAAAACATAGCAATTTAATGTAAATTGCAGACCATGTAGACACAGTTCTGAAAAAGATGCTTCCTGTGGTTCCATGTATGTTTTCGTAAATGTTTCCACATTACACATTAGATGTCCTAGTTGGAGGATCAGTTTAGTTCCAAAAGGGGTGGGAAATCCCCATAGCCCATATACCTCTTCATGTTGTGAGAAGTCAACGAAGGCAATATACAACAAGCTAACTCTCTGCTAGATTATTATTGTGGACTACCAATGACTGCATCGAGATATTTAGATCTAGGAATATGTGCCTCCTTCATAGTCTCATAAGCCGCTTAGCAAAAGTCTATGTGACATTCAGGTCAAGCTACAACTACAGTATGCTTGACATTTCATGCACAAGAATACACTCTACCCTGAGTCTTCCGTGATAAATTGCATTACTCTTTCAAATACAATTTTGCTTATAAATCCCTAACTTAAAAAAATTCTAATTTAAAATACAGTTTACTTTACCTAACATTTTAATTTAGTTGTGTGTGCATGTGTGCACATGTGCATTTATAAGCACACTTATACACATTTACTTATTCTTACTAGTTGCTTCTAACCTCTGCAGGTTATTTTTTATGCTGTCTAGGCAAGCTCCATGTTGCACAGCCAGCAGGGGGAGATAGGATTTAAGGAAATAGCAAACTGAGATTCAAGAAAGCAACTACTTTAGGAAACAAACAAACCAACCAACCAACCAACACACAAACAAAAGGATTTGTTAAGGCATCCAGTGGAGTACCTCGAATGCAAATGGGATGGGTGTGCTTGTCAGATACCATGGAGGCTGCCAAATGAGACTTTGAGAAATATTTTGTGCCGATCCATAAAGGTCTAGGTTTGAAGTCCCGCACACAAATGAGGTAGCTATTAACCACACTTAGCATTGCTTTCTAATAGAGAAAGTGTGAATGCGTGCATGTGAATCTGAGAATCAATTTACACAGTGCAAAGATCATATCTTTTATGTACATAGTCTCGTTTACTCAGAGAAAATATCAATGTCGCGGGTTGCTATTGCTAATACATGGGGTGCTCACACGTAGAAACTTAGAAAACGATAGCAACATCAATGATGGAAGAATTCCAATGTTTAAAATGTGATTATTATTATTATTATGCACATAATTTAATTTGTATTTATTATATTCAAATGACTCAAATACATGTGTGAGTGAAATGCAGTCAATATGAGTTCCTGATTGAGAACCATGTCTCCTTGAAAATTATCTAGCTTATGATTTGGATCAAAATACTCTCCTTTCACCAGTAAGAAAGTTCACTTGGTTTGCCTGCTAGTAAAAACACTAATACGTTCTGAGTCTGTCATTAGTGTGACGTGGACCCCAACCAAGGAAGTAAAGATTGACCTGTACAGACTGAGGTTAAAATTGTAGCTGAGGAAAATAGAAGTTTAAAAGCCTACCTTACATGCAGGACACTCCCATATGTTTTGTTTTATTTAATAGGCAACCACGTTTATGATAAAATGTCTACACCTGTATTACAAATGGAAGAAATAGCATGTTTATAGTTCTTTTGGCCCTAAGGTGCAATTATATGGAGTAGGTTACTTTTTGTAATGTGATACTCAAGAAAAAATTTCAAACGTACATTGTTAGAGTTCAAAATGATCATTTCCCATTGAGTTGGCAATTAATCTTTTACAAGTGGGAATGTGAGTACGCAGAAATTTTCCTTTCCACATCCAAGCTGGTTCTCTACATGTGTTGTCTTCTCAAAGATTCCATTTCAGAATATCAAGCAAGACAAGAGCTGAATTTGATATTGAATTCAATTTTAAAATTCTTAATTTAAAAACAATTTAAAATTTAAAAACAATCCTGCTACATACATGCATGTATGGACACACATATATGTATACACATCCCTCTTAGACTCTGATGCAACTTTGCTACATTTTTTCTTGATTTTTGTAATTAAAATGTTTAATTGACTACTAATAATTATGTATAGTTATTAGATACAATTTGATATCTGGTTTATGTTCATATTGTGCAAATAGTTGGCCAGGGTATTTAGCACATCTGGTAACAAAGAATATTCTTGTGTATGAAAAGAATGGGACAAAATCTATGGTTTGTTAATTTTGAAATGTATTATTAACTATTTTTACCAGGCAATACAAATAAATCACTAAAGTCTGTGCTTATAGTCTTAATTGAAATGACTTTCATTTTGATCCCAATTACCTTCATCCATCTCTCTACCTCCCTTCAGCCACTGATAACCAGCTACTTAGTTTCTCTGAGTTCAACTTTTTAAAGATTCCATATAAAGATATAGTAACATATGAAATATTTTGTGTCTGATTTATTTGACATTACATATTTTCTTCTCCCATCCATGTAGTCATGAATGATAGACTCTACTTCCTTTTAAAGGCTGTATAATATTCCACGGCACTCATATATCCCATACGTGTTTCCTTTGTCTCTTCATCTATTGAGGGATACTTACATTGGTTTCATGCCTTGGCTATTGTGAATAATTCTGAAGTGATCATGGGAGTGCAGATGTCTCCTTGACATACTGATTTTAATTCGTTGGATATGTACCCAGAAATGGGATTACTGGACCATATGGCAGTTCTGGTTTTAGTTTCCAGTATTCCAATTTTATTTTCCATCCAGCCCATACATGATACCTGACTGATCTCAATTCAAAAGGGCATGACTGGAAGCCATGAGCTCCAGGAAGGAGGACTATTCCAGAGACTGAAAATGAACTGCACACATGGGCTTGAGCATGCTGTGACCTACTCCGACTATTCCACGTTCAGACCCTGGGTCAAGTTCATTTCAGAGAGAGAGAGACTGCAAAAGACTTTTGCTAAAATATCTTTCTCTTACTAAAATATTTAATTCCTCTGAGCTTCTGAATATTTTATCATATATAGATTAAACTGAGATTCATAGAATTTAATGTGGAGACTAGTGCTATTTTTAAATATCAGATATGCTGATTTTGTTCTCCCATATTATCAATACACTTCCTTCTAAATCCATCGCGCTTGGTTTTTCCCCATAATCCTTCACCCCACATGCCTGTCCAGAATCGTCCTCTGTTTTGGACAGAACACTGTGACTGAATTGACTGCTCCAACTGATTTACAAAACTGAAATGGAAACATATGCTATAACCCTCCCTGTCGGGGATCTATGACTATACCAGTGGTATGTCATGGTGGCCATCTTCCAGGACCCGAGAAGAATGGGATGAATGTTGTTGGGCTATAGTTTATCAGAACATTCGAGGGGATTATATCAACATTTTATGTTTTCACTGGGAGCAAGGCAATCTCTTCAGTGCTGGCATTTGGAATGCGGATTCAGAAGTCTTTGAAAGTTGCCAGAAAAAGTCCAATCTCAGAGGGAGGCCCAGACGATAGGCCACTAATCAGAAAATGTATCATTCCAACCAGATGGTTAGGATTGCACCGAGATACCTCACAGCCTGCAGGATCGCAATAGCTGGAACAAACTAACGTTTACATCCTAGGTTCAAACATGGGTGGAACTTGAAAGGAAGAAAAGTCCCCTGACCCATGAAGTTATAAGGAACTCAGGCTGATGATGACAGCACCATTTCCACACAGGAATCTGCTTTCAAATTCTGCATCTCAGGGTGACCCTAATGTTTCTGACACATGCATGTGGTTGGCTGGAGCTGGTTGAATAAGCCATATCTGTGTTGAAAATGTAAAGAGGTAAAATCTACCATGTACTTGAAGAGGGAAAATTAACCAGGCCAGCTGATATAAACTGTCTCTCACAGAAACCAATGACAATGAAATGGCCTGGGGAATTTTCTTATAAAAGGAATATTTTAAAAGTCTTTTAGATTTGTCGGAGATTATGCTTATAAATGCTGGCTTGCGTGTTTTGGTGTTTTTTTTTTTCTGTTTTTTAAGAAAGAGTTTCTCTGTAGTTTTTGGAGCCTGTCCTGGAACTAGCTCTTATAGACCAGGCTGGCCTCGAACTCACAGCAATCCTCCTACCTCTGCCTCCTGAGTGCTAGAATTAACGGCATTTGCCACCACTACCCAGCTTGGCCTGCATGTTTATGTGTTAACCATGGGCATGCCTTGTGCCTATAATGGTCAGAAGAGGGGGTTAGCTGACTTGGAACTGAAGTCACAAACTGTTGTGAAACGCCATGTGTGTGCTTGGAATTGAAGCCAGGTCCTTTGCAAGAGTAATAAATGCTCTGAACTGCTGAGCCATGTCTCCACTCCCAAAAGGAATATTTGTATAGTGTAAGTTATTTCTTATAATCAGTTCCTCAACTAGAAATTTAAAACTCTCTCGAAAAGGCATTTGCATAATTAACTGAGAACTTTAAAAGTCTGTAGTGTTAAAGAAATAATTAGCATCCCTCCCCCTCCCCAAGCCTTCAGTCGATGTCTAGTGTCACTCAGCAGGCTCATATGTGCACCATATTGTCACATGCTGCAGGGCTGGTCTGCAGAACTCCTAGTAAACATAAATTAATTAACCACCATCATGTGTGACCAATGAGTCATGTGAGATCTTGGCCTCGTTTCATCCTCAGGACGAGGTTAGCCTTGGAGAGGCCATTTCCGTGCTGTTTCCCATCTCCAAAGGCCTCAGTCTCCCTCGCAGAAATTTTCCACCATCTGACGGTGAAGCATTTTCCCTGTGTGTGGAGGCTGCAGGCTAGAGCATCCTTAAGAGCTGCCTCACCTTTCTTCCCGGTAGAACAATCTGGATGCGGTAAGTGAAAACAAAGGACACCTGCGCCACCATTGATATTACTATAGAGTATGTGAGAAAGAGACTAGCGAAAGGCCAAGACTGGAAAAAGTGGAGAAAATAGAGATGCTGAACCATGACCTATGTCTTAAAACAAGGGCAAAATATACCATCAAATACTCTGAATGAGAAATACCTAGGGGCAGGATAACTTGTTGAGAATTCCAACTTAAGAAGGAAAATGCCAGTTCAGTTTATGTTTTCTTAATGAACTTGGCAACAAACTCATGGAGCAATGAAATCTATCCTGAACTTAACCAAAATAATAATAATAATAATAATAATAATAATAATAATAATAATAATAATAATGTTTGAGTTTTTAACTGGACTCTATTTCTAGGAATAGTCACTAATTCACTGCAGGAATGAGAGACTGTGGAAGAAATGCTTGCCTCTGAAGCATTTAGTTCCAGAGCGTCTCTCACCATGGTTTGTGGCAAACAGCTGAGACCCCATAGACCAAGCTCCTGTAGGTGACAATCAAGAGATTTCCACTTGAGTCTGTTGTAATTATAGTTGACCTCATGTGGTTCTTTTCAGCTGACATGTCACAAGCCATGGATGCTCTCTCCCTCACCAGCTTTCCATCATATCCAGGGCATTCTCTACTTACAGTGGGCTGCTCTGTCTCTGTCTCCAATACTGTAGTGCAACGCCTGCTCTCCATGCTATGGTACGGTTCGTGAGTCAGGCAAAGGGCTGGAGATTGACACACACAGAGAAACAGGGACACTGGTAATGCCAAGGATTCCACAAGAATTCTCAGAATGCCTCTTTATTGTATTCCCGGGCAGCTTATATAGGTTCTCCTTGACTAATGGCCATGCCCTAACTCTCAGCTGCAAGCCTACCATAAAACCAATCCCTGGACATCAGAAACTCCTGAGGGTCTCATGCTCAGAGCAGCTGCAAGCATAGGAAAACAAGTTGTTTACTCCAGCAGGCAGGGGTCACAGGAAATTCAGGGTCTGGGGGTCCACAGTCCCCAACACAATACGAGTCTGTAAAGGGCAGACATCAATGTAGCCTTCTAATTCCACACTGTGCTATGGTGTGACGTGTGCTTAGGGAATAGTAGTCCTATTCCCATGGTGTCAGAAAGGAAAATATGAAGTATTTAAATGATATATGAAGTATTTAAAAATTGATTTGGACATAAAGTAAATAAACTTTCACTTCATATTGGTTTGTAAGTTCAAAATTCCCCCAAATAATTTGGCTTTTTCATATACGAAATAAAACCAACCTTTTAGACCTCTAAAGGAATTGTGGCTTAGACTAACAGGAATGTTTATGGTGGTGTCTTTATGGGATACAAAAGTGTACTTCCTTCCAGCTGTTGTGATTGTGTCCTGTATTCCCAAGTCAGCATCTTTTTTGTTAGATGTGGTCAGTACCATTCATGCAATAAAACGGCTCATCTGATCACTACCTGTTCTATTATTGTGTGCATATTATGAATGAGATTCTGATCTTTTATTCTCCTGAAGGTTCTGCCTTTAATACTTTAAGTGTTATATTCATGGATGATTCCCTGTTGATTTTATATGACATATTCATGTGTCCACGTGTTCAGACATTAGCACTAAATGTTCATATTAATTTCAACCTAGATGTCTTCTTTTAACAAATGAGATTTTATATAACTAGAGTACAATTCTTTTTAAAAGAAAATAAGGAACATCTTATTTCTTGTGTAAAAAATAAACCATTTGGCTTTCTGGACAGACTATTCATTTATAACTACCTCAAATTGTGGAAGGCTTCTTTAAAACCAGCGGACACATCCTGACAGGCTAAAAAAAAAAAAAAACCAAATCCTGAGATTGAGATTAACTTAAAAAGCAGGGCTGAAGAGATGGCTCTACAGCTAAGAACACTTGCTGCTTGCTCAGAGGGCTGGAGTTTGGTTTCTAGCTCTCATACCAGGTAGCTCATAATCACTTTATATACCAACTCCAAGAAATCCAATATTCTCTTCCAGCTTCTGGGGACATCCTTATACATGTGCTTATACACACATACATGCACATGCACACCCAAACACACACACACATGAACAAATAATTTCAACAAAAAGGAGAATAGAAAAGAAAAAATATGAGAGCTATGTGTCTGTCCTCAGCTCCATGGTCACAATGTGATTCACCTCCCCTCCCCCAGGTCTAGGCCTCCGACATCGGTTTGTGTAGATTGTATAGAAGGTCCCTGGTTCTTCTCACAGGACTGTCATCCTCCGGCAGACTTCTGTACAGTGTAGTGCTATGGGAATGGCTAGACCAGAACCCATGAAGTCCAGATACCTGACTCCCAAGAGGTCGAGCAGTCCTGGGACTTCCTCCTGTTCAAATCAGTAGAAAACTCAGCAGAGAACCACACCATGGAAGGGCACAGTGGGTACATACCAATGGAATCCAATCTTATGCCTGATGATTGCTCCCAGAACTTCTAAGGTCTCCTTTAAATTAAGTTTCTCCCTAAAGGATCCACTATCATATGCTGAAATAATCAAGGGAATATGCAGAATATTATGGTGATGCAAACTCCATGTTTTGCCTGCCTCCTGTGTGGCCTCCCACTAAGGAAAAACTATGATAAAATAAAAGAGGATTTTTTTAGTTAATAATACCAGATGCTCTCAATTCTGGCATAAGCGTGATATCGACTCTTTTTAAAAATGTTATTCGCTGTAATACTGTCAGAGAATCTGTATCACAATGGATGAGTACTACAGATAGCTCAGCACACAAGTCCCCCGAAATTCCATAAGGGAGACCACCTGGCCACAGAGCATCTCCAAGCTCCATGCCTTTGCCGTCAATTGCACCACATTTGCGACGTCTCCATTTCAGTGTGCTAAATACAGTCATGGGGAGAACCCCACGCAGAAAACAAAAAAAAAAAAATAAAAACATTATCCGCATAAATCACGATGGTCACAGGATATTATTTTTAGCATTTCAATTTGCGTGTTCATTTCATTGCAAGGGAGCATTAGCCAGTGATCAATATAAGACCTCTAAGCACAGAAGCACACGACAGTGGAAAGAAATCCAGAATGGTATCGCATCTGCAGCTGCGAAAGAGCACCCTGTGTGGGTGTGTTCAATGATGGCCATCTCAATCAAACCCCGCCGCTGCTTAATGCCCGAAGGATATGCCATCGGGAGTAAGAGCAGCAGTTTACGAGCCAGAAAGGGCATTCTTTAAACAGGCTTAAAAGGAAATATTTAGTTTGTACTTGTTGCAGGCAGGTAGAAATGCGGGAAATGCTAACATACCTAGAATTTAACCTTCAGAACAAATCTAGTGTCTCCATGCTGTCTGACAGAGATAGGTCCGACCTTGTAAGAAGCTGGGTCGTTATTAACCTTGCAGGACATAAGCCGTATTTGCCCTTAATAACCACCAGCAGTATTGTGGGAGGGCTCCACTGATCCTGCTGCACCAGAGCTTCTCTCAGCCATACCAATAGCCTCTAATCAGCAGAGTAGCATCCCACTGGAAAACAAGTTTGGGTTTGGAATTTTCTCAGCTTTCCTTTAGATGGGGCACAAGCATACCAGTGGTTAGCATTCTTCCATCACAAGTAACTTGTGGATCACCCAGAAATACAAGTGCAACTTCCATTTCCTTGGATCCGTATCCCACATAAAAGTGACTGTATTCTTATTCCCACAGTGTGTTTGCATATAATCTCAGGGCTGCCCGGACAGGGTGCACAGGCTTCCATTGATCAAACTGAAGAATTTAACATTAAAGGAAAACGAATCCCATTCCCACCTGCTTTGAAAGTCCGATCACACTGTGCATATCTAGATACGCAGAACTCAGCAAATATTTGTTGATGACGGTAGCTGATATCGGCCTCCCTTGACATTGCTTTTTTTTTTTTTGTACTCATTTTCAAACAACCTAAATTCAGTAGGAAGAAAAAATATCATTTTAGAAGGGGTGAATTCACACAACCCACTTTGAACACAGTTCTGAAAGCATTTTGTAATAGACCAGGCTGACGGAGGCAACACCTAACAGGCTGAAGCCTGTTCCCTTCTGAACACGCCACGAACAGATTCTAGCTTTAGTGCTTCTAAATATTCTTGTCGCAACTCCAGATCAGCCCTTCCATGAGGCACTCATTTTAGGCAATTTCTTATCTCACATGATTCTACTTTGAAATAATTTAACATCGTAACACTCTAACATAAGATGACATGAGACAGAAGATGACTTGCATGGTTTGATCCATTTCCCTTCCTGCTTTCAGATGCTATTTCTCCGTAGCTCAATCTATTAAAAAGCTCAACTTAATTTTGACCAAGGGAGATGCTAATTAGAGACACTCTATTCATGGGTAAAAGCAAAACTTCGTATTATTTATAGATTTGTTAATATTGGTGCTTCATTTTCCAATAATCTGAATAGACAGTTTACTCTATAAGTTTTATCTATTTTAATTTAAATAGACCGAGAACCATTAGAAGCGCAGTGAATAGGAAAATAGATTATGTTCTGAATATACACAAAATAAAATTTTCTGTATTTTATGAATGTTTTTACACATTAACTTCCAGAATTTGCCTCGTCATTTTAAAAACAGGCTTTAGAAAGGCCAGAGAGATATTGAATTCAAAATAGACCACTGTTATTTCACCTAAAAAGGGGTCCATCATTCATATTCCCACGTTAGAGAAAGATCCAGTTCTCCATCTACCTTCACTTCTGCTGCAAGCAAGAGTTGAATGCGAGCCAATTTGCTGACTCAGTCACTATTACATTCTGTTTATTTTAGCTGCCAATCGAAGAAGAGCACAGCTCAACTAGGTTGCCGTGTGTGAGATGAGGAATCGAAATATGATCATAAGAGCTGACTTAGACTGAGCAATTGACCTGGCATGGGCACTTACTACTTTTAGCTTTGGCATCTTCTCCTACCCTACCTAACTAACCCCATGAGGCAGGTAATGTCCATCCATGTTTCACAAATGGAAGAGCAGTGTCTTAGAATCAACTTCCCCAAACCACACACTGAGAGATGGAAGGAGGTCCAAATGCATGTTGATTGACTCTAGATCAGTCATTATTCAAATTTCCAGAGAGTAATTAAAGTTAAAAAATAACTGGGCATGGCTGCACACTCAAACTTCCTGTGGCTAGTGGTAGGCAATCGATGCTACAGAGGTCATCTCCACAGTCTCAGATACCCCTATTGAATGGTGATGTCCTACGTGATTGTGTCTTAACAAGTACTAGAAAAAAAGAAATTATTGGGTTTCTGTAATTTTAGGTAACTTGAGCTGGGGAGATAGTTCAATGATAAGGTGTCTCTCATATGTGCGTCCCTGAATTTGATTTTCAAAACAGAAAATATGATGAATTCTGTGCCCCGTGGTACCGGGCCTGCAGTCCTAGCACACAGGCAATAGAGGGAGGAGGATAAACTCAGGTTCATGACCATACTGGCCTACAAAGCAACTTGCAGGCCAGATAGGACTACACAGGAAGACCCTGTCCCCAAAAATCCAAAAATAGTTTAATAAAATAATATTAATGATATGTGATAGCTTCAGTTCTAAACTTACTAGTTATCCCCCTTATTGGCGATTGCTGATACCTGTCATCTCAGGTAATAGCAAATACTTTCATTGTCTAAATCTAAGTGACCCAATCCAATTCAACACAAAAACAATAGCCAGAGATGAAAAACTGCAAATACAATCAACCGGAGTTGAAAGTCCTGTTAACTCCTCACCAAGGAAAAGAATACACCCATAAGAAACCCTGGGGAGAGAACCCATGGAAATATGGCTCCCTGATAATTGTTAAATGTCTGATGCCATACATACAACAACAATAAAAAAAACATAAAATGGGGAATGCATGTTGAATCATAGTATCTAGATATAAGAATTCACCGACCAACTTATGAGTTACTTCCCAAGTGTGATTTCTTTTCTAAATCCTACACAAATTAATTTAAGTCTCAGAAGTCTGCAGCAAAGTCTACAGGTGTTTCAGTGGTAATACAACATAGAGAGAGAAACAGTCTTACAGATAATGTCACTTCCACGCAGCGGGCAGTTATATGGGAGGACATGTCTGTGTGAAGAAACTGAGAAGGTTATTCAAATAAACTCTGGTTTAAAATGTTATGTGCACTTCCAGGGAGATGACTGTGTACGCAGCTTCTCGGTCCCTGCACCTTCAGAATTATATATTTATATAATATATAAATCCACTGCCCTGTGCATTCATTTTTTTTAAATATCAACATTGCACAGGTAACACCGGCCTACAGAACCTGTCAATTGTGCTTCTGCTTGAATTAGAAGGTGTGTGACTAAATGCTAGTACTCTTTAGCACACCTCTTTAGCTATGAGAAAAAACTTGCACTGGAAGGGTTTTGGAAAGAGAAATGTTCTGTTGGCTACCAGACATTTTAATGAAGTATCTAGGCCTACACAAAGGACAAGACGAAGCAGCAATGTGACTGCCACCTGTGAGAAAGTAGTCTTCTACCTTGGCTTCACAGCTCAGCCCATTCCTGTGGATGACCACAGCTGTAGCCCTATGCAGTGTGAGCTCTGGCCAGTGTCTGACAAACCCTTTTAAGGCACATCTGTTGGTCATAGTCTAAGTCACATGCTGTGCTAAAGACCTGAGAGGCTGGATCACTGCTCTGAGTCCTCCGAGATTGATACCCAGAGTTGTTTTCTGTTTGTTGTTTGTTTGCTTGTTTTGCTGCCACTGCTTCATGAGTGTCAGGAGAAGCAGCTTTAATACAGGGAGTTGGCATAATGATCAGAGGCACTTACCTCACCGAGTGATAGTTCCAAGTAATCATTCTGGGTCCTGCTGAATCCAGGGGTAAATGTGTAAAGGGGCAGCAAGGCCAGGGGAGTTTGTACATCATGAATGAAAATCGGGTGGGTATGAACTAACTGGCTTTTGTGGTACCTGAAAGCTGATTTTCAATTATAGAAAAGATGTTAGAATTCTCCTTTCCTTAACATTTTGTTCTAAATCTTTTCTCTGATTGCTTGGAAATGTTGCCAAGCCTCCTAACCAAGCACAAATAGAGAAACAGCATAAATAACCAATGGTGCCTGTAATCTAGACACATAGAATGTTAAGGCAGGAGGATTACCTCATCTGCCAAGCCAGTCTGAGCCACATAGTGATCTTTGGGTCAGCCTACCAAAGGAAAAAAAATAAAAGTTCTCATATTTAAGTCTCAAGTTAAAACCCCAACTTCCAACAACAAATAGGACTTCCACTCTGGGTGATTAATGTTTTTAGCTTGTGCAGTTTATGTGATTAGACTTCAGACATAAATGGAGCAATCATCTTCAAAGGAAGAGTCATGTACCTACACACCCCTGGCATGGGGTGTATGCAGAGCATAGACAACTGAATACATACCAGATTGCTAAGTATTTTATGATGTTCCCTTAAACTACAATATTTGCCTTCGAACAAAATGAAGATCATTGAAACCACTGATCATTTCATCAGGCTTGTAGCAAAGAGTTAATCCATTTATGAGTGTAAATCAGATTCAAAGGAAATCAGGAAATATTTTTAAGTTCATATTTACTCCTTAAACTTCAAGCTCATAAATTCAGTCTCACTTGAATCTCTTAATGTCTTAATTTGCTTTGTAGAGAAAGTGTATTTTCTTTCATTCATATAATTCAAAACAGCTCAAAAGATTCTATTTCAACCATTTAAATGATTCACATGTGAGAACGAATATGGAAAAATCTAAGCCCCAAACAAAGCTGCAGTCTTAAATTATCATGATAATTTAAAACGTGTTTAATGTAATTATAGTGTAGGGTCTGCTACAATGAGCTCCGCGGTGCTCTATATCCGATGTGTGAGGACGCTGATATTAGCTATGGCTCTCTCTGAGCATTTTTTTACACATTTCTGAATTATGATACCTATGCCAGAACCAGTCTACTGTATCAAGGATTTTTTGGATGAAGGCATGAATTTTTTTTTTTAAACTGTCAAAACATGATAGAGCAAACGTTCAGTTTCTACATAGGATCTACTAAAGTATGAATATCAACTATGTATAAGATTTTAAATATGTAAAGATAGTCATACTCTAAAATAAGGTTAAAGATATGTGAATTAATAATGAATAATTTTGTAGTCAGACATCCTGGAAGCATCTCAGATTGTATACAATAATAATTATGGTGTCCTTACAAATTGATGCTTATTTGGCATTTTTATACAAACATTTTTCTTTTGTTCATATAAAACATGTCATGCCACAGTGCTGCCCCTCCTCTGGCAATGACAACTCTGTTGATTATGAATTGTAGAAGTGACAATTATACACCAATACTAGATGTGAAAGTTTGGTTAAAACTTTTACATACTGGGTTCATTTTACTGCAGGTAGCTCTACAAAAAAATGCAGGAAATATATTGTTTTCTAAATAATGTAACTTAAATCAAAAAGTCCTTACTTCTAAGTGAGACAAAAAGACAACAGACCTAATGTCTTCCATACAAATGGGCAATGTGCTGTGAATTCAAGAAATAAACAATATATGATGTTCAACTTTATATTCTACCTAGTCATCCATCCGTCCACCTATTCATCTATCTGTCCATCCATCTAATCAGGAACCACCCACTAACAGACAGCTGCTACAAATGAATAATTACAACATGTAAGACTAGTACCAAGGAAAGATGGGTACAGAGTATTTTCTAGTTGAAAGATATGTAGGTTAATTAGTTAATTAAAGATACTCTGCTAAATATCGATATATAGATAGGTAAATGGATAAATAGATGATAGGTAGGTAGACAGATAGATAGGTGGATAGATAGATAGATAAGAGAGATAGGAAAATAGAAAGACATAAAAAGAGATAAAGAAATGGATACGTTATTACTGTACTTAAACAGATCCAACTGATACAAATGGTATGATAGAGGAGGGTTCCCATACAAAAATGGAATTGAGTCTTGATTGGGAAGATGTGACTGATCTTAGTTACAGGAAGCTCCAGAGGCCACCTCTTCCTTCTTCTAATCCCTACAGCACTTTAACCCAGTTTCTGAGGCTTCACACCTAATGGTCTGAGACCTGCAGACTGAGGGAAGAAATATCAGCCTAGAAATACGGCCTATTCTTAAAAATGGCTGCAGGTAGAATCGTGTGGGGTGTATGAAGCGCTGCAGCGGGTGATGGAGCCCAAATCACAAAGAGCAGCAGAAGCAGATGGCCAATCAGCTGGAAATTCCATAAGCTGAGGAGAAAGCTTCTCCTGTGCTTTGAGCTCTGTGGGAAATGGCAAACTATGTTTGGACCATGAGATATAAATAAAAACTGAGTGCAAAGATAGAAGAATAGTGTTTTGAAATAATACACATTTTCTAACATCTCATCTGCAAGAGTTCATGAGATCTTTCTGTCTGTCTTTCTTTCTTTCTCTTTCTTTCTTTCCACCCTCCCTCCCTCCTTCCCTTCCTCCCTCTCTCCTTTCTTTCTTTCTTTCTTTCTTTCTTTCTTTGAAATTATAGTTCTTTGTACACAACTAAATGTCTAACAAGACTGAGAAACAGCCTCCTCGACGTGACTAGGGTTTCAGTAGGTACTATTTCTACATAAACAAATAGCTTTGAGCTGATCTGCCTGTGAGGGCGACCACTTACTAAGCTTTCACTTCACTTCCAGTGTCTTCACCCCTCCAGGGTGTGGGCCTGGCTGCCAGGTGTGGCCCTGGATGGATGAGGGCACAGTTCCCTGCTGACCCTGCCCCCACCCCTGATTTCCTGCTTCCTTTTATCTGCAGAGCCCTCTAAAAACCCCAGTGGGAACCTGCCAAGCCTAGCCTTTCTCCTGTCCTCAGGCCTTGCCCACTGTGGACTCCCTGGCTTACCCCTCCATGTGTGCTTGACCCTAATTTTGGATTCTGATTCAAGTTTAGGCAACCCCTCCTCTCGCGCTGCTGATTGGGACTGGAGTTGCAGACCAGCTGTCAGCCTTCATTTGCCTCCAGTGTAAATTCTGATTTGCGCTGTCAGACATACCTGTCCACATGGGATTCTGGCACTAATTCTATACTTGAGAAGCTTACACATTTTGTTTACATACTTATTTATTTTGGTCTTGTACATCGTTTTTATTCCTAATAGCCACAATCCTGGGTTTCGCACAATTCACAGCCAGGACAGAGGCATGCATGCTTCAGGGATCTGCTGCATGCAACTTTAATACACAGCAATGCTAGGTGGAAATTGGTGGGTTTGACTCTCAAGGACAGCCTGTCTGTCACTGGGCAAGCAGACCCACTTAGACTGCCAAGGAAACTTAGTGTGGGTTTTTGAAAAATGCAATGTAAATCAAAGTACGTCTTCCTAAAAGCAAATTTTATTCTCTATTCTTTGTTGTTGTTGTTGTTTTTTTTTTACAAAAAAGTAAGGATTTTGACTAAATGCCATTTTATCTTTCCCTTAGTTTCTGTCCCTGCAATTTTGCATCCTACATGCTAGTAATCAACACCAGTATAGTCTACACCTTCCCAACAGAATAACCTTCCTAAGAGCTTGCTGGTTAAAATTACTCTTACACTGTAATAAAAGTTTGGTCAAATTATGTTAATTTTATGTAAATAGACACAAATTCAGGGAAGTAATAATATGCAGTATGAATCCTCCCATTTTTACCTAGGTTGCTTCTAAAGAAGAAAAAAAATTCTACTGAAGAGAGAGAAAGGGATATTTTTAAATTATTTTTCAATTGCTTTTTGATGTATTAATCCATACTGATGAGATTCATCCATTCACAAAAATCACCTTACTTCAAAACAATATGCATTACATATCAACTCTACAAAATCGTGTACTTTTAGACTGTATCTTAGATATTAATATTATTACATTCTTTATAAATTACATTTTGCAACATAATGCACAGCTGTTATATAATATATGTTGTATAAATGTATTCTGTGGACACAATAAATTCTTAAAATATTTGTAAAATAAACTATAGACAGCTTACTTCACTTTAGACATTACTTCAAGGTTTTTAGGGGACTTAATAATATCTAATATTATACTTTTATTAGTACTTTAAAAATTTACTAAATTTCAGTTCTGTATAGTAAACATGTTAACTGTTGTGTTTTCTACAAATCAAATAACTCCCTTCGGCTTTTCTGAAATATTTAGCGGGCTTTTCAGAGTAGATTCTTTTATTTCTAATTGTAGCCTCTATCCCTTAGAAAGTTCCTGAATGCTGATCTAACGCTCCATCACAGTTGTTACCATGTCTACGCCCACCACACCATGTGCAATCATGATTGTTTCAGCTTATAATAGTAGTTTAGATGTAACATAGAGGGAAAATGGCATGTATACAGTAAAACTTATAGCAAGTGTTTATTAAACATTCCTGTCTCCATTTCCTAAGTGCCCTGTGCCCTGTGCAGAATATCGTCCCAACTCTCCCCCTTCTCTTCTTTCCTTACTTTATTCTCTCATTTTTTTACATCCTTATCTTCTTTGTCCATTATTCTTTTACTGATTTTCTGCACTTTTACTCATCTGTATTTAGACTTTGCTTTTCATTGTGTTCTTCAAATATAAGACTTACATATACATGGTACTGAATTGACCTTTGTCTAGACAGAGAGAAGGCAAAGGTGATAGACAGTAGAACAGTGTGGAAGATGCTAGAGATGGTTGCTTTACTTTTTCTTCTTTCTTGATATTTTTCAGAGGTTGGAGTTGCTGCCAAAACTCAGAGGGTTGACCAGGCAGAAGGAGCCATCAGTTCTATTCTTTTTATTTTCTGATTTTTGACAAAGAAAATCAGTTCTATTCTTAAAAGTTGTTGGAAACCAAGGCATACATCAACATTTTTTTTTTCTGCAATCAATGTCTTCAGCTTCTGAACACTGTGGTGTTCTTGGATATCATTTTTCATAGTCTTCTGGTATGTAGCTGGGTTTTAACTATCTGTCATCTGTATGGTAATTCTGAAGCCTTAACCACTTACAGAAGTAGAAAATTTGTCCTTCCATTTGTCCTCTATCCAGTGTCCTGACTTCTAAAAGACTTTACCTAACGACATCTTGAATTTTGCAGGCAAATGGATTGAGCTAGAAAGCATCATTTTGAGTGAGGTAACCCAGACACAGAAAGACAAATACCACATGTACTCACTCACTCATAGGTAGTTTTTAAACATAAAGTAAAGAAAACCAGCCCACAAATCACAATCCCAGAGGACCTAGACAACAATGAGGACCCAAAGAGAGACATACATAGAGCTAATCTACATGGGAAGTAGAAAAAGACAAGATCTCCTGAGTAAATTGGGAGCATGGGGACCTTGGGGGAGGGTCGAAGGGGAGGGGTAGGGAGGGGAGTAGAGAAAAACGTAGAGCTCAATAAAAAGAAAAAGAAAAAAAAACGGGGGAAAAGGACTTTCTGACAGGAAACATGGTGCACCTTTCCAAGGGCACAAGTGGATACCCCCACAGGGTATGCTCTAAAGTAATGTAGACAAACATGGCTCTCACATTATTTAAAATCTATTTGCCAAAACTTTTCATTTGAGCTAAGGTAGGATTGTTAAACTCTATGAAAATTCCTGAAAGCATTCTTTTTGCTCTTCTCGAAGAACCCAGTTGACAGGAACTCAAAACCCTAGAGTTTGGTTCTAAAGCTAAAATTGACAAAGCTTGACTGGGACCCAAAGCTTCCCACTACAGTTAGGACTCTGAAAAGCACCACCTTTAACAAGAGCAAGTGTTGCATAGCGTGTCCATAAGAAAGTACCACTGAGAGCAAAGATTGAGAGGTTGTAGACAAGGCCTCCACGGGATGGCTAGTGTGGAAAGTTCTATTTTCTTAGCTTTTCTTTACTGGTTTATTTCCCAGCCACTTCTCCCTGGGCCCTTCCTTGTATCTTAGGTAATTTCATTTTGTATGCAAAACAATAACAAAAATAAAATATTTTAAGTAACTATTCTGATAATCTTGCCTCAGTGAAAAGGGTTAGGAAAAGTCATAAGAATGTATTGTCTAGAATGCATCTCACAATTTCCATAATTCACAAAAAAATTCATTCGCTGCCAGTTTATTTGATTTAACAGCCTCCAAAGTGTAAGGTTACATGGAATAAATAGCTAATTGGGTTAATTTAATAGCAGGTTAAACCTTTCTTTTATTTTGTCTAAAAGGCACATTAAAATTGTACAATTTTCAAGTGGTCTTGGAAATCTAAAGTAGAGATTCTTGATAAAAAAAATATATAGCTTTCCCACTGTTGGGTTTACAGTGGAAGGAGCTGGCGTGCTTCCAGTTCACCACATGAAAATCTAAGCTGCCTGTATAAGTGCAGAATTTAGTGTTGGGTCTTAAGGTTTTGTTTGGCGTCTTGCCAACGATGTTATGCATTTAGCTGGGAAAATTGCCTAGAAGTTAATTGAGAGGAAAACACTAATATACAACCCCCCCAAGGAAAAAAAAAGCCTTGTATATGCATATGGTGCTGTTCATTGATAAGATTCGTATGTATACAATAAGGACCCAGTATAGTTGCTGAGAGCCAGTGTTCACCCAGCATCCATTATCCAGCGCCATTCATCTCTCTTCTCTTGAGAGCATTTCTGCGGCTTCTCCACAGCCAAGAATTTCTAGACACAATGTCTTGGGAGGGAGGATGGGAGAGCATTGGGGGGAGGGCTTTTAAAATTTCACTACCCAAAGGTAAGCGAATATTCAGACATTCTGGACTGTACAATTCTAGTTCTACCTTTTAATCTATTGTTCTGTAGAGGACTTTTTAAGCACAAGATCTCAGCTCTGCTCCTTGGTAGGCACAGGTGGACAGCTCTTAGGATTCTAAACAAAGGACTCAGGAAGAGCCTGGGGATGCTCTGTCATCCTCAGAATGTGTAGAGGCAGACAAGAGTTCTCAGATTCTGCCTCCTGGCTCACATAGCCCTGCTTGAGCAGAACTCCAGAGTTTCTGTGTTGCTTATTGTCTCGCTGAGGCTAATCCTGCATGCTCTCTGTGCCTTCTTCTCTCCTGAATTTTCTCTGGGCTGTTCATCAGGATGCCTCTTTTCCAGTCTGCAGTATGCCCCACTGCACTCACCTTTGCCTACTCCTTCCTTCCTTCCTCCCTTCCTTTTTCCCTCCCTCCCTCCCTCCCTCCCTCCCTCCTTTCCTTCCTTCCCTCCCTTCCTCCCTCCCTCTCTCTCTCCCTCCCTCTCTCCCTCCCTCTCTCCCTCCCTTCCTTTCTCCCCTTCCCTCTCTCCCTCTTGTTCCCTTTCTTCTCTTTCCCTCTCTCCCTCTTCCTCCCTTTCTCCCTTCTTTCCTTCCTTGCTTTCTTTCCTTGTGTTTTTCTTGTTCTGATCAAGAATTATGAGAGAAACTAGTAAGAAGTTTCCCGGGAATGATCACTGTGTTTCTTCTTCAGAAGTACAGGAAACCAGTGGCCACACACTTGTGTGTCATTGTCGGCAGACTGAAATCTCTCTGGGAGCACCCAGGGATGTCACTGGGCCTCATTAGTACTGAAATCACAGTTCAGGGTCCGCCTATCCACACCCTACTTCTTTCTCAGGCACTTTGTAGGCTGTGGATAGAAAAAGAACACTTCTCAAAAACTGAAGCCTGGCCTGAAGCTGGAAAGCCCAGGTCTTAAATGACATAGCTCCCAGGGAGTGGGCTTCCTGGTCACTTTCTCCTTTCACTGTGTTCTCAAGAAAGGACTGGAGGGCAGTAAGCTGGATGTATTCTGGGATAGAAAGGGAGGGGAAAGTGATCCTTTAATTAAGAGGGGAATTCTTTTGTACCTGCACTGTATCCTTTTGATGCGTTTAGATAGAGGGGACCTGAGAGGCCAGGGACAATGGCGGTTTGCTACTGTCTGAATCCCTTCCCCTTATACTTAATCCTGTCCTTATTGGGACCTTGGGTGGAAAGCTGATAATTTTGGCATTGCCCTAAAAGGAAGGCAGTGCCTTGAATTCCTGCCACTATCCCATGATAATGAACAGGCCTAATGAATGCGGATAAGTGGTAAGAATCTGTGACCAGCTGCATCGGGGCAGGTAGTACAGCTCAGATTTAATTGGGAGCAGGTATTGGAAGGCTGTATTACTTTAATTGGTGAGGGGTTTTCTAAATGGAAAGGACAAAGTATAATGAAGAAATTGTGCTGTACAATAGCACTTAAGCTGGGATTGTATGCATCCGTTAATCTGCTGAGGAATGAGGCAATTCTAAACAATTTTCCCAGTGAAACCAACTCCAGAAAGCTTGTCCCCTTTGTTCCCCCTTGGGAAAATGCAAGATTGAAACAGAAAATACCTTTACCGAGGCAATCATGTGCCACGTGTGGAAAGCGGATACAGCCGTAAGCTCTGCGAAAGGGATCTTTGTGGTACAATAGGGGACGGAAATAGAGATAAGGCTCAGGATAAGAGTGAGCCTGTCACTGCGGCTGGAGGAGGAATAAAGTGATGGCATTTACAGTGACAGATGAGCCTCTGAAGAGAGAGCAGGACAGTTCAGAGAGGGGAATTTGATATTTAAAAGACGGGGCTGTGATAATTAAAAGTAACATCGCATTAAACTGTTATGCAGTTCATTACTGGCAGAAGGAAGGCTTTGTCTCTGAAAAAGTTAATGATTCTCAAGAAACCACTCTGGAAGCTGTACACTACTAAGAGCCTAAGTGACCAGAAGGCTGACACCAGTCTGAATGTCTGAATTCCAAAACTCCTTAAAAATTATAAAAAGCAATGTTGGCAAAAAAAAAACTCATAATAATTGTGTGGAGTTCTCTCTAGACAAGAGGGGGCTCAATTAGTGTGTAGCTAGGGCCAGGAATGAGTGAGACTAGCCATGCAATGGAGGTTACAAAAGTTACTGCTTTGAACATAGGGGTTTAAAATGGACACAGGACAATCACCATCAGGCACTTGCTATTGAAGGTTTTCTTTCACAATTTACATTTAACAGTGTAGCATGGGATAGCATTTATGAGAGAGAGACAGAGAGAGAGAGAGAGAGAGAGAGAGAGAGAGAGAGAGAGAGAAAGAGAGAGAGAGAGAGAACTCACTGGCTCCAGGTTTGTGGTTCAGTGAGGAGCCTTTATGAGACTGTTTAAAAGGATTCTTAATTGGTTTTAAACCTCATGTGGATGAGCAATTGAATTACATTTGTGTATTTTCTTACAGGTGGGAAAATACAAAGATCAAAGTTTCTATGGTCTTCGCGAGAGGAGAAAAGGAAGCAGAATAGGAATGTTGGCCAGACTTTCCCAGGATTCCCAGGTGGGTTTCATATATTGCCGAACTGGAAGAACCAGACCGACTCATCATTCCCCGAGGACTGCAAAGGCTATTGTCCCTGTTAGATCCAAAGCTAGAAAGCTACAGTTTATATGAAGAACTCTTTGGAAGGAAAACTACTTTGGTGTTCTACACATTTAGATCCTATCTATTGGACAACATAGACATTGGGTTCAAACTAAAGTACTGATACAATGTAAACAAAAAACCAAACAAACAGACCCCCTCAGTATGAAGTCTATTATCCATTGAAATAAGAGTAAAAACATCCTCAAACATTGGTGGTTAATACCAAAATCCTGCTTGAAATTCAGGAAAGGAGGCATAAGCTAAAAGTTAACCCGAATCAGCACAGGTGCACCAGAACTCCCCTGCAGCCTAGAGACTTGCACGGAGCACATTCAGGGACGTAAGGACAGCAGCTCAGATTCAAAACTGGTCCTATGCATTGAAACCTTAAAGCCTGTCAAGTTCCTTGGCAGAGTTGGTGCCTACAGGGACTGAGGTGGGAGAAAGGTGAGAAAGAAGGAACTGGAGTCCCAAGTGGTGCTCGGTATCAGCAACTGTGACATGAAATACCCCCATGCTTGTCCACACCAAAAAGTCATGGTTAATTATATATGATAGGTGAGTGAACATGCTAGGGTGTGCTTGTGAACTGAGCCTGAGCAGTGGATTATGTGACTATGATATACATAATATGTCAAAAAACTAAGACTAGAAAATACATCCAGCCTGAGAAGGAAGGTATGGTTGTTGGATAACGCTGCCATTGCCCCACCTCTGAGACAAAGCAAAATATTCTCCCGCACCTAACTCCACTGCTATGAGAATAGGTAAAAGCCCTTAGCTAAAACTCCACAAACTTTCCTGAGCAATTAATGAATACTGTAACTGCTCATCCTAGCATTCTGAAAGAACTCACTTAATCCAGAAAAAATGTATACTACGAACGTGAGTAAGGGAGAGGAGTCCAGCTTGGGAGTATCGCGTTCTACCTACAAACAGCAAGTTTAAATACTGTTTCTTTATACACTCTTACTTAAGAGTTTAGGGGCCACGAACATTAACAAAGCAGTGAATCCACTTACATTGGGAAGGTAGAGTTCAGATGAATAAACTTATACTATTTTCTGCGATGGAGCCATCTTGATATGAAATCAGAAAGGGGAGAAAGTTGTGGATTTTATGAACTAAAGTCCGGAATATTTTCAGGGATTTCCAAAGCTTTTCCACATCTATCTGTCTATCTAATCTATCTATCTGTCTGTCTGTCTGTCTGTTTAACTGTCTGTCTATCCATCTATTTTGTCTTAATCTACCTATTTATTTATTTTGGATGTTATGATATAGTCTAAGTTTGTCTTACACTCACGGTCCTCCATTTTCAACTGGACCATTCCATCATCTTTTAAATCAATATGTAGTCCCAATATTAACAGTCATCAAATACCACCCTCCTCTCCCTGTAGAAGAATGAATTCTCAGTGTAGTATATTGAAACTTACATTTGATGTACAATGTCTTCATCGTTATCTCTGCAAGAAGAAACAGAGCAATACATATGTTAATGCTTGAAATGAAGATGAAATATTAGATAATATCACAAGATGGAAAGCATTGTAATAAACTTTCAAATAGTTTCAGTTAATGAAATAAATAGAAAAGAGTTACAAATATAAGGAAACATATTGTCACCACTTCCAGTCACAAAGTGGTGAGGAAAAATTAGAAACTTCCTTGAAAGATATTTTTGTCTTTAATCATTTCTAGACATCTCCAGGTAGAGTGGGGCCAACAAATTTAATCATCTCTTAGAAATACCAAATATCATATTTTATATATTTTACTAATACTTATCTATACAAGAGAAAAACTTGACTATAAATAATTGCTATATCTGATATATTTTAAGTGACTCATATTTATGCATCAGCATTGAATGAAATCTCACCAAGTGAATATTTTCTGACTATTTATTTTTGGAAGTTTGTCTGTAGCATATATCAATCTTATATACTTTCTATGAGATATAATTAATTCATCCATGAAGCAAAAGTCCCTTCCTTGGGAAATGTCCTTGAACTGTTGAAAGTAAAGACAGAAACTTTAAAACAGAAAGAATTTGATTTTAAAAAAAATGTACATAAGGTACCTGGTGTAAAATAAATGTTCTAAAAGTTCTTCCCTCTCATTAAAAAACAAAGAAAACATGAAGATTATTATATTTCAGAAGAACATAAATGCTTGAGAACTTGGATTGGTATGTATAATGAAAAAAGATAGCTTGTTTTGTTTTCTTTCTTTAAATAAATAAATTAATTAAATATATCATATAGAAAGGTTTCCTATGAGAAACTGAAAGATTGTGGGTATGCCACAAACAGGCAAGGGGGCAAGAGTTTGTTTCTTTCCTTATTTCACACACAATGTGAAATAACTATTTTTCTATTCTGACATGGGATGCTTTGTATCTGGTACCCACGATTTAACTTTAAAAGTTAGAATGAAAGACAACACCTGTGTGTGCATGCCTCACAATGAGAACCTAGGATCACCCCCAAACAATGAATACAGTTAACGAAGGGCCCAGCTACTAACTTACATGCACAGAGCAAGCACCAGCCTTGGGGAGCTACAGAAGTCACCCCAGGGAGGTGATGCTCTCAAACACCAAAAGTAACACAAGAGCCTGTAAGATAGTTTGGTAACATCCTATTAAAATTATTATAAGAATTATATCAGGAAACAAATTTCCAAGGCAAAAACAGCAGATTGGAGGTGGAGAGGAAGCAGAGTTTGACAAACTCATAGACAACGCTGGTGCCATATCACTTGAACAGCAGATAGTTCAAAGTAGTGCCTATCATATATGTACACATAGAAAAATATGAGGCTGAATACTATAACATTCCTACAGTCCTAGAACTTGGAAAAGCTCAGTTAAGAGCACTTGTTTTTACAAAAGATTTGGGTTCAGTTCCCAACACCCACAGGGTGGCCCACAACCACCTGAAGCTCTAGAGGATCCAAAACATTCTTCTTGTTTCTCCAAGTACCAGGCAAACAATGGGCACACATACATACATGCAGGCAAATGTCCATAGACATAAAGTAAAATAAATTTATTTTTAAAAAAATGAGAAAGAAGAATCAAGGTAATAATTGTAGAAACTGTACAAATGTGAATGAAAACATGATTCTATAGATAAAATATATTTACCATGATACAGATTGTATACCCAGAGATAAGTATAACTGAAGTATTAGGAGCTAAAGACAATTGTACATTCTTTGAAGCAGCCAGAGAAGTGATTTGATTTGCATGAAGAGATTTCAAAATTTATTATCAGCCAATTTCTCATCAGAAACCCAGAGCCAGAAAATCAGAAGGATGACATATTTAAAGGGCAAAAAGAAAAAAAAATATACCATCAGTTTGTAAGTATACATTTGTCAAGGTTGTCTTCAATGTTAGAGAGAATGCATATTTCCAGATAAATCTAAGTTAAAAGAATTCATCATAACGAGGCTTGCCTTACAGGTAAGTTCTTCAGGCTGAATATAAATACATTATGTAGTGTTGTGACACTGTATGAATTGCTAAAGTTTCCCTATAAAAATACACACATAGGCCAATACAAAAGCCACTATTACTGTAATTTTTTGTTATTCTAATCATCATCTCCAAGATTTCAGGACAAAATATAAAAAATTTAAACCTATGTATTTTCATTCAATGTATAAATGTGTTATGTATGACCGAGACACTTACATGAGCTGAGTTTACATAAACTCTGTCCTATGAATATTAACTGACCGTATCTCTTGAGCACCTACGAATATTCTTTAGTTGCTGCCTTTGTACTTGGAAAAAATCATTAAACAAATCCACTGAGCTCAAAAAAGGTTGCTATGTACAAAATTATGGACACGGGAATTAAAATACATTTAGTAAAAAAAAAACAGAAAATCATACAAGTCTTTATCAACAGGCTTTTTATGAAAATGGTTTAAATTGATTAATCAATAGTCATATTTTGGGTGGTGGAAAGTACCTGGGTGGTTAAAAACATTTGCTGTCTCCAGAGGTCAAGAGTTCAGTTCCCGGAAGCCATTTTAGGAGTTGTGGGATGATTTAACTGCACTCGGACACACCCAAGACTACCAATAAGGTTTGCTTTGAATACGAAGGCAGAACTAGCTGCTAGGTGACTAAAATTGAGGTTTAGTAGGACCAGTGACATATAGAGAGGCAAGAACTAATAGAGTGTTTATCAGCTGTAGGAGTTCTTTGGTAGAGTTTTTGGGGTCGCTTATGTACACTATCATATCATCTGCAAATAACGAAAGTTTAACTTCTTCCTTTCCAAGTTGAATCCCCTTGATCTCCTTATGCTGTCTTATTGCTATTAAAAGAAGTGCGAGCACTATATTGAAGAGATATTGAGGGAGTGGACAGCCTTGTCGTGTTCCTAATTTTAGTGGAATGGCTTTGAGTTTCTCTCCATTTAATCTGATGTTAGCTGTCGGCTTGCTGTAAATAGCTTTTATTATATTTAGATATGAACCTTGTATCCCTAATCTCTTCAAGACCTTCATCATAAAAGGGTGTTGAATTTTGTCAAATGCCTTTTGATCCCTCTTTCAGTGGGTTGTGGGCTTCTCCTAAAGCCCTTCACCAGACTGCAGCCACACCAGGATGGCGGCCTCAATGGCTGGTGAGGCTTTTGCAGCTGTTGCCACTACCACACACTCTCAGCCCCCAGCTACATGCCAACAGGTGCAACTACCCTCAGCCAGGCCATGCACTACCCACATTCTCTGCATAATCCTGCTCTGTCCAGCTGCATGGCAAAGCAACAGGCAGCTTCACCCTTCACTGTTATTGTCAGCAGATCTAGTAAGGGACCTGGGAATTCTTATGGGCTGATTTAAGTTTTTTGTTCCTTTCAAAAAAGGAGTTTTTAAGCACGTTAAGAATGGGGAACCATATTATGATTCAGGGAGTTAGGTCTCTGTATGGTTCCAGAATGGATGATTTAAAATTTGAGAAATTAAATGAAAAAAAAATCAATTTAGCTAGGATCAACATAATGTCAATTATATGCATTATCAGTTTAGAAATTCATGTTTTATTCTTAAAAGAGTGGTAACAGTGATATCAGTACCAAATATGAAAAATTGCCTGATAAGATACAATCCTTTGAAATACATACTAAAGAAACTAAGAAAAATTTTCTCTTACACAGACAGAGCTTAGAGCAGGACCTACCACACCATTGCATTATAAAACTGAAGAAGAGTGGTCCCAGGTTATTAGAAAACCAATCTTAATTTATTCAGTTAGTATTCAAGAATGAACAACACATGATATGCACCCCAAGGCTATTCAGAAGGTAACTTGGATCCTGTTAATGTTAGACTCGAAGAGATTTAAGAAAGCATCAGTTTCATTTGGTATACATCCACTCATTGTGATGCGAATGTTAAATTCTTAGGCAACTCAGAATAGAAATAGTTCACAAACTGGGAAGAATTAGCTACAACAATATTGGAAGCTGATCTTCAGTTACAATGGAAACGTGGTGGACAGAGAAAGCTAGAGTCATAGAATAATGACGTAAGAGTAGAAGTATTGAAATTTCCTAAGACCAGCTTCTCAGTGAAGGCCAGTATGGTGGTTTGCAAAGACAGATTACATTTGATGAAAATACTTTGGCTTTATGCCGTATAGCAGCTTTGTATGCTTGCAACATGGTTGAAGAATGAGGAAAGGGGACTGAGTAATTTACTAATATTATATAAGGCCCAAAAGAAGCCTTCACTTTTTTTTTTTTACAAAGATTGACTTCAGCTGTAAATAGGATGATTCAGATCCAGAAGTTAGACAAATGTTAATTGAATCTTTGGCTTTTGAAAATGCTAATTCAGAATGCTAAGGAGGTGATTAGGCCTTTAAAGGCAAGATCAGCACCAAAAGATGAATGGATTAGAAGTGCAGCTGGTATTAGACTTCTCACTTAAGATGACAGTTGGATAGGAGAAGTGATTTCTAAAAACTTTAAGAAAAATTAAAAGATTATATGTTCTAATTGTGGTAACCATATCATCTGAAAAGGGATTGTAGGAAAGGAATTTCTACAAATACTTTTTTTCTAGATATGATCCAAACAGAAGGCTAACAGCCTTTTGAAATATGTAGAAGGTTTGGCAAAGGTCAACATTGAACTAATGATTAGGATGGATCTTGCAAAGTCACCTCTTCCCAATGGTTAAACACTTTAAGGGATTTCCTGCAGAACCTCATGTCAAATTTGGTTTAATCATTCCCTATCATCATGGGGCGACTCATACACAGAGCAATTGAAATTGTTGTAAACAACAATACTGCTCGAGTTAACAGAACAGCTACAGTAAATAAAATTAAATTTTGAAAAGGTGACCATAAAATGACTATTTTTACAAACCTCTATTAAGTAATCAAATCCAAAGCTAAAAGTAAATATAAATGGCATTGTGATTGAAGGTTTACCAGACACATGGATGTGGGAATAATTTCACCAAAATCTAGGCATCCAGATTGGACTCTTCAGGAGGTAAATATTCAGCTCTTAGGGATTGAAACTTTATCTCAGGCAAAACAAAGTCCAAGATGGATCAAGTGTACAGGGCCAAAAAAGATACATAGGAAGATTAAAGTCATATGTGGCAAAATAGAAATAAATTTATGGGAACATGATTTGTTACACAATAGAGAATCTAGATTAACATTCTACCAATCTAGAAACATGCCACAAACTGACATGTGCTTCTGAGAAAAATATTGAAAAGTATTATCAAGAACAGTCACCAAATGTTCAGGTCATATGTAAGCAGGCCACAACAGCTTCTGACCTTTAAAAGATACCAGCAACCCTATCTCTAAAATGATTAATTGACAAACCATTCTGGGTGGAATAATAGCCTTTGACATCAGAAAAAGTAGAGGCGTAATTAAAAATTAGAACAGCTGATAAAGGAGCAGCTAAAAGCTCAAGATTTTGAAGAATCAACCAGTTTTTAGAATTCTCCTATGTTTATCATTAAAAGAAATCGGGAAAATCGAGATTGGTAAGAGATTTAAGAGCTATTAATAAGGTGATCCTTTACAGCCTAAAATTCCCTTGCCTTCTTTACTATTAAAAGGATGATCTATTATAGTGATTGATTTAAAAGAGTGCTTTTTTACTATACCCTTTACAAAAAATGAATAAATAAAAATTTGCTTTCATAGTACCTACTTATAATATTTCCCAACCTGCTAAAATGTATCAGTGGAAAAATTTTCCCCAAGTGCTGTTAAACTGTCTGAACTTGTATCAATATTTTGTACAACAGGCATTGGAAATAATTTGTAGTTTCCTCAATCTATAGTTTATCATTATATGGATAGTATCTTATTAGCTGAATCAGATTCAGGTGCCTTAAAAATGCTTGATGAGGCAAAGAAATTTTGCCTTGTTGGGGATTACAAATTGCTCCAAAAAAAAAAAAAAACCAAACAAAAGATGATATTCTATTAATTACCCAGGATACAAGATCAGTTTATAAACATTTCAACCACAGAAAGGCACATCAGGAGAGCTCAGTTGCAAACTCTTTTATTTATTTACTTATTTATCTTCATTTTATGTTTTTTTTTTGTGTTTTCCCATGGTTATTAGGCCCCCTGAAACTGGAATTACAGACAGTTCTGAGCTGTCTTGTGGATTCTGGAAATTGAACCCAGGTGATCTGGAAGAGCAATCAGTGCTATTAACCACTGAGCAGTTTCTTCAGCCCCCTTAATTACTCTTAATGATTTTCAAAAATTGCTGGAATATATTGAATTGAAATATCAAAAACTAAAAAATTTATTTCAAACCTTACAATGTGATAAGGTCTCAAGTAGTATAAAGAATATCAGCTGAGTCTTAATGAAAATTGGCTTTGATAGAAGAGAAATTACAGGGTGCACATGTGGATTGCTTGAAGCCAGAGCTTGGATGTGTATTGGTCATAGAACATTTTATACATTCTCCTACAAGAATTCTTATGCAGAGAGAAGATAATATCTTAGAATGGATATTTTACCAAACAAGCAGAGGGGAAAATTAAAGACTTATGTAAAAAAAAACATTTGTAAATTGATTCTGAAACAAAAATTGAGACTTTATCAATTATCATGAATAGACCCAACAGAAACCTTTTACTAAGGCTGAAGTTGACACATTAAGGGCAAAAAAAAAAAATGAACACTGACAAAGCTTACAGTAATTTCTTGTGAGAGATTAACAACAAATATCCAAAAAGCAAGAAATTTGAGTTTATAAAAAAACAAACAAATAAAAGAGACCCACTAATTGGAGTCTTCCTCACATTGTACAAGATACATCAGTTAGAGGCCCTACATTCTATAGTGATGCAAATAAATCAGGAAAGGCAGGCTGTAGTTCAGAAATTTAATTATAGTACCTCAAAGCCCTGCTATGATTTTGCTCAAAAGTCAAACTTACTTGCTTTTCTCATGACATTATTAGATTTTCTAGAACCTCTTAATGTAATTACTGACTCTCAATATTCAGGAAAAGTTACTTTACACATTAAAACTGCTAATCTTACTCTAAATGATTCATAATTGACTTTGTTATTTATTCAGCTAAAAGATATTATCAAAAATAAAAATAATCCCTTGAGCATAACATATATCATATTCCATATGGGTCTATCAGGTCATTTAGCACAACACAATGAAGAAATTGATCAACAATTGCTAGATAATGTGCTAAAAGCCTCAAAATTTTATAAGAAACTATTTAATAACAAAGATTTGAAAAAAGGTTTCTCTATCACTTGGCAACAATCCAAGAAAATAAAAGATGTCCTACTTGTTCTTTGCATAACCAAATTCCATTACCTGAAAAATGGAACCCAAAAGGTACTCAAAAATAAATTTGGCAAATGGAAGTGTTTCATTTCATTGAGTTTGAAATATTAAGATGTGTACACCATAGCATAGATGCATATTCAGCATTTCAATGGGCAACTGCTTTAAGTACTGTAAAGGCTGATTCTATAATTACACATACATTAGAAGTTATGGATATTACAGCAATTCTGTAGGAAGTCTTACAGCCAGTGGTTACCCACCCATTGGGGCATGACCTTTAATACTATATAAGCAGATGTAGAGCATGCCTCTGTTCTCTTTTCCTGCATCTCTGTTCGAGTTGCGAGATTCATTTTCTGATCTTCGTTCAAACAGAGGAGTCTGATTTGTGAATTGATCCCTAAATAAATCATCTATTTCTCAATTCTGAGCTAGTGTGGGATTTCTTTTAAGTATCCATCCCCATTTGGTGCCCATCCTATAGAGAAATGACTGCTGAACTTGCCTGAAGGTGAGATGATCCTTTGGGATTCCTGCTTCATAGAAAAGGCTGCTGGATACTATGTGCCTGTAGGCTGAAGATGGATGCCCCAAATGGAACAGAAGAACTTTGGCAGCAAGATGTCTTTGTCCTTTCTAGAGTTTTGGAGCCTTCTGGAGTCTTTGATGGAGTTGAAGAATAGATAGATAGTTATAGTTTTCCTTAGTTATGATAAGGGGTAAAGTAGATAGAAATATTGTAACTGTAATTCTTGCTTGATGTTAAAGTTAGAACATTCATTTTTATTTAAACAGAAAAAAGGAGGTGATGAGGGAGTCTTCTCTGTGTGTTGTTTGTATTGGCTAATAAATAAATAAGCTGCCTTGACCTGATAGGGCAGAACTTAGGTAGGCGGAGAAGACAGAACTGAATTCTGGGAGGAAGAAAGCAGAGTCAGAGATACGACATGGATCCTCCAGAGACAGATGCTCAGGATTTTACCCGGTAAGCCACTGATACATGGTGATACACAGATTAATAGAAATGGGTTAAATTAAGATGTAAGAATTAGCAAATAAGAAACTAGAGCTAATGGGCCAAGCAGTGATTTCATTAATACAATTTCTGTGTGGTTGTTTCTGTACTAAGCTAGCCGAATGGCCGGGACAAACAAGTGGCCTGGCTCTCCATGCAACATGGTAATACCTGTATAAATTAAGACTGACAATGCTCCAGCATATGTCTCTAGTAAAATGAATCAGTTTTTTTCTTTTTGATATTACAACATAAAACACATTACAGGTATACTACAGATTTTTACAGGACAAGCTTTTATAGGAAGAGCTAATAATACTTTAAATGATAGACTAAATAAACAAAAAGTGGTAATAAAGACCCCCAGACAAAGATCATACAATGCTTTATTAACTTTAAACTTTTAAATGATAATGAGAAAGAACAACAGGTACAGAGAGACATTGAATAGTAAAAAAAAAAAAGACAAAAAAACTGCAATATTAAATACAGTCTATATACTTTAATGATATTGTGTGCTCAGAATTAAAGTGAGGATATGTGTTATACTGAAGAAGAGGTTTAGTTTTTTGTTTCTAAAAACAGGAAAAAAAATCATGGATACCACCAAAATTGATTAAGATTAGATTCAAACAGGAGAGACCTCTTGATTAGGAAAGGCAATAAACAGCATGGGAATTCAGCCTAGCTAACTTACAAAACTAACAAATGCCTTCCATTTGATAAGATATAACCTGCCTGAGAGGAAAATTCAAAAGTTAGAGTTGGGGCAGAGTTTTAGTTTTGCCTTTCCATCCAAGAGAATTAAAGCATCCAGCTTAGGAATCTGAAAACCTCTGGACAAATGAGACATCTAAGGAAAAAAAAGGACAAACCACTCAAAATAATTTTCCAGGAAAAAGAATAAAGTGGCCTAATGGTGTGGCATATTTCTAAAAGTGATGTGGGAAGCAGTTTGGAGAGAAAAAACTGCGCCCATGTTCCCAAAATATTGTTTGTAAATGTTCTTTTACATTTAAAGGGGGAAATGATATAGGTATGAGTGATTTGCATTGGTGTAGATTTTACAGTCAATTTTGTAATATGTATATGTATTTCTGATCTTGATTAAGGTATTGTGATTGTGTAGTTCATTTAAAAATGTAATGTATAATTAAGAAATATAAGTTAATGGTTAATCATCAATAATAGTCAATCTTGTAGTCATGTGAGTTAGATTTTCTAGATATATAGAGATACATTTCAGTTAGATATTCTTCATATCTTTCAAAGACTACAGAATATGGCATTTAATGTTTTAATATCTTAGGACTTTTTTTTAATTTATTTATTTATTAAGGATTTCTGCCTCGTCCTCACAACCGCTTCCCATTTCCCTCCCCCTCCCCCGATCAAGTATCTTAGGACTTTTCATGACAATGAGACATATCTGCTCCTGGTGGCACCAATCTACTTCGAGAGGAAGATGGGCATCGAAGAGGATCCTTATGGAGTTGGATAGCCATTTGGGCAAGAAACTGCTCTTGCCTGGACTGTTGCATAAAATGGACACAGAGAACCCGCAGAGAGAGGACTGCTGAACTTGCCTAAAGGTGAGACGGTCTTTTGGGGTTCATGACTCATGAAAGAGTCTGCGAGACATTCTGCAGGACACAGCAGATAGTGACTGAACTGTCTTTAAAATTTCCTGCTTCATGGAAATGTCTGCTGGATACTATGGGCCTGAAGGCTGAAGATGGATGCCCCAACCATACAAAAGAACTTTGGGTGACTATCCAGGCAGCAAGATGTCTCTGTCATTTCTAGAGTTTTCTTATTTCTTGTTTACTTAGGTAGTATTATATCCTTCTGGAGTCTTTGATGGAGTTGAAGAATGAATAGATAGTTATAGTTTTCCTTAGTTATGATAAAAGATAAAATAGATATAAATATTGTAACTGTAATTCTTGCTTGATAACTGTTTTGCTATATGTAATTTTACTATGTTAAAGTTAAAGCCTTTCTTTTTTGTTTAAACAGAAAAAGGGGAAATGATGTGGGAGTGATTTCTTATTAATAAAGAAACTGCCTAGACCCATTTGATAGGCCAACCCTTAGGTAGGCGGAGTAAACAGAACGGAATGCTGGGAGAAAGAAGCTGAGTCAGGGAGTCGCCATGATTCCCCCACTCCAGACAGACGCAGGTTAAGATCATTCCTGGTAAGCCAGCTCTTGGGCTACACAGATTAATAGAAATGGGTTAGATCAATATGTAAAAGCTAACCAATAAGAAACTGAAACTAATGGGTCAGGCAGTGTTTAAAAGAATACAGTTTCCGTGTAATTATTTTGGGTAAAGCTAGCCGGGTGGCGGGACACAGCCCGCCGCTCCGTATTTCAACATAAAAGGATAAAATTTTATAAATCTTCCCAAATGTTTACTTCTACTGTTCTCTACAGTCATGTAGGACAAATGGTCTTTTTGTAGTCCTATTCAACTAAAAATTAAAGCTGGTTTTGCAGTTGTCCCGTGGCTCTCTCCTTATCTAATTCTAAGCACGTTTGTTAAAAGAAAATCCAAAATCTCTATCTCATGTCAAAATAAACACCTGGTATAGAACAATGAAAAATCAAAATTAGGGATTATTCTATTGCCAATTATCTCATAATGCTTTGTTTTTATTTTGACTCTTTAAATATATCTTTATACTTTCTATTGTGATATTAATGGTTATATAGAGTACCAATTAATTCTAGAAATAGGCTTTATTTATTTAGCTTCCTATACATTTTTGAGGCTTGCATCTGAATCAGGTAACTAAGAATTAAACTTGTGTAACCCGGATGTATTAAATAGATTATGGTCCTTTAACCTCCCTAAGATCTGCTGCATATGAAATTTAAAATGTTTAATTTTATATAGTGAACCATGATCATTCCTAACAGTGATCTTTAAGGTTTCCAAAAGGATGATGGAGCCACTCAGTAATGATTCCTCTGTGATTGCTTTAATAACATTAAGCTGGCAAACGCCACTCAGAGATCAGCTTTGTGGTATTAAGTGTCATAAGTTTTAGCCACCCCAGTGAACACAATGTTTGCTCCAGGTTAGGCTGGGATACACAAAAAGAGTCTCTCTCAAAAAAGAAAACATTTTCATCTGTGAATCCATGCAAACTAAGAAAATAGTTAGTCCATGTTGTAACTTCAAACCAGGAGGAACTAGAGAAATAATTACTGGGAGCAGGTGAAAATTGTATCAATCAGGCCTATTTCATATTAGAATCATATGCTATTCTAGGAAGATTTGGTCAGGTCCTCAGCATGACATAGGCATTACATGCAAATTCAAATATAAAACCAGTGTCGAAGATTTAACTTTGGAATACTTTCTGTTTGTTTGTTTGTTTTTGTCCTATGTTTTTGGTTGTTGTTGCCTGATATTTTTTTTTTCTAATAAGAGAATAAAAAGGAATGGTGTGGATTTGGAAGGGTGGGGATGTGGGGAGGATCTGGGAAAATTTGAAGCAGGCGAAGTTGTGATCAGAATATACTGTATGAAAAGAATCTATTTTTAATTTTTTCAAAAAGAAAAGAAATGACTCAAGAGGCCATCCAGATGGCTTAGTGAGAGCTGCCAAGCTGTGCAAGCAGAGTTGTTGGATTGGATGCTGGGCACTTGGATGGTGGCGGGAGAGAGCCCACTCCAGCAAGTTTTTCTCTAGCTTCTACAAGTACATGCAGCATGGTCCCTCTCTCCACACCACCACTACCACTACACACACAAAATTTGGTTGATAATATCAGTCGTTGATAACGTATACAATTAACCAGCAATGAAAAGGTAATTTACGCCTGTTAGGATGAATACCACTCAAACAGCAAAGGAAGCTCAGTTGGAGAATGTGGGAAGCAACTGTGAACACTATGAGCCATGATGGTTGGAATATAGAATAGCACCATCATTTGCCTGTAATATATGTGACTTCAGGGGGCATTCCATATTCACACACTGTGGAAGTAGGGTCTCCAAAGGCTTGAAAGTGGCTTGTTGGTTAAGAGCACTGTCTGCTCACATTCAGGACCAAGACTTGATCCTTGAATACATTTGGTGGCCCACAAACATTTTTACCTCCAGATCCAGAGGAACAGATGTCCTCTTCTGTCCTCCGTGGCCCAAAGGATTCAAGTGATATATAGATACACATACAAACAAAACATTCAAATGTGTAAAATAAAAAAAATAAGTTTTGTATATAGACCTCAAAGAAGCTTGTCCATTAATATTCATCACTGTATTAATAATATAATCAAAATATTGAAACAGCTCAAATATCCCCTGACAGATGAATTGATACCCAAAATATGCTACATATATTAAAATAGCATATTACTCAGCTTTCAAAAGAATAAAATTCCTTGGACACATGTCATAAAATGGATCAAACTTTAAATATTATCTTATGTGAATTACGCATGGCTTCTCATGGAAGATATAGGAAAAGCATCTAGCACAGGCAGAAAGAATAGCTGCTACCTGGATGGTAACTGGCAGATGAGAGGGAGTTAATATAATGTGTGCAGAATTTCTCTTTGGAATGACAAACCTGTTCTGGAATGTAAAACTGTAGCATTTGCACAAGACACCAATGTTCCTGATGTCATAGAACTGTTGTCTTAAAATTGGCTTAAGGGGGCAGATAAGAAGCTATAGTCAATAAAGTGCCTTCCGCAGAAGCATGAGGATCCGAATGCCATCCCCCAACAACCATGTAACAAATAGGCAGGCCATAGAGGCACAAGTCTGTATCTCTGGGAGTATATTGGTTGAGTTGGGCAGCTCCCTGTCACTCGCTGGCCTCCTAGCCTGAACTGATCTCTTTGTTCTGGGGTACACTGAGTGTTGTCTTACAAAAATTGGTTAGCTCCTAAGGATTTTACCCTAAGTTGATCTCTGACCAAAACATTCATACATGATTGCACATGTAAAACTGATAGGAAAGTATTTATCATTATATATAAATTTTTAAAAACTAATGAAGATTTCCTGATTTTTTACTGATATCATAGTATGCAAGAAGAACTTGTTTCCAAAATTGAAGTTCTTCCCAAGTTGTAATTAAAATTATGCATTTCCTTGAACCCAAGTAGTCATGATTTATAAAGAAATAGTTACTTATGTACAGTAGTGTAAGTGAATCAAATTGTTCTAAATATTAGATAAAAACTATTCAATTAATTATTTGTTATTCAAAGTTGATTTTAGCATCTAAAGATAATGACAATGATAATGATTATGTAATAGATTCCTAAACACAGGAATCCAGTACCTAACTGTATTAGGCAGGATTTCATTTAGGAGCCAAACCACATATATTCATATATGAGATTCACTGGAATTGTTTATTTATTCATGCTAATCAGTTTTTAAAAATGGCTAGGTTCAGAATGCAGTGATTGAGAATCTCATACCTGCTTACTTCACAGTGTTAGGTGCTTCAACATTCTAAATCTGCTGCAATTATCTGGAAGATGCTAACACCTTCTCTGGTCATTCAGTCCCTGCTGGAAGTTCAAAATATTGGACTTCAATGTCAGAGAAGGACAGTAGCAGAGAGGAACTGATGCACTTACCTGTAGGAAGTAAAATTAGTCAGGCAAACAATTTTTTTTTTTGCCTCGTTACATATGGGTCATGGCAGAAAGTAGAACTCACTCAGGGCTAAGATCTCCCACAATTAATTCTTTCTGGAAACACCTTCACACATCTTCCCAGAGATGTTTTTAAATTAATTTCAGATCCTGTAAAGTTGACACCCAATATTAATCATAATATTGCTAATAATGGAAACTCACACAGACAAAACTAACAGAAGGAATCATCCTTGAACTGCTAAGAGGGGTCTTTAGAAGACATATGGGTGGTGTCACCCTCAAAGCTTAAAACTGAATATGTTCCTGGCAGAGTGAGGATAAAGCAGCACTCAGGTCTCAGCAATTATATTTAATATGAAATTAAAATTGTGGACAACATAAAAAAAATTGAAGTTGTTACACTGGAAAGGATGACCCAAAACTGTCTTTCTAAACAGGTGATCTCTCTCTCTCTCTCTCTCTCTCTCTCTCTCTCTATATATATATATATATATATATATATATATATAGATATATAGATATATAGATATATAGATATATAGATATAGATATAGATAGATATAGATAGATATAGATAGATATAGATAGATATAGAGATATAGAGATATAAATATATAGATATAGATATTCCCTTTGTGGGCATGGATGATTTAAGTGTGAGATCATGGGTTGTCACTTAAGGGCCTCTCCAGATTTGCTCAACACATCTCTCCGTTTGACACCTGAAGCTTTAGAATTCCATTTATCTTTTAAAAACCATATATCCCACTCTCAAAAAGAATGAATCGTGCTTTGTGATTGCCATTAGTTTTAGATTATGACGAGAAGCGACTCTTGGCTACAGGTTGATGCATCCTTAAATGTCTGCGAGTTTTTCTAATGCCAATGCTTTGATTTCTGTATTCACAACTGTTAACTGAAACAAAACCCCATGCACTGTCACATCCATGGTCTCCTTTTTGGAAAACTGGTAACTAAATTCATTTCGTTGCATTCCTCAAACATTTTCCATTTCTTAGTTCACAGAACACCAGCTGCACTTATCTGGCTGGAGAGCTTACTTGGCCTCTTGTGTACTGCTCAGGGTTGAGCTCAATCAAATGGCTGCTGAAGTTGCTGGGGTTACCTTAAGATGTTGTCTTTTATTTTAAGATACCTTAAAATATTGATTTCCATTTTTATAAATTACAAATGGTAAATTTCTTCTTCAGTATTAATGCAAAAATATAAGGAAGAAAATATACATATATAGACATACATAAATATTTATAAAATAGTAGGGGTCTTATTTGTGCTTCTGATAATTTTTCCTTGAAAAAGTAGCAAGTAACTGCTTCATGCAGTTTTTAGTTAATTGTTTAATATATATGAATATATTCTCTTTAATAACCAATGTATGTATATGTTTACAATTGCTACCTAAGAAGTTAATCAGATGCAAAAAGGCTGGTTTGTTTTATATAGTTGTGAAGTTATTTGAATGCATCAGTGTATCTGTGGAACACACAAGACAGATTGAAAACACAATAGACAAAATAAAAAAAAAAACAAGAACAGGTTAATATTTAGCATAACACCCATGAATGCTAGCTGTATAATTCTGTAACAGAGATTAATCTGACTTTATTTAGTTCCCTTGGAAAATTTTCACAGATTTTTTTTCCATCTGGATATAGTCAAACTAGAAAAAAATGCAATTCAGTTTATTAACAGTTAGGATATCATCTGGAAATGAAGCTCATTGCGATCTCAAATGGGCTCTACAAGGAGCTAATGAGCAAGCTCCTGCCTGATATTGACAATTAATCAGGCATAAAGGCATTTAGGAGCAGGGCGCATTGACAAGCATGTAGGCTCACACAGACTCACTCGGGTGCAACATGATATGTGAACATATTTGTCTAATTGTACTTTGGGTTTCCTGAACAAATTCCCACCAAAACACTTCATTATCCACAGAGGTGACGCATCCGTTTCAGAGTCTGGAGGAAGCTCTTTGGTTTGCTGTAACCATATATAATGGATTAAATGAAGTTTTATTAGACTTTGTTGCCAGTTTTCCCATTTAATTGCTATAGCAACCTGAAGCCAAAGTTGGATCATTGGATAGAGTAACTGAGCGATTCATTGTGTCCTCATTACCCTTGGCCCTTAAGGGAGAGAAAAAAAAAATCAAGTATTTAAAATAATTGGAAAGCTGGGGTGAGAGAAAAGTTTATTTTCCTTACTTTTAAATTAAGAAATTTTAAATTAATTGATATTTATTTTTCTCCCTTTAAATAGCAGAAAGCATTCAAAGCATATATTTGATGTCAGCTTTACTTAAAATGTGTGTGTGTTTTTCTGATAACAAATGACTCATTGCTGATCTTATGTTCATATAAATGAGGGAAATTAAACTAATGCTTATTTCGTAGGTTGGTACATTAAAAACATTATAGTTAGATTCTTGTCATTTATTATATTAGGGTACTTAAATATAAATCACGTAATTCTGCCGATAGTTCAAATTGTGGTCTAAACTCCCCTCCATCCCTCATGCTATATGTGATGTTATAGATCTTCCCACTGTTTATTTAATACTTTTGATTTCTAAAATATAAAAAGAAAAGCTTCTTTGTTGCTAAATGTTATAGGTAAATGAGACCTTTTCATCTTAGGGAATACGTGATGGCTGTGGAGGATGGGAGAGCTTTGACTCTGCTCTTAGTGTTCAGAATTATTAAACATACTAATATTTTAGGTTGATTTGATTGTGCTGGTTTAGAAGCTTCGTTTTCACTTTAAAAGGCTGTTCAGCAAAGACGATAACTTCCTTGCAAATCCTCAAGAAAATGTCTAGGATATTAAAACAGGGAGGGTTTTGCACTGGACTGAGCTCCCAAAGTCCCAATGAGGAACAGAAGGAGGGAGAAGATGAGCAAGGAAGTCAGGACCAAGAGGGGTGCACCCACCCACGGAGACAGTGGGGCTGATCTATTGGGAGCTCACCAAGGCCAGCTGGACTGTGACTGAAAAAGCATGGGATAAAACCGGACTCTCTGAATATGGCGGACAATGAGGGCTGCTGAGAAGCCAAGGACAATGGCACTGGGTTTTGATCCTACTACATGTTCTGGCTTTGTGGGAGCCTAGCCAGTTTGGATGTTCACCTTCCTAGACCCGGATGGAGTGGGGAGGACTTTGGACTTTCCACAGGGCAGGGAACCCTGACTGCTCTTCAGACTTGAGAGGGAGGGGGAGAGGAGTGGGGGGAGGGGGGAGGAGTGGGAGGCTGGGAGGAGGCGGAAATTTTTTTTTCTCAATTAAAAAAAAAACAGGGAGGATTTAAGGAATTTCAATGAAGAAAACACAACTAGGTAGAATGAATATCAGAGCAGGAAGAGACTAACAGTGAAGGATCAACAGATTAAGAACCATTGGGGAAGTAACTGAATATCAAAATGTTCACTAAATATCAAATGGACGTTTTCAAGAATAGTATATAACATAACCTATAACACAATATCATTTTGTGTGAAAATAAATTCATATAAAATACAAATTATAGATGTATTGATAATCATGGTTTGAACTTCAGTTTTAATTAGATATGGATTGTACTTGAGTCTTTTCAAAAGGAATGTGAAGCTCATAAGAGAATGCAATGGTTAGAGTCCTAAGTTAACTTGGGCAAACTAACTTAAAAAGTATTATTTGTCAGTGTTGGTATAGACCGTTCAAATTCGCCTATAGAACATCAATGGGACCAAAAGAAAAAAGGAGAAAGCAGTGAAGCCAAGCTTCATCCTCAGCTTCTGTGGACAATCAGAAGATCCTATGCTTCATAACTGAGACAAGGATAACTATAGTTATGCTCAAGAAAATAAAACGGGAATCTGAAGAAGATACATGGGTGTTCTCTGCTCCCTCTGGATTTAAGATGCCATAGAATCCGCAGGAAGTCCTGAGATTTTTAAGAGCTGCCATGTCCTTCTATGTCTCCCCTGATACATTTACTTTCTCAATCAATTTTCCTTCAAAAAAGACAACTTCAATGCCCAAGAGAAACAACACAATATTATACATTGGGAAGGATTATGCCATGAGAGGCATGGCCCAGAGATATCAGGATAGAAAAGGAAGGGACTCAAAAAAAAATGCGGTGCCAGCATTAAAGTTTTCAAAATCATCCTTTAAATGTTGCTTGACTTGAAAGCATGAGAGTGAACCACACTTGCTCAGAATGACTGGTGGACCCTAAAAATCAAACTGGGAATATTAATTTATTGCATACTATACATTCATATGTATTAATTCTATATTATCATGCATACATTACTCTGTATTATAATTCCTACATGCTAATACATAAGTATCCCCATCAGGGTCAAGCCTTGGCTCTCTTACCATTTATGAAAACACTCAGGCAAGACATAAAACCAGACTGGAGTTGGGGATAATGACTTTGGATGAATACAGAGATACAAAGATTTCCCTTATTGTACATCAATATTGAAAATGGAATAAAATATTAAACTAGCCAGTCAACATTAAGTCTAGAAATGGGAAGAGATTCAATCTCAGTTAAGACTGAATCAGACTAGAAGATTTAAGAAAACTAACTACCAGACTCTGAGGAACACATTGGCAGCATTCTACAAAAACCCAAAGATTTAAAAATAAGAAAAACGAATATTCTGAAATCTTTAAATTATTTTTAGGAATTTATCCTACACACATACTGACTTTCATAAAAGTCATTTACATAAGACCATTTGGCAGAATTGCTTGTACTATCAAGTATTGGACATAATTTGGATATATACCACAACAGAATCAATTAATATAATATGCAAATTTACTTAATTTAACAGTATATAACCATAAAATGTATCCTGGGACATAGTCATAGTTTAATATATATTATTTAGTGAAACAAAGGAGGGTCATAAGCATGTATAGTAAAATACATTTTTTTAAAAGAACACAGAAAAAAACAAAGCTAATTTTTCATAAAAATCACACAAAATTCTCTCTCTTGAATTTCTTATGGGCAACAGAAGAACTGCTTGTTATCCGAGAATATGGAAAATATTAGCACTGGGGTGAAGAATATGAAGTAAAAATTACATGCAAGTAGAAAGAAATCTAATGTAAATAATTCAGTGTAAGAAAGAAGATTTAAAAAGGTAGAAATTCTAAAATAATGAAGGAACACTTTTTGAGTTAAAATTCCCAGACTCAAAAAATTCCATGAATGATAGTATCAGGACAAATGGAATGGGATCCATGCTTTAAATTATAAGTACAAAGAGAAAAGTACTTTATCTTATAATCTCAGAAGTTTCTACTTCAAATGAGAGCTTGCCATCTTAAATCCTACTTCTGCAACATGAGATGGGAAAGAATTCAGTGTTTGGATATGAACTGTCTGTAGTGCTTTTGAAATTATTTACCCAAATTGTTCTTTAGTGAGCCACTAATCTTGAGAATACATGTAACAAAATTCATAGAATCATTACAAACATCAGTACAGCTTTAAAAAGAAAATTGAAATATTGTTTCACACAAATTCAATTTTATGGCTCCAAATTATGAAATTCTAGGTATTGATGTTCATGAGAACAGAATAAGGGGTGCTAATATGTATGACAAATCAGTGGAAACAAATTTAGAAATATTAGTCCAAACTGAGACATTCCATCTGCATCATTGACTTTCTCCGATGAGGCAACAAATAAATGAAAATGAAATAAAAACCATAAACTGGCTTAATTTTTATGCATTATTATCTCAGCAAAAGAAAATGTCTGTTTCCCTGAGCTTACATTGAAATGCATTTTCCTGAGACTCAACTTTCTTTATCCCTTATAATATGTGGCAAGAATAATGGAATAAATGATCTTTAAAGTATCACAACAATAAACATGTTAGAAAAAAGATTAAATAATTTCTGAGTTAATGGTGAAATTTAATTGATTCCAAAAGAAAGACAGTAAGCGCTAAATGGTTATTCATGGCCAAGGTCCATGTCACCAAACTGCAACATAACTTCTTGACTCATAAGACCTGATCTTTCTTGAAATCACCAAATGGTATTTTAAAGACATTTAACTTCTTAAAGTGTTTGAATTTAAAAGAGTGTGGGGCTCTTAAATTTCTACTTTGTTTTATATTGCGATATTAACAATGAGTTCTTGGGGATAAACAGGAAAGGAGACGTTATGATTTAGTAGCAATATGTTTATGTGTGAAGTTTGCAAGGAGTTAGTTGTGTTAATTTAACAAAAGCCAGAATCATCTGGGGAAAAAGAACCACAACTGAGACTATCTCTCTACCAAATTAGCCTGTGAGCACATTTGTTGGTCATTTCTAAAAGTTAATTATTGGTGTGGGAGGGCCCAGCTCACTGTGGATGGTGGTACCCCTGGGCAAATGGTCCCGAGTGGATGTGAACGTGGGCTGAGCAATCCTTGAGGATTAAGCCAGTAAGAAGCATTCTTTCATGATTCCTGCCTTAGCTCCTGCCTCCAGGCTCCCATGTTGAGCTCCTGTCTTGATTTTCCTTTATGATGGAATGAAATTGGAATGCATAAGCCAAATAAATCCTTCCTTCCCTAACTTTCTTTTGGTTATGGTGTTTATCATAGCTATTGAAAGCAAAGTGAGGACACTGATATCTTTTCCTTGTTCTTTTTAAATTTCTTTTAATTTTCTTCATGTAAAACTCAGTTGCTGTGTTTAGCTCATTAGTTTTCTGAATTGTTGATGGAATGCTACACATTCTGTTGCTCTTTTGTTCGTTTTATGTTTTTTATGTGTTTGTATGTATCCATAATTACAGGTGTGTGGAAGCAGGTTTGCATACATGTGTGTGCTTTTCCAGAAGCTGACTGTTGATGGTAAAATATTCCTAGATTGCTTTCCCCATCATTCACCGATGTGATGTTTCTCTCAATGAAACCCAGGTTTCACTGCTCTTACTCTGAGGAGTCAGGGTCTCCCCTTTGAAGGCTGGAATTACAGTGGATTGGCATGATCGCCCAATATTTACTGGGTTTTGGGGGTACAGAATCTGACCATCACATGAGATCTTTAGGTATTTTTACCACTGTGCCGTCTCCTCAATCCTATCTGATATCTTGTTTTTGTTGTTGTGTTTTGCAATTTTCTTTTGAAGAGATTAGCACCTTGCTGTGTATCCCAGGATGACTTCACCCTTGCCATGTAGATCAGGCTAGCTTGCTAATACCAATCCTGTACCTGTCTCTCTTATGTGCTGGAGTTATAGAAGCTTTAGCCTTCCCCAGTAATTGAAATATTAATTTTAAAAGCCAATGAAAAACTGAATGTACTAGAAAAACTTTATAAACTCAGTGTCTATATGCTGAAGCAGGAGTATTGCTGCTTAAGACCTATATTGGGAGACATAGCAGGACCATGTCTAAAATAATAATAATAATAATAATAATAATAATAATGAAGAAGAAGATGAAGAAAAAGAAATGAAATGGAGAAAGAAGAGAGAAATGAATAAAGGAAGGATAGGAGAAGTTATTAGAGAGACAGCCAATTCTATTTTCAAAATTAAATTTGTTAAAATATTATTTTTTAATATTGATAATCCCAACTTTTATTGGAAACATTGTCCTTACAATATGTTCCAATCATGGTTCCCTCTTCCCCTGACTCCTACAAGATTCTTCCCTACATTTCTTCACACACAACTCTATGCCTTTCTTTCTCTCTCTTTTTAAAAAGCAAATAGTCATACAAACCAAAACACACACAAACAAAACAAACAAAAACCAACCATATAAAAAACAATATTATACAAGCAAAAGATCAATTAAGAAAATTCACATACAAAGCAGTATCAGAAAAAAATACTTTACTTGGAAGCATGGTTACTACTTCATTGGAGAAACTTAAATTTTCCTTTGCAAGCAGATGTCAATTTTAGATAACTTCTTGGTTGATGTGAGATCCCATGTCCATTTTCCCCTCTCAGTAGCAGGGCCCTAGTTGGTTTGAGCCTATGGAGTCCTTTGCATGCTGCCATAGGCTCTATCAGTTCCTGTGTCCATAAATCCTGTAGTGCCTGAAAGACACCGTTTCCTTGGAGACATCTATTCCCTCTGACTCCTGCAGTTTTTCTTTCTCCTCTTCCACATAGTTTCCTGATTGTGAGGAAAGGGGAATGGTGAAGTAATCCCATTTATAACTGAGTATTACAAAATCTCTCACTCTGTGGACACTGTATAATTGTGTATCTCTGTGTTAGTCCCAACCTACTGTAAAAGAAGCTTTTCTGGTTATGGAAGAATGAGACACAACCTATAGAAATAACAGAATGTCTTTATGAGTCATTTTATCATTTCTTTAGCAAAACATTAGTAGAATTTAGTTTTCCTTATTCCCAAAGCCACACAAGCAGGGTCAGGCAAGGGTTCCAGCTCATGAAATGAGCCATAATCTAACCAGAAAAGTTGTTGGTTACTCCAACAACATATGTGCCACTATCACACTGGTATATCTTAAAGACTGATAACAATGGTAGGGCACAGGGAATGCAACTGGGCTGATGGGACCTTTCTTGAGAGGCAGCAGGCAGAGTGGTTTCCAGTTCCTTTAATGCTAGTTAGAATGGATAAAGCCTCTAGTTAGGCACTGACTTGACTTCTCCACATTTAGTGAGGTTCTTAGGGAAATAAAAAGTGATACTGCAGTGTGTGAAATCAGTGAATTGCCTCCAAGTTAGAAAGCATTTATAGTTTCTAATATTATGTAAAAAGCAAAAATAATAAAAGAGTTGTGTTTTGAAAGGCTATTAAAATTAGTTGACAGTTTACAGACTGATTTGCTTTATTTTCTGTTTAAATTTTGAACACATTTTGTTCAAATTAGCAATAATTACCTTTTAGAGGTAGTTGTAGATTTAGAGCAAAATTTCTGAAAGGGAAGTGAGGAAAATTGCAGCATGGTCCGTCTCCACAGATGGTGATACCCACATTACCCATATTCCCTACACAGAAGTTTAATGTGTATCATGGCCTCTTAGCCTGTGCATATTATCAAAAGCTGAAGTTCATAGTTTATGCTTGGTCTTGGTCCTCTGTATTCTTCATTTTACTACTAATACTGATATGTCTTCAGTTTTATGGTAGGATCATTTAGTACAGCTTCACTCATTGACTTAAGCATCCTCTGCTTTCCTACCCATCCCTATCTTCCACCTAACCTTCGGGTGTTTTAAATCTTCTTGATTCTGCCTCTTCCAGATGGAAGGCCTCACAACATGAAGCATTTCCAGACTGGCCTCCTTAATTAATGGTATGCCTTTGGAATTCCTCTAGGGTTCTTCATGACTAAAGGACTCTTTGAAGTGGTGGGACAATATTGTATTGTTTATGTATACTACTGACTTCCCATTTACATACTGTAGAATATGCTATGTCATCTCATGTACACATTTCATTTTGAAGTCTGGTAAAAATAAACGATGCTTTGTTCTATAGCATCAATTTAAGCAGTAGGGTTTAAGCCATAGAACATGGTGAAAACAAGGTGGTACTCTCCTCAAAACTTTATCCCTGCAGACTAGGACTCTTGAATCGGGAAGGTTCTATACATGCTACTGTGAGAGAATCGGAACCCTCACTCTCACCCCGCTGTGAACCCTGAAAGCTGCAACAAAATTGTCCTGACAAGATATGTCTACTATTGCAATAGTGGCACAAATATTATGTGCATAAAAAGGAACTTCCTGGTTTGATCTAAGGTCCGCCTTATGAGATGGAACCTATATCTGACAGTGGTTAAGGGGATGTGTACCTATGACCAGATAGTTCATAGATCCTAAGGGAGAAAGCAATACTCTCATTCTGCTAAATGGACACATCATTAAATTTACTCCTCATAAGTTATGTTATACCCATATATCAATGCATCTTTTGATGTTCATCAGAGACATTTCATCTTGCATTGGCTGGCAATTAATGTAAAGCCCCCAACTGTTCAACTTGCAGAGAACAAACAACTTTAGAGTGCTCAGCTTTAAAAAGATCATTCACATCACACACACACACACACACACACACACACACACACACACACACACCTCAGGGATATTCATGGAAGAGGAAGTGAAAGATTCTAAGCATCTGAAGTGGTCAATAATACCAAAGGCACAGTGTTTTTCAGACATAATAGGGCAATTGCTAATATAAACTCACAGTGCCTATGACAGTATACACAAAAAGCACAAGCTCCAGACATAAACATAAGCTCAGCATAAGGAAGGAAGGTGCACATGAAAGCCACCTTACCTGGTAGTTATTGGCATTTGATAGCTGCTGGTAGAGGGAGAATCAGTTTTCTTTAAGGATGTGACCTCTGGTAGGCTGATCACAGTGCAGAGCAGGCCTGTCCACAAGAATAACTGGACAAGACAAAGTAGACATGACAAGGGAAGAAGAAAAAAGAAATAGTTTCTAAGTTAGGTAGGAAGAGGAGGGAGTGTGGAAAGGGAGTAAGTGGAATGGATATATATGTTTAAAACTATACAGAAGATAACATTTTTAAAACATGCAACTCCCAAATTTTCTGAAAGTATCTGTTAGTTCCAGGGATATTTTATTGATTTTAAGGGGTGGTATTTTTCCATAAAACATTACATCATCTTTAACTAAAGAGAATTTCATTCTTTATTTGCCATTTTAAAATGATAATGCCATTGACTAATAGTGTATGACTACATTAAGAAGTATTGGGAAGCAGGGAATTTAGACCTATGCTGATCTAGAGAATATTCTTTTTCCTAGCCTGGTTTGGGTTTGGCATTAATACTTGTCTCCTAGAATAAGACGTGAACTCTGCTCCATTTTTAATTTTCTGAGAGTGTAGAATACCTCCATCGGTTTTTATTCTTAAATATTGTCTAAGATTTGTCAGGGGAAACATCTAAGCCTGGCACTTTCTGTTTAAGAAGATAATTAATTATTGATTCAGTTGCTGAAATGGCTAATAGGCCAAGTCATTTTCTCTACTTCTTCCCAAGCAAAGGTTTATCAGTATGTGTCTTTGGGGCGGTTGATTCATTGAATCTTGATTTTGGATTGGTGGTCATGAAAGTTTCTAGAACACTGCTTTCTTATTGCTCTGACTGTTGTCTTTATGAGTAACACATAGAAGCTCACTCTTTTTCTTACTTTATGGAGCTAGAGGCTGACAGTTACATTAATCTTTACGAAGAACCAGACTTTTGCTTTTGTGTGTGTGTGTGTTTTGATTAATTATTGAACTTCGTGTTTTTAATTTCAGTGGATCTTATTGTACATTTTTATTATTAGTTTTCCTTTTCTAACTTTGAACTTAAATTTTTTTCTGGCTTCTGGAGCTTGAATTATTGATTTCAAATCGTTCTTCATTTCTAATGTATTTATTCAATGCTATAAATTCTCCTCTAAGCACTGCTTTTGCTGTGTCTAACACATTTTTCTAAGTTGTCTCTGTTTTCACTAGATCTGTCCTGAGATTTCTTCCATGACCATGTCTTATTTGGAAGTGTGATGTTTCATGTATTGGGAAACTTCCTAGTTTTCTCTCTGCTATTGACCCTCAGTTTCCACTCTGAAAAATGAAATTTCTCTCAAGGCCAGTATTTTGCAAGAGAACACATTGTCTATTTTTTTTTTCCTTATAACTCCCGAGGATCCAACAAGGGCGTTGCATATGCCATGTAATAGTTCTACTGATGAGCAGCATCCCTAGCTCTCTTTACAAAAGTTTATTAATTTGAGCCACAGTGATAGCTTACTAGTTGAGCACACTTGCTGCTTCTTTAGAGTACCCACTTTCAATTCCCAGAAGCCACAAATGCCCTCCAGCACCTCCTACTCCACTTCCCTCCCAGCTCATATCTCCACTTTTGTTGCTATTAATAAATCCCTGAGTCCCACATTTGTACCACCAAAGTCACATGGGTATTGGATCACCAATTGGGAGATGGATTATAAGAAGCCATGGCCTTAAAAAACAGTATCTCTCACACAAATCAATAGATAGTAACGTAAGTGTTTAGAAGAGTTTTCTTCATATAACCCTTGCTTCTGCTCTTCCCTGTCTCCCTATGCCCCAATCCCACTTCTCAATTTAACTCAGAGAATTCTCTAGTCTTTCATGTCACCTGTATACTAATGTCATCACTGAATATATTTTTCCTTTGGGTTTCAAGATCATAGGTTTCCATGCTGCTTTCTAACATGACCTTCCTTTTGGTTAAGCCTTCCTGCACTCCCTGTTCTCCATCACTTGCACCCATGTTTGAATCTTTCTGTCCTGATGTTCTCCCAATTTTCATTTTGCCTGTATTTACTATCTTCCCATCCTTGATGCATCCACCCCATGCCCTATTTCTAATTAGCACCCTTCCAGATGCACTCCACTTAAACATAAAACCAAAATGTCAACGCTAGGATCCACATGTGAGAAACCTTGTTTGTTTGTCTTTCTGAACTTGGGTATCTTTGTTCGATGTAATTTTTTCCAGTTACATCCATTTACCTGAATATTTCATGATTGCAATTTTATTTTTATTATCAAATAATAGTCCTTGGTGTGTATACCAAAACAACATTGTCTAAAGGTGACCCTTTCCCAACACCAAGCCTATGTTGTTGACTGTTGTTTATTATTCCCGATAATAGCAATTTCACTGGGGTGAAATGGAATCTTATAGTGGTTTTAATCTTCAGTTTCCTGGTAGGCAAAGAATATTTGACATACCTTAAAGTGGACTAGCCGTTCGTATCTTTTATTTTGAAAACTATATTCTTATGAGCAACCAGTCATGATATCTGGTACTCCACCTCCATGTTGGCTTTGGTCTTGGGGTGGGATACTGGCACTTCACTAAGGTTTGAATTCCCTACTTTCCTACCTAACAAATGAAGCTATTGAACAACTTCTAAAGTGCATTGTTTTTAACTACTTGTGTATATGTGATAAAATGTCCATGATTTTAGTCAATTTTGACTGATTTCTTTTTCATTATTTAATTATAGGAGTTTCTAAGAAATTCTAAATACAAATTTTATTACATATGTCTATCTATCTATATAGTTATATAGATATATAAAATACATAAATACTTTCCCTACCTTGTTGACTTTGGTTTTTCTTTTCTTAGTGTATGTTTAGAAGAACAAATGAGCTCAATTCTGGTTGCTCAATATATCATTTTAAATTGATAGGTACATGCTGCCAATTTGCTTCTTGTCAGTCTAGACATCTACTTACCTAATGCTGAAAACATGTTGTCATAGCACCAATAACATTGCAGCAACATTTGGAATCAGATAAAAGTCCTCTAGGTTCAGAGACTCTTTCTCCTATATACAGAAGGCCTAGCTGATTTAGCGACAGTGACAAGAGCTCTGTCTCCAATGGAAACAAAAGCCTCCCTTCCTTCAAATACTTGGTAATGTTTTTGGTGCTTCTTTAAACTTCCAGTGTAAAATTTAGACTGCTTCTGAAAAAGGTGAACAGTCCTAGTCCTTCTAACCTCTGAATGTTGGATATAAGGGAAATGTAGAAAGCTTTGCAGATAAAATGGAAGATGGCACCCTAGAAGTTTTGGATTATTTTGGATCATTTAGATGGGTCCAAAATTGAATCACGGGTGTTTTTTATGTAAAAAAAAACACACACAAAGAAAATTTCATTTAATTAAACACAAACATACACACAAACACACACACATACACACACATACAAGGAAGGTTGGAAGAAATCTAGATACAGAAAGATGATGTTTGGTATCATTATCATGTGCAACACTTTTTAAAGTACCTTTATACAATTTTTTTTTGTATAAAGATATGCTTTTACTTCTATGAGTGAACTTGCCTGACCATAGGCTAATCATGTGTTTTGTGTATTGCATAAATATCGAAATATTTCAGGCATACTGGGCACTTTCAACAAGTAATGCTTACTGTTTCCGCATCTTCCCCTGACCTTGCTGGTGTCCACTGTTTAGAGTCTATCCATCTAGTAAGTGTAATCTCTATGTGGCTTTGATCTGCATTCATAAAAGGGTCAGTGGTATTGTGCTGACTTTGTGTGTTTATTGTCCTTTTATACCTTCTTTGGAGAACTTTCAGGTGATGTGGGAGTGATTTCTTATTAATAAAGAAACTGCCTAGACCCATTTGATAGGCCAACCCTTAGGTAGGCGGAGTAAACAGAACGGAATGCTGGGAGAAAGAAGCTGAGTCAAGGAGTCGCCATGATTCTCCCACTCCAGACAGACGCAGGTTAAGATCATTCCTGGTAAGCCAGCTCATGGGCTACACAGATTAATAGAAATGGGTTAGATCAATATGTAAAAGCTAGCCAATAAGAAACTGAAACTAATGGGTCAGGCAGTGTTTAAAAGAATACAGTTTCTGTATAATTATTTCGGGTAAAGCTAGCCATGCGGGCGGCCGCGTGCCAGGGACGCAGCCCTGCTGCTCGTAACACAACAGAGTGGCGCCCGACGTGATGGACTAAATCCACTTAAAAACCTGAGAAGGCTTAAAAATAAGGGAGAGAGACTTTAACACAGATTTTTGCTGTTTGTTGGTGGCGTGCTGTAGAGAGATTTCCTGATTCGGCAACAGCAGCAGAAAAAAAAGCTGCGTCATTTTAAAGTGCGGCTTCTTGGGACTGTGCCGCCAGTGCAAACTCTGGCTTTAACGCATTTCAATGGATTTTATGGGACTGGATGTTTGTGTTCCCGCTTGGGATCGGAAGGAGAGTGCTCTCAGCGCTCCCCGCCTGCACCTGGGCAGATGGCAGAATCAGGCTTAGGCAGGAGGAAGAGCATGGTGGAAGAGATGTTTTCAGACTGCGCAGTGCTCTGCGTGTCAGATTTGGTTGTAACTTGGATAAAAAGAGTTTCTGTGCTGCATGCTCAGTCTCAAAATTAAACTACTGAGTGCGGCTCCAATGAGGACTTGCTGTGTGCCTGGAACTGTGCACAGCTCAGGGGCACCAAATGGATCTGAGGCAGGAGCAGCTGCTCCTTGCTGAACTGTGCTGGTTGGCAGGAACTACCGTAATTACCATAATAACAGCACAGTTAAGGTTTAGACTGGGCAGGACACAGGTGGTACCGTATTACCTGTACATGGTGCAACTTAAGTTTTTAAGAAGTGCTTAACATTTTAAGAAATGCTCCTGGATAGTAAAAATATTACAGATTCACAATAAAACAGATTCAGACATAACAGACCTCAGTGGATCACAGTGTTGGATGAATGTACATAGGCTTGAGAGAGAGAAGAATAAGAATATAGAGAATAAAGTAAATGTCTTAAAAAAAGGGTAAAGTCTTTAAAGAGACAGAGTACAGATAGTTAAGAGATTAAAAGAAATAAAAAAAATAAGCCACGTAAAAATGGAAAATTCACAGAGAGTCTGGATTATGTACATTGTGTTTTCTTTAAAATATTTGACTGTGAAGGAGCTAAGTACAGAGAGACATTTCATTACATGGGCTGCCAAGCTAAACCAAAATGGATATAAGGGTATTACGATTTCAAAATTTGGGTCTAAGGATATGATGCTTTGGAAAGGGTCTTCTTTTGTTTTCACAGAGGACCAGACCCTGTGGATTGCATCTATCCTGATATGGTATGATAGACCACGCCCTCCTGAAAGGTTGCTGTAACACCCTCAAAAATTACTTCGCTCAACTGCCAACTGAGATGAAACTAGCACACAGGTTATACCATGAAAGACCTCATTAACGATGCCCCCATTCAGCAGGAAGCAGTTTGGAGAGAAAAAACTGCGCCCATGTTCCCAAAATATTGTTTATAAATGTTCTTTTACATTTAAAGGGGGATATGATATAGGTATGAATAATTTGCATTGGTATGGATTTTAAGGTCAATTTTGTTATATGTATATGTATTTCTGATCTTGATTAAGGTATTGTGATTGTGTAGTTCATTTAAAAATGTAATGTATAATTAAAAAATATAGGTTAATGGTTAATCATCAATAATAGTCAATCTTGTAGTCATGTTAGTTAGATTTTCTAGATATATAGAGATACATTTCAGTTAGATAGACATTCTTCATATCTTTCAAAGACTGCAGAATATGGCATTTAATGTTTTAATAACTTAGGACTTTTCATGACAATGAGACATATCTGCTCCTGGTGGCACCAATCTACTTCGAGAGGAAGATGGGCATCGAAGAGGATCCTTATGGAGTTGGATAGCCATTTGGGCAAGAAACTGCTCTTGCCTGGACTGTTGCATAAAATGGACACAGAGAACCCGCAGAGAGAGGACTGCTGAACTTGCCTAAAGGTGAGACGGTCTTTTGGGGTTCATGACTCATGAAAGAATCTGCGAGACATTCTGCAGGACACAGCAGATAGTGACTGAACTGTCTTTGAAATTTCCTGCTTCATGGAAATGTCTGCTGGATACTATGGGCCTGAAGACTGAAGATGGATGCCCCAACCATACAAAAGAACTTTGGGTGACTGTCCAGGCAGTGAGATGTCTCTGTCATTTCTAGAGTTTTCTTATTTCTTGTTTACTTAGGTAATATTATATCCTTCTGGAGTCTTTGATGGAGTTGAAGAATGAATAGATAGTTATTGTTTTCCTTAGTTATGATAAAAGATAAAATAGATATAAATATTGTAAATGTAATTCTTGCTTGATAACTGTTTTGCTATATGTAATTTTACTATGTTAAAGTTAAAGCCTTTCTTTTTTGTTTAAACAGAAAAAGGGGAAATGATGTGGGAGTGATTTCTTATTAATAAAGAAACTGCCTAGACCCATTTGATAGGCCAACCCTTAGGTAGGCGGAGTAAACAGAACGGAATGCTGGGAGAAAGAAGCTGAGTCAAGGAGTCGCCATGATTCTCCCACTCCAGACAGACGCAGGTTAAGATCATTCCTGGTAAGCCAGCTCATGGGCTACACAGATTAATAGAAATGGGTTAGATCAATATGTAAAAGCTAGCCAATAAGAAACTGAAACTAATGGGTCAGGCAGTGTTTAAAAGAATACAGTTTCTGTATAATTATTTCGGGTAAAGCTAGCCATGCGGGCGGCCGCGTGCCAGGGACGCAGCCCTGCTGCTCGTAACACAACATTCAGGTTAAATATTTTGTTCCAATTAAACTGCATCATCTTCCTTTATCCCCAGGTTGTGTAAGATCTTGTATACTTTATTCACTCTTGAGAGTTCACAATTCCTTGTTCTCATGTTACTCCCTATCCTTCCCACTACAAAAAAAAAACACAATTATAAATGGCAATGGATTTCTACAATTAACATGTCTTTTATCAAAGCCTTTGATTTTGGTGTCATTCTTCCTGAAGCTCTGTAACCCAAAGTAATGACTGCTTTACACTCACAGTTTCATTTTAGGGTTTTCAATGTTATATCTTATATTTAGGATGACTATCCATTTGGAGTAATTTCTATATATTTATAAGTTAAACATCTAAATTCTGGGTAATTTTATTTATTTAATATCTTGTTTAAGGTTTTGAATTATATTCTTGGCTTTTTAATGCATATGTAACACAAATGTTACATCCAAGGGATTAAAAAACAACATGAATAACAGAAATGAATTGACTTTTATGCAGCTGTTTAAAATTCAAAGACCTGGCCCAAACTAGATATAATTTGGCCAACTTATGAAAGCTACCTTTGTTGTAAATATTTAATTGAAGTTTCACTAGTTATATTTTAAAAGAATTATTTGGTGGTAGAGTCATTGCCTTTTTATTATCTTGAAATTTCCCCATTTTTTTATTTGAAAGAGTTTAACATCTGCTTATATGTGTGAAAAAAATGAATTCAGCAAAAAGATGCCAAGAGATCCCATAAGAGCAAGAGAGCTTTTGAAAGATGAATTTTTGTCATTCATATTGTGTCTAGTCTTTTTATGTACATCCAGGGCAGTGTTGGGGAATAGCTCAGTGGTACAGAACTTGCCTAGAATGAGCAGGGTCCTGGGTTCCATACACAGAACCAGAAAAAGAAACTAAATGAACTTAAAAACACATCTCAAAGAAACTAGTTTTTACAGCTTACTTGCTTTTTAGGCAAATGGATATGTGGTTGCCCCAACACCATTTTTGAAATGATTATAAGGATTATCTCTATTCTCACTCTGATTGTGTTTACCCCTTATTCAAAGCCTAGTTGGCCTGACTATTGACCATAATCATGTAGATTTTAGGAAACTCTTCATTTCATTCATCAAATTAGCAAACTTCACCATCCCATGTACAACCTAGCCTCCCCACACCACTTGCCACATAACCTTTCTCACACAGGTTCGACAGATTAGGACACGGATTTCTTTTTCTCAAGGTTGTGACTCAGTCAGCTGTGTTTACACAATGACATTCAGCAAATGGTTTTCATATTTTAAACTTTGTATTCTTACAAGAAAGTCTACTGGGTTGTGGTGAATAATTTTTAATTCAAAATTTTATGTGGAATGTATAAAACAATATTGAAACCGCATGTACCATATCCCAAGTCAATGGTAATTTCCTACAAATATAGTCTATAATATTAATAAGAAAATATTGTTATTAACTCATAAACATTCTAAAGAGCTCCATCATGATGGGAGTCTTCTGTTTTGTTTTGTTTTGTTTTTTTTAATTTCTAGAAGGACTTTAAATTATACATATGAATGAATGAGCACGTGAGTGCCAGTGCCAATGGAAAATAGAAGATTCCTCCTTGGATCTGGAGTTACAGGCAGTTGTGAGACACCTGCTTTGAAGGCTAGGAACAGAACTAAGTCCTCTGTAAGAGCAATATAGGCTCTTAACCACTGAGCCATATTTTCAACTCCCTGATGTGGAATTGAAATCTAGTCTGTTTTGCACACAACTTTTAAATTATTTCCTAACCCAACCTTATCTCACAGATGTAGCCACCACTAATTTGTGTGGGACATTAATGGTTTGGTTTCTAAAGGTGCTATATTAATGAATTCCTATTGTATACATCATTTAGAATGTGACTTCCGAATCAATGTAATTCTATGGAACTCATTTGGTTCATTGTGCATTGTTGGTCAATTTCCTTATGGGCTAGCAATCCACAGTGAGATTTTGTAGTTCATTTATCCATTTGGTTTTAAAAATATACTATTTACTTGCTTTGGAATGTGATAACCTTCATGTTTGGGGTTTTATATGGACATCTATTTTATTTCTCAGGGATAAATGTACAAGAATGGTATTGAATAACTGAAAGATGGCTCAAAAGATAGTTCCTTTACTTTTTTTAACTTCGGAAATGTTTTCTTAGACAGTTTTGGAGAATGAATAATAAAAAAAAACCAGAGACAGATATTGGGGTTCAACCTGAAGATCAGAAAAACAAAGCAGCCAGCCCCTGGCTTTTACCTCTACCATGGACTGAAATGGAGATAATGCCTCCACGAAACCTCAGAATAAGACTTAGCGGAGACCTGTCTTCCCCCATCTTATATTACTCTCCAATGCTGGGATTTAAGGTGTAAACCACTACCACCTGGTGTCGATGGCTAACTAGTGTGGCTACTGGGATTAAAGGTGTGTGCCGCCACTGCCTGGCCTATATGTCTGACCAGTGTGGCTGTTATACTCTCTCACCTTCAGGCAAGCTTTATTTATTAAATACAAATAAAATATTATTACACGATTTTCCCTGTTAAATCATCATAAGCAATATGCAAAGTATTCAGTTTCTCACCCACATTCTACCTTTCTTCTAATCCACCTTTTGATGAACATTATTTGTTGATGTTCCTTCTCCTCCTCCTCTTCCTCCTCTTTCTTCTCATCACTTTTCTTCCTTTTGATAACCCATTAAGTCCAGTTAGTACTAACCATATGTCTACAGGTATGGGACCCAATCACAGAAGCATTGGAAAACAAAACATGATTGAATCATCTAAAATGAATGGTTTTTCTTTCCCTGTACAACCATCTGCTGCCTCTGCCTCCTTTTGACAAAAGCCCAGAGAAGGACTCACATTTCTCTCTAATCAATTATCCTTATCTTTTCTTTGGGGCGATTTTTGAGCTGCTAATTTATTCTCCTTGTGTAACCCACCAACATATTTTCTTCTTGCCCTGCTGTCTTCTATCTCTGTGCTAAAGTTAAGGCTTGGAATGCAGAGATTGTGAATAATTGTTACCGATTTTTTTAAAAAAATGGAATATTCCTAGAGATGGGGCTTTTCTTTCAGGACAAATTTGGTTTTGGTACTGGATTCTACTGAAGCCCAAGTTCTGACAATGTTCTGGGTGGCATTCTTTAAGTGACCTCATCTGCATACTAATACCCATACACACAGTCTGCTGGCTTCTGCAATTACCATTGATATGAGGCTTATCTACAAATTTATCATGGTACTTGCCAAAGGAGAATGTCAGTGGGCCATATTCAAAGCCTGTGACCTTCTTATTCTTGATCAAATTTGGGTTATTTTAAATATAAATTCTCTATCCTGTTACATGCTTGTGATTAATTTCCTTAGAAGGGACATTTTGAATTTGTCAAATTTACCAATATTTTCTGTACATTTGTTCAGCTGTTTCCACAGAGACTCATATTGCATTGTTCCAGAATACCAAAGTGTAGGCTACTGTTGTTCTCTGATTGATCAGTTACAACAGGAGAAAAAGAAGCATCCTAAACACGCTTAAGTAAAGTCAAAGACTCAGTGCTGCTGTATAGAAGAATTGTTGCTTCTCCCTTTTTCTTTAAATAGTTCAAATTTCAAAGCTCCTTCTGGGTGTGGGTGTCACACTGTCCTATATGGCAAATTGAAGGGTTAATATGGTAAGTTCAAATCAGGTGGGCTAGAGGTGCTCAGCTGGTAAAGGCACTTGCCTCTAAGCCTGAAGATGTGAGTTTCATCCCCAGAATGCATATAGTGAAGATATCTGACTCTCAAAAGTTGTCATCTTAACACACACACACACACACACACACAGAGAGAGAGAGAGAGAGAGAGAGAGAGAGAGAGACATACACACACACAAACACACACACACACACACACATGTAAAATGTTTGTCTATGTGCTCGCATTTGTTTGACTGGTTAAACTGCCAGCACGTATTTTTCTTATTATAAATCATTCCAGAGCCTCTTCCAGTCCAAGGAACTGAGGACAATATGATCAATGCCTATACATCATCACCACACTTAGCAAATTAAACCACATCAGTCTTTTCGATCCCGCGACTTAATAACCTCCTTAAAATTTTGCACCGCCTAACAGTCATATTTTCCAGAAAATAACAGATATTTTAGTAGTTCCTATTAAATAGATTAAGCGGAACAGAGGACTTTGACTAAGGTTGTTTCCCTTAAAATTGATGTACTAGACCTTCCACGTGATTCCACAGCATCGCTGTGTCGAACATGAGCAAGCATCAGGGCTGATGGTGGTCTCTGAGAAAAGCTGTTGCGTCAGCTGTCAGCTCTACTCACATCCCCATTTGCACATACTGAAAGTATCATGTCAGTGAGTTTTTGATTTATGAGGGCAGCGCGAGACTTCAAATAAATAGCAGGAGTAAACTCCTTGGTCCGAGTCACTTTCTGTTTTTAATATTGTGGAATCCATTTGAATACAGGACTTTTTTTTTTTTTGTAATCCCTCAAACTAACATTTGTGTAAAAGTCACCTGATCAGGGGACCCAAAAGGATGAAAACGATTTCACATTTCCATCCATCCTTTCTCCAAGGGATTGTAAGAATTGCTGATTCGCGGGATGTTTTTTAACCAGAAACACAAGTCCTCATTTCCAACAAATGGAAACCAAAGAAACCTGTAATTGTGAATTTTACCCTGGTGTTCTTCATATACCATATATATGAAAGAATTTCTGCTAGTCACTTTTGTAACATGGGTATCATTGCCAATAATAAAATGACATACTGATTTCCCTACTGTCTTTGATCATATTTTACTCGTTTTCTTTAGGAGGAGCCCTAGGCTTGATGAATACCCTACATGTCTATTAGACAACTCAATATCGATCATGCTGGATCCTGTTACTTGATGCTGTTCTTTCAAACTATGACAAGTGTCTTACTCCAGTATTTCCTTCTCAGTAGTCAATAAGAAGAAGATGAACATATTAAAAATGTTTTTGTTGAAATAGGAGCAGCGGGTCTGTGTCCTGCCACCCAGCCGCCCACACGGCTAGCTTTATACCCAAAATAATTACATGGAAACTGTATTCTTTTAAACACTGCCTGGCCCATTAGTTCTAGCCTCTTATTGGCTAGCACTTACATATTGACCTAATCCATTTCTAATAATCTGTGTAGCCCACGAGCTGGCTTACCAGGAATGATCTTAATCTGCGTCTGCCTGGAGTGGGAGAATCCTTGACTCAGCTTCTTTCTCCCAGCATTCTGTTCTGTTTACTCCACCCACCTAAGGGTTGGCCTATCAAATGGGCCTAGGCAGTTTCTTTATTAATTAACCAATGAAAGCAACAGATTTAGAAAGAAATCACTTCCACATCATGTTTTCCTAGTACTATATAGATGTCTTGGTAGTTATGAATACTAATATTCTTCCAGAGGACCAGGGTTCAAATTCCAGCATCCACATGCCAGCTTACAATTGTCTGTAATTCTAGTCTCAGGGAATAAATTGCCCTCTTCTGGCCTCCATAGGCACCAGCCAGGCATGTGGTGCACAGAGAAACATAGGCACAACAGCTCAACACATACAAATCGATAGATAAAATTAAAAAAAAAAACCTTTCAAACGTGTAACTTCCTTTGTGAATCTCCTTTACACAACAATCTAAGTCTGTCCAATTGTGAATTCAGAGCACTGGATTAGAGCTGGGCCCTGCAGGAAATGAACCCATAGAGTTGTTAGCCTTGGAGGTAGGGAAAGAAGAGAAATGAGTCCTAAGAACAGATGTGTCCTGACACAAACAGAATACCCAATGAGCAGATGTTTGTCTATGCTGGGAAAGCACATGGGTCTCTCTTGAAGAAGAGATATAGATTGCTGGGGCCTAATTCAAAACACTTTCTTACAGAAGTCTCTACAACTGATTACACTTTTGGATATCTTGCTTTCAGCTTTCAATTTGTCACTTATCCTTGGATAGTTCATCACAGGTATATCCAGATCAGGACAGGTTTTCTTCATTGAGGCTCAAGTTTTAAGTCTTCCATTAGGTCGTGATAAGTGGGCATGAACAGTATGATACTTTAACACAGCGCACGTGACTCTTAAGTCTCAGTTTTTCCCCTGTCACCCCAGGTTTTGCTCATCTTTGCAGATGTCTGTCTATTCAAGCAGCGGTTCTTGTGATGAAGCTGAGATTTATTCAGGGTTGCTTCCTCTTCTTCCTCATATCTATTTACTAGCAAATATACTCGACCTTATTGTCTAAATATATTCACATTTATCCATTTTTACTGCTCCTGTCCAAGTTCAAACATAAAATTATCTCTTGCCTTCTACTATATTTTTGATGATATATTTTCAAAAATAATTTTAAATCTTAATTAAAATTTAATTGGTGCATAAAAACCATGAGAGTTGTTCATGTCAATGTATTAATGTGATATTTTGATACATGCTTAACATTTAATAGTATTTGATCTGGTTAACATATCTCTCTCATCAAACATTTATCATCTATCTGTGATAAAATATATTCTGAATTCTTTCATCTACACTAACATTTATGCTGCTTTACAGCAGCACTTAGATTCTTGCTCCTATCCAGGTCTTAGTACTTAGTTAATCTTCCCCATCCTCACCACCCTGCCCTCCTTGAACTCAATTTCTGTGACATTTGCATAGTCAGATACCCAATATGAGTGATCCAGGATGACATTCTTGTGGCATGAGTCACAGAATGTCATTCTTACCTACAAATTCCCTTTTTTACTCACAGTATGTTCTTAGGTATAATGCATGCCCTACAACACAATGTAGAAGCTGACTGCTTCTCAAAATATGAGACCTCAGCACCTGTACCTTCCTGATCTTAATTTTCATGACATGCATTGAGCCAGGTCTGGTCTCGGGATCTTCTCAAGCCCTGTATCTATTCCAAGAATTTTCTGCCAGACATCTGGGGCTTCCTTCTTTACTTCCTATACATCTCCATTCAAATATTACCAAAGCTCTTCTGATGCCTTTTCTAGAATGATCTCCATTTCCCCGCATTCCTCCTGTCTTCTTCATTCTTTTTAATATGCTGTCCCTTTAGATAAACTTAATGAATAAGATGTGAATGATTATTAAATAGTTATTTAATGTATCTGTAAGAAAAATACACTGCTAAGCAAATCATGAACTAATTCATTCTTTCCTTAGGGTTTTCATTTTACTCTAATAAATGTTCATTATTAAATTTGCTGGAACATAAATATCTAATACCTTCCACATTCCCATTACAAATCATGAATAATTTTAATCCCCCTTCCTTGTTTCAGCAGGTACACATTCAAAAACTTCCATCAGCATTCCTTAAAAAAACACCTTGCTATTAGCTTTTGCATTTCATCTGAGCCACTGGTGGCCCCTATACCAGTTGTGATGGATGTACCTCATAGGAATATGATAAACACCCTGGCATATCCCTTTTTCCCTCAGGGAAAACCCGGGTACCATAGAATCATAGACCACTTAGGAACAGCTTCATGAAACCCACATGCGAACAAACTTGAGTAGAAAATATGATCAAGGTGTCTTTAAAGGCAACACTCGCTTCACTTGTAAGACAGAAGCAGAAGCGGGCACAGTGAATTGCTTTCTATTGCCTTCCATAAATCACGCAAGACACCCAGGAAATGCCAAGAGATCTCATTATCATTCCATTCCAAAGTTCCTTCCTTGTGTAGTCAGGGCTGAGCCCAAACTTCTGCCTCTTTATTCCTCATCTCCAGGAGATACTGCTGCTTGCCCAGATGTAGAGACAAGTAGAACTTGGGTAGTGAGTCTTTCAGCCCTTCTCAGAAAGAAAGACACAGTGGTGAAAGTCGGGAATCCACACTATCAAGAGAAACATGTTCTGGAGAATGTTCTACAGGATGCTTCAGTTTGCCCTGACCCCTCATCTGAATTCAGAGGAGCCCAAAGAACCATTATATGCCCAGGACCATCCCTGGGATTCCATTGCTCTTCAAGCTTTTCTCCAGAGCCATCCAGGAAGAACCAGAGTGAACAAAGGAGTCTTGACTGAAGGGGAACTCCCCAAAAAGGCACAGGTAGCTTTGACCAACGCTAGCTTGGAGAAGTCCAGGTGATGCACTTTTATTAACAGGATATCTTCATACTCTACTGATCCCAAAGGAAAGTTTTTGGATAGGGAAACACTTTCTAATTGAAATAAGAACCAAAGTAAGACCCAAGTTATGTGTGATGGATATCTAGGGGTGCTAACTGGACTTGAAAATAACAACCCATTTTTCCATCCCCAAATTAATAATGAAATGAAAAGAAGTGTGCTATTTACACCATCAGCAGAAACAACATTTGCTTGCTCTCCAGCAAACTAGACCTGAATAATGCAAGGGAGAGCCATAGAAAAGTCACCGTTTTCGATAAAGACCGAATCCCCTTTTCTTTTCTCCCACCCAAGGTTCCAGAATGGCACAGGGAGACACTGCTGCCAATTCTTTCTTTATTTAAAATTTGGATATTTTGGCAATCATGAATTTTTGCACTATTTTTATATTTTCGTACTGCATTAACATAACATTTATCTTGACGACTGAGGGATCAGTTATGACTCCCTAAATTTTTGTGTCCAATGCAAACAAATGCCTTACTCATCTCCAGCTTGCTAGTTAGTGTTTATTTTACTGATAGATGTGTGTTTCTGCCATGGCCAGAATTGAGCTGATATATCTGGTTTTCAGATATTAAAAAAGTTATTGAAGTTTTAAAAATGCTTCATTTCCACTGAAAGTTAACTTTATTCAATCTGACTTCTTTATTTTCTCCTTTTGCATTATCTACACATTTCTTCTTATTCCCAAATATTGCACTGCTGCTATGTTTGGCTTTTCTGTCCACCTTTTAAGATGGGACATCAAATATCTTCCACACACATTTTAACAAGTGTATGAGGTATAGATATCATGAACTTGGGTTGATGACAGTTCCTGCCCACATAAACATGTGTCTTTATGTTTTGACACATAAAAATAAAAACAAGAAGGCATGCGGATTTATATGCGGGGCCTCATCTTGAGGTACACAAACAGGAAGTAGTTAACTTTTGGCAACCCACAATGGACTAAGAAGAGAAGTTAGATAATTTATGTGGGGTTTGTGTGAGCTTGAGTTGAAAGAAAAATGAGGAGGGAGAAGAAGAAAGAGAAGGAAGAAAGAATCTGTTTCAGACCTATAGTTAACATAAAATTTTGTTGTTGTCTACTGTGGCATATGCTTGAGGGTTCTTAAATTTTTTTTCATTTGTTTTCTGAGTAACACTGGTAACCCATGTCTCTTTCACTATGTCCAATATTAAAGCAAGGTGCTTAAACAGTCACTGGACAGTGTCAAAGCAAGGAGAAATACAGTAAAATAATAAGCTTAAGCCTTCTAACTTTTCTATTTTGTTTTTTAATCTATCCATTATAAATGTCTGGTTGTTGTCTAAGTACCTATGACTCAAGTTAATGACAAAAAGCTCTAGACTCCAGACATTGTGCAGAATACTTCCTGAACAAAGACACAAGTTCAGAATGACTAGCAGGTGGATTAGCTCTCCGTCTCATCTACCTTAAACTATCTAGGCTCTATGATAAAAAGGCAAGGCTGTAGGCCCTGCTGTCTGTCACTTATACTGCATGCATAATCTTGGAAGACAGGCGTCTTAACTCAGGTTGCCCCGTATCATCTATGCATTCTCTTCAGCACCAGGAAAAGGCCTTAAGCAACTTTTGATGGTAACAAACTGCCATTAACTCAAAGCACAGTGTTCACACCAATTGCGGGAAAGACACAACCACCTGTGGAAAAACACGAAACTCAGTACCAGTTCCATCTAATATCCTCATGCAATTGCTCTCCCTGACAAAAGTTGCTACATTTCTCTTTGATGTTCTGCATTCCAGTTAGGTCATTTGTGGTCCGAACAGTAAATGAAAAGCCCCCACTCCTGAATAATTTGTATTTTCAATTGCCCATCCTGTGAACAGTGTGACTGCTTATATTGTCCAGTCCCACTGCACACAGATAATACTTGGTCCAACCTGCCTATGCTACCCATGCTGTCCAAGTCACTGGGCGTTAGCAGCCATCACTGCTCCAGAGTCACAGCTACAGAAGCCACAGTTCACATGACCCTCATTTACCAAAAGGCAACAGCAGAGAGACTGGTAATTCAGCTATACCTCAGAGAGGTCACAACAGCCTTCCTTCATGGGAAACAGTGGAATTTCTCCACTAAATATGAAAAAAATCATATACTGAGATTTATTATGATTCAGGGAAGGATGAAAGTTTCAGCCATAAAATGACGAGGGAGAAGAAGCATCACCTGCTTCCTTGTCATCCCTCAACCTGTAAAACAGAGGGCCACAGCGCACAGTAAGTGCCTAGGCGAGACAGGAAAGCACTGTAGTCAAGGACGGAAGACAAACTGGAAACAGCCACTGATGATGGCAGCAAACACTGAACCAACACGAAGACTGCCAAGGCAGGATTTCCCCAACCAGTGACACCAAGCCATTTCCACTATGGGAAAGGAAATGCTTCACAAATTCAGGGAAAATTTGGATGAAAAAAATCTAAAACATTAATAGAGAGGATGATTCTGCCAACGAAAGCTGCTGTCTCACTCCTAATGAGTTGAAGAACTTGATTAAAAAGAAGCTGCTAGCACGGAAAGCACTTCTCCAATTATTAACTAATCATTATCAGTTAATTGCTATTAACTAACTAATAATTAACTGATCGTTATAATTATTACTCATTATAACTAATTGTCATTGGTTATTGTGGTTAATCTCTTGCTGTGCCTAACTTCTAGATTAAATTCTATCGGATATTTGTTTGCACAAAGGGAAGACTGGCACGTACTAGGGCTGGGACTGGCCACGGTCCGCCACATCCTTTGCATGTGGGAGGGGGAGGAGGGTCCTAGAATATCTTTAGTTGACTGCTATAAACATGAAGTTCCTGAAGATTAACTAAAGCAAAAATAACACTGAAATCTGCTTCACTAAAAAGCAACAACATTGTTTTGAAAATAAATAATTATAGGCTGTCTCCTGTAAGCGGATAAACATAAATTTGGATTGTTGCGATGTAAACTTGGTTTTGTTATGAATTCTCATTATCATTTTTTTTGGTTTTTTTATACACTGTGTGTGAAATTGGGTCTTTGGATTTGATAGTTAAAGTGAAAATAGGGAGACGTTCAGGATATGTGGGAAGATGGCAAGAGGACAGGAGCAGGAGGTGCTGTCCCAGGGCCTCTGGTGAGCCACACTGCAGCCTGGGGAACACACAACTGCTGCCTCCTGCTGTGGGCCTGGACTGTGAGAGGCATGCATGATGGGAAAATGTGAGGATGAGCATACTGGCCTTATTGTAAGGTGTGTGTATGTATGTGTGAACATTTGGGTGTTATATCATACATGACTTGTGACATTCACTGGGACTCGATAATAAAGAGATTATACTAATTAAAACACTTCTATTCAGTTTTTTTTACAATTGCATTGGGGATTTTTGAAAGACAAAATGAAATAAATAAACAAACAAACAAAATAGCAACCAACGTTATGAATCTTGCAATTGATTGTCCCTAAGAATACTTAAATTAAATTAGCTTAAATCAGATGAATTGTGTCCAGTGCTTAAACTTACTCCTCTAACAACTTCATAGAAAAATTGGAGCAAAAATGTTATGTACATTTAGAGTCTTTGAGTTTTTTTTCTACAATAGGTTCCTGGAAATGGAGGAGATTTTGCAATCTATTTCTACCCTGAGATGCGTTTACCTATAGAAGATGCTTCCTCATTTTAAAATATTACTCCCTATGTCTGCTTTCGTGTCTTTATATGTCTATATATAGGAGGTAAATGGGAAAACACTTGAATATATTATAAACATAGTTATACTTCAATATGCAAGCATTTATATACAAACATGTCCCATAATGACTTTCAACATATTTATGCAAGATAATATGAAAATGAACACAACCTAAACCACAAGTTGCTAACTGAAAGTTCTATATTTTGTGTAATAACTTATTAGCTTACCTGTTCAGTAAATTTTAAGACTATATGTATTTATTCGATTAACATTTGCTAATCACCAACTTACTACAGAGCACTGGTTGGATATTAGAGAAACAAAGACAACATGTCCATGATGCTACATACCCTAGACCTTGTAGGGCCATTTCTAGTGCTTTAAGAAGAGCCTCATAATGTCTCCACACATTTCTCAGGAGAGGCAGGGCTAATCCAAGAGTGATGAACCTAGGAGGACACACTGCAGCCCACACTGCTTCGGGGATGGAGGGCACAATGCAGCCCATGAAGGACAACCTGAACAGTCCCGAAGTGCAGAACACTGACCTAGGACAATGGCCTCTTAGGAAGAAAGTGCTAATCATCCCTTCTTTCATCACTTTCACGTCTTTTAGTAGCTAACTGCTCTCACAAGTCTTTTGCCATACCAAAGGCTCTGATCTGGATCCTTGTTATGTGTGTGACTATTAAATAACTATGAACAGATACTGTGGCCCTTTATCAATGTATTACAAATATGGCATTCCATCCTTTACACATTGACATCTACTTTTAAGGGGTCAGATTTTTCTCCATCTGTTTAAAAATATTATTAACTCTTTAGACATAGCCTTGCTAATTCAGTAGCTATTGTTACATTATACAATTGTAGATATTAATAAATCTGTTTAATGTTTTTGGAAATGACTGAAAAGCTCAAATAATCTTTTATTCAAACAAGGTATGTAAATGACCTTTAAACTAATAAAAAGATAATCAACACCACTATTATGAAAAAGCTAATGAAGAATTGTGTTAAAGGGCTACTGCATTATACTACAGCCTTGACGAATTATCAGACAAAGTCACAGACAGAAATTGTGGTGGCCAAGATGAGAAAGACATGCCTCCATAGGCTCAAGTCAACTAGGACCCCAGCTGGGGACACCATTTGTGGAGATTCTGGAGCCTTTAGGACATGGAGTCTTGCTGGAGGAGGAACCTCCCTGGGATGAGTCTGAGGGTTTATAACTGTGCTCCACATTCGTTATGCTCCTTCTCCTTCCTGTGTGACTGAGATGTGTTCTCACAGCTTCCAGATTCTGCCGTCACCCATTTCCTGATACTATGACCACCTTACCTTCTGGAACCATAATTCCCAATCACTCTCCTTTAAGTTGCTTTTGGTAATGGTATTTTATCACAGCAACAGAAACCTCATTAATCCAGAAAGCAAAGTGGTCACTTTGGAGTTTGACTGAGGGGCGACTCTTGCTCCGTAGATAAAATGTTTTAGTCTGTGAAAGCAACAGCGCTGATGGCTGCAGTCCTGCAAATATACTCAATTTTCTTCAATATTGCACTGAATAGGGTATAAAAAGTATGAATTCTATATTCTGTGTACACTCACACATTAATACAATTCCTATCAAAGAAAACAAGGAAAGTCTAGGAAGTTGTCATTATCAGGATGTGTACAGTGTTCTTGACAGCTGACTGTGATATGGTAACATAAATAGGGTCCTAAAACAGAAAAATGACTTTAGCTAGGCACTGAAAAAATTTAAATTGTGTGGGTTTTCTTGAATAAACATTACTTCATTAATTATGAAAAATACGCCATACTATTGTATGATGTTACTTTAATGTACAGCATTGGAGAGCTTTCTACTATTTTGCAATTTCTCTACAAATTTAAATTGTTACATAATAAACTTTCCTTTTGAAAAGTGAAAAACCAAAGCTTAAAAGGACAGAACAATCACAGACTAGCATAGAGTCAACATTTGAGGTCTTAAGAAAAATTCAACTACTCTTAGTGAAAGTTTTAAAAGATGTTCAGGCATCTCTGTAACAGGATATGCACATACAAAGAATCTTAACAAATTATAAATAGTAAATCATGAGAGTAATACAATAAGAATTTCCATTTCAAAAGTAAACTTTGCATTCAAACATCTAGGTGATATTCAAAAGAATAGAATATAGGTAAGGAAATTTGGTAAAAATATAACCACAATGGCTGGGCGATGGTAGCGCACGCCTTTAATCCCAGCACTCGGGAGGCAGAGGCAGGCGGATCTCTGTGAGTTCGAGACCATCCTGGTCTACAGAGCTAGTTCCAGGACAGGCTCCAAAGCCACAAAGAAACCCTGTCTCGAAAAACCAAAAAAAAATAATAATAATAATAATAATATAACCACAATGAAAAAATGGAAACAAAGATTACCTTCTAAAATATAACAGACATATAGGACATGTAAAATATTGATAAGGAGAGTTATTATTTTTAAAAAATCGGTAAAAATATATCTTTTATAAAAGTCATTGTATTAGTTACATCACTGTTTCTATGATGCAATACCGTGATAAAAAGCTAGCTAAGGAAGAACGTGTTTGTTTTGGCTTATGATTCCCTAGAGCTGTTGTAGTGTGCTTAGTAAAAACGGGGAAATAGCATGGTAACAAGAACAGAAAGTTTCCTACACACAGGAACAAAAGAGAAGAAGGTCTAGCTATAAACTCTTAAAGCCCCACCCTCTGTGACATACTTGCCCTAGCAAGGCTCTACTTCCCTATTATTTCCCAAACATTGTAGACTGGGCACTAAGTGTTCATATCCATGAGCCCATAGGAAACATTTGGCAATCAAGCAACCACATTAATACATTCCTAATTATAAAGAAAATAGTTTTACATGGTTGAAAATAAGTGAGTGTTCATAAAAGATCCTATATACAGGCTATCCATAGCCAAAGGAACGGGTGGCAAATAATTCAGAAACCATGGTGTTGTGGGGGAAAAGTTCCCTAGAGAATGTCACATCATATTTATATGATGCTAATCTGCCTCTTCTGTACAACATATGTTCCTGCTTCTCCATGTGTTTGGTGAAAGTTTGCCTTTTGATCAGTGTTATCTTGCTTACCTTTACGACAATGTATGTGCTTGATCATAGTCTTTTTGCTGTTTGTTTCCTCTCTCTCTCTCTCTCTCTCTCTCTCTCTCTCCCTCCCTCCCTCCCTTTTCCCTTCTCATTTCTCTATTTTGTCACCCCTTGAATATGCAAATGGGCACTCTTCTGTTTCTCTTTTAGCACCATTTGCTGCTTAAGAAATATTTGAATGCAATTTTAAATTTTCTAGCTATTTTTAAATTTTAAATTGTTGTTTCTTAATGGCCAATCTTAGGATTATAATATCCCTTTTACTCCCAAAATTCACTTCAGGTTAATACTGACAGTTTGTTAGTTTGAACTAAGTATCTTGCAATATAATCTTGCTTTCCTCTCTATTGTTTATACTGTGATTATACAATAAATATTGATCGCATGTGTATTTGTAAAAAGCAGCACTAAAATATGATAATGGCTCACATACAGTCTTTTCACGAAGTCCCAGGAAGAGTTACACAACAGGATAACATCATCTCACCTCATCAAAGCAAGCGTGAGTGCAGCGCAACACATTGTCTAGAGAGAGGTCACGTTCACACAAGTTTTTTTGCAGTATAGTGTAATAGTAGTTCAATTGTATTGGTTATTGACACTAACCGTTCACTGTGTTTAGTGTATCAATTAAACTTAGTCTAGGATGTATATAAGAAAAAACACCACATACAGAATGCAATATCTCTTACTACCTCAGACAGGCATTGGAGACCTTGGAATATACATTCCTCATTGGGTTAGAAGGATTCTGTGTCTATGTATCAGTCTTTGAATATATATATATATATATATATATATATATATATATATATATGCTTTACATGTATATGTATGCTTTAGATGGACTGTTATATAGGTTCATATACCAGTATGTATCCATTACACAGATTATATCCATGCTAGGAAAAGTGCACATGCATAAAATACAAATGATTTTATGCTGATCAGTGCATTTGCTTTACTGATCACCTTCATTTTCTTTCTTGTATTTGGCTCAGCATCTGTTGTATTCAGAATCATTAGAATTTGTACTAATAATGCATGCATTTGCTTGACTTCTATTTATCTATATTTTTAGTTTCTTTCAATTTTAATGCTTAAATACATGGCTTCATGAACTAAGCCACTTTAACTATAAAACATGTAAATAGATTAGCACTAAGTATATTCAGAGTGTTGGTAAGTCAGCATTAATATTTCTAGAACTTTCTCTTCATCTACCACAGAAACTCTGTACTCATGAAACTCTTTTCTCTCTCTACCCCAATGGTAATCCCTATTTTCTGTCTTTGTGAATTTGCCAGCTCTAGTAACCTCCTGCTGGAGAACATGTCTAGTCCTTTATCCATATTTAATCTTTTTTTAATTTTTTAAGTTTTAATAGTTCTTTCTGTATTCTAGATAACAATCACTTTTCAGATAAATGGTTTCCATGTATTCCTTCTCTTCTGATTGGGCTTTTATTTTATTTTTTTAAATTTATTTTGCATACCAACCACAGTTTCATCTCCCTCCTCACCTCCTGTTCCCTCTCCCATCCCCTTTCTATGGCCCCATCCACTCTTCAGAAAGGACAAGTCTTCCCCTGGAAGGAGGATCAACAAAGACTAGCAAATCAAGTTGAGGCAGAAATAAACTCCTCCCCCTTGCACCAAGGCTGAGCAAGGCATCCCACCACAGGGAATGGGTTCCAAAAATACAAATCATATGCCAGGAGCAGATCCTGGTCCCACTGCTAGGGGCCCCACAAACAGCTCCAACTACACAACTGTCACCCACATGCAGAGCATCTAGGTCAGTCTGATTGTTTACTTTTTGTTGTTGTTGTTGCAAGAATACATTTTGCTTTAATGATTGCTGCTTCAATAGCTATTTTTGAAAATTTTTGTTACCTTTTTAATCCATATTTTATTTGGACAAACAAGCATCTTTAATTTTTATAAAGGTTAGTTTATCTGTGTTCTATCTAAGTTCAGGTCAAACCTGCAGTCAAAGACTTCCATTTGGATTTCTGTGAATTTTACTCTTAGATGTTGTACTTTACCACATTTTGAATTTCACCATCAGTGTGCGTTGAACATGAATCTTTTCATGCTCAAGTAATCTGACCACTCTTGCCAAATAACAGCTGAAAACATAAATACATTTTTAATAATTCTTATTGCGTATGTTCTTTGACAATTGTATACATGTATATACTGCACTCTGATTACTATAACCTCACCCACTTTCATGTTCTCCCTCCACAATGTTTTCCACTTCCACTTCCTTTTGACAGTTTTTTTCTATATTTTTGTTTTTGTTCTGAGACCCACTGAATGCAGCCCAGATTATTTGTGTGACTGTGGGTTTAGAGCCGGAATAGGCTCTGCAGTGGGCACACAACTGAAGAAAAGGACCACCTCCCTGCCATCCATCAATAGCCTGTAGCGTAAACTTTTTTTTCAGTTCCCTTGCTTTATGCATTTACTTATGCCAGCTCTATACCATATTGATTACTGTGGCCTTTGACACAGATTGACATTAGGAGTGTGTTAATCATTCACTTTTGAGATTGTTTGGACTATCTATAGCCTGGTAGTAGTCCAGGGGAATTTTGTAGTGGGATTTCTCTATATTTCTTTTTAATTTAGTCTTTTACTAACTTTTTAATTGGTATGTAAAACCATGGTTTAATTACATCATTTTCATGAATGATTTTCATATCATTATTCATTGCTCAGTGTCATTCTCTAACCTACTACCTTCCTTCCTTCCCTCCTTTTACTCCACCTCCACTGTCCCCTCCCTTCTCCCAAATTGTCTCATTTCTGACTTAATATCACACGTAAGTATATATTGTTAAATCCTGATTGTGTGTTTATCAACTTTTTTATAATATCTTCTTTATTTAGTTTGGGTGTGTGTCTATGCATGGCCTCTGCAAGTATGACAGACAATGGACATTTTGCAGCCGTCAGTTCTCTGCTTCTGTCTTCTGATTTGGGGTGTAAATTCTTTTCAACAGTCTTGCCAACAAGTGCCTTTATCTACTATGGACAATCTGATCCAAAGAATGTGTTTTTCCATTTTAATAAATACACTGTTGTGTTTTGAGATCTGAAAATGACTGGGTAATTCTGACATATAAATGTGTGTATGTATGACTTTTCATTCATTTTTAATCTCATTATGTACTAAAATCATTTTGTAGTTTGGGGCTTAAAAGTATTTTGCATCCTTAGTAAAACTAACATCTAATTATCTTTTTTCTTTTTATGATATATACATAAGACTGATTTCTTCATACCATAAAATAGCTGTCATTGTTGTTACATAAAAGCAATGGGTAGGGTAAGCTTGGTGGTGGATGCCTATAAACCCATCAATCTCGAAGTTGTATAATAAGCAACTGATTTTTTTCTTGATATTCATATTTTTCCTGCCACTTACTGGAGTTTATTTAATAATTCTAAACATATTATTTAGACTCTTGTAGTTCACTATACATAATGTTATAGCTTCTGAGGAAAAAGTAATTTTACCTCTTCCTTTATAAATTTGGAAGTCTTTTGTTTACTTTTTTGTCTATTTCTTTAGGCGAGAACTTCCAGAATTCAAACTGAAGTTGACTTTTATATAGTCTTTCCCATTCTTTATTATTTCAATGAGAATGTTATATTTTTCACTGTTTTCTATAATAGTAACTACGTACTATTATGTGATCTTTATCATGTTTGAAATTTAATTCTATTTCTTAAAAATAGTTTTTTTTTTCTGAGCAAAGAGCATTGGTTTTGTCAGAGCCATTTCCAGTATAAACTATGACAGCCATCTGTCTCAGTTCTCTATATCAAAAGAAGGTATATTTTATTATTAATTGATTTTCCTATTGTGAACTATCCTTGCATTCTTGGAATAAACAATTTTTCATGCTGAATGATTATTTTAATATGTTGGCATATTCTTTTTGCTGCTATGTTAGGGTACATTTTCTTCACATCAGTAGGAGTATTGATCTGCAGTTGCGTTTTTCTTGTTAGACTTTGTTATATAAAAATGTTAGCTTCATAGACAAGTTGAAAAATACTCCCTCAAGTTTCTTTTTAAAGGGGCTTGTGTAACATTTGTTTTAACTTTCCTTTAATGTTCCATGAAATATAACTATGAAGCTGTATGGACCTTGGAAATTTACTGCTAAATATTTTCATATTTGACAAATGGTATATCAATAGTCTTCTCAACCTTGTGATTGGGAAGATAATTCCCAATTGGGAAGGATAACAGGAAATTTTAGCATTTTTAGTTAAAAAGATAAAGAAAAAACAGCAACGGGGCTACATCTACAGATTGGTTAGGAGTAGACTAAGTGGGTGTCATTGCTAAAGAGATTGGTGTCAAGAAGGGAATATTTCACTCTTGGGAAGGTGATTTTAGGACAAGGCTCCACCCATAAAAACTTCCAACTTGTAAAAATTCGAGTTCAGTAGAATGAGAACACTAAAACTTAGTAAGAATATTGTTCCCTGCCCCCAAAATGACCATCTAGGAATCAGTTTTAATACTATCTATACTGTTTAGTTGTCATATTCATTTATTCCTAATGGAATATTGTGACAATTTAATCACTCTAGTTTTATTACATATAATTTAACTTGTTTAATGCTATTCTTATATTTAAACAGCTTTACTTCTCTACCTGTAGGTAAGAAGTTGTCAATATAAGAAAGCATTTCTACTGGAAGTGTGTGTGTGTGTGTGTGTGTGTGTGTGTGTGTGTGTTTGACACAGAGCTATGGTTATTGTGCATATTTACCTCAGGAGTTGTCTACATTGGTTATTGTGATAGAGTCTGTCGCTGATCAGGGCTTTCCAGAAGGGCAGTGAGCCCCAAGAACCCACCTATCTCTGTCTCCACAGTGCTGGGATTATGGATGTGTGTTACCATACCCAACTTTTTACATGGACACATGGATTGAATTCAGGTCCTCATGCTTGTAAGACAAGTTACTTTATAGATTGAGCTGTCTTCTGAGCCCAGTTTTGGAATTTGGTATTTTATTAAAATTTGCTGAATGTAAAAAAGAGCTTCAGAAATTAAACTTCAACAATACTACATCATTCATTTTTGCAGCAAACACATGCCTTTGTAAAATTAGTTATGATAATGTGTAGAATATACTGTCTCTTTTGAGAGTAACTTGTCAAGCGTATGTGTCCAGATTCTGTAGTTTCTTATGTTCCTAAAAATTAGACCTTACACACATTTCCTACTTAGTTAATCCTGAAGCAATTAAAATTTCAAGGTTGCGTTCCATAGGGACCTCGTGCTGGGTCTCTCCTATTTCCATATGGTTTTGATTGTGCCTTTAGAGTTTCTAGGTACCTTTAGCATGGCCCTTAATAGTGAATCTCCTACACTGAGATCTTTCATAATGGGATTTCTGTCTTCTCCTTATAATGCATTGTCCAGGATATTATCTACAGCACTAAACATTATTGGTGATACTTATATTTATTCATTTTAAATTACTTTTATCTATAAATACAAAATTGATGCAGACAAATAATTGTTTATTGAAATTCCAAATGTTTTCTTCTACTTTTACTATGTAAAGTTTTACCAAATGGTATGTAAAAAATCTACTGATATTATAAAGTTTTCTTTTTGTCTTGTATTTAACGGACTCATTAATTAATTTTTTCTGTTTTTCTAGCATCCAATTATATATTGATATATATTATATATAATCTATATACTTACTTTATTTAATCACAAGGTTGAGTGTCAACCGAGATTATAGGACACATTAACCATATATGACAAAAAGAATCTGACAACAATGAATCTAAAGGTCTAATTTATCATTTTTTTCCTGCTTATTTACTATGATTTAATTTCTTCTATTTCTACTTTAGCACAATCGAGGTGAACTTTCTGAGTGCTTCGACATGAGCTGGTAAAGCCGGTTTAGACATCAGTAAATATAATTTCTGCTGCTTCTCCAGTGGTGTTTTCCCACAGAATGATGATCAGTTTTATGTTTGTTAGAGGAGTCTTCAAAAGAGAAGCTGTTGAGAAGCAGAGATCGTTCTGCCTTTGTTCCCTGCCTTCTTCCCTTCCTCTTCTTCCTCCCATCTCTTGCCCTTTCTTTCTACTTACCGCCTGCTTCTTTTATTTGTTTTCAAGGATAACAAAGTATTGCCTTGCACTGGTCTAACCTAGTCCTAACCTCTGACCTCCAGTTCCTGTTGTGGTCGAATGCATGCCCATGGGTTTGTAGTCCGTGTTAACTGACATACAGAGATCAAAGGAACGGGAGCAGTCTACAAGCATCTAAGCTAAGCACAGCAGAATGGCAACTTTGTTCAGAACACAGCAAATAATTTTATTAAACAAAATGAAAAGACAAGAGTCTATGCTGCTATGCTAGGTAATGAGGAAATGAGAGAAAAGTCAGTTCAGGCATGCAAGGCAACTGCAGATTTCCGAGGAAGTCATACATGCATTCGGAGATTGTTGATAAGGTAGTGACTACTACATACAAATAGAAAAAGACTTCGGAAGATGATGCTAGTAAATGGCTAGGGAAAATAGAAATGGCTGCATGGTGTCCTGGACATTTATTCTGCAAGGTATAGTTCTCCTTACTAAGTCCCTATGTATACAGTTAATGATTAAGGACATTCTTTCATTGCTTGGCTTGGGCACATACATAACCAGATAATCATTTCTTTACTGTTCATCTGTGTGCTTATTCATTCATGAATATAGGTCTTAAATTTACCAAAACATAGTGATCATCTATTATGGGCCACTATTTGGTTCAACACGGAGCAAATCAAACTGGGTTGTTTGACCTGACAACATTCACTCTCTACCTGGAGATACAACCATGAACCAATATTTCTGGGGTAAAATGTACTAGTAAAGGGCACAAGACAAACTCATGTGTGATATTATAGTTAACTGTATTGCTGCAGTCTCTGGTACAGATTGAAAGGGAGGTCTATGAAATTGTATTTGAGCTGGAGCCTAAGGAATATGTAAGGCAAGAGTTATTGACAAAAGGCTCAGCATAGGTAAAGACCCGGGCCAGAAGCACAGTGCTGGAGGGTAACCAAAGGGAGAAGAATTCAGGCATGATTTTGAAGAGTGAAGAAGACCTTGTGCATCTTAGATCTTCTCAACCTTGATATTTATTTCCCTTCTCAGAAGAATTGGAAGCTCAGGCTGCATTGAACAAAAAGAGGAGACAAATGATTGCAAGGTGGTTGTAATATGCCAAAAGCATTTAGGGTTTCCAGGCTCCTACATACCTAATGTCATTTCCCTGTGCGGAATTCTCTTTTTTTGGCCTTTTGCAATGGCTATGGGCCCCACTGTGATATTCGAGAAAATGTATCCAGTAGTTTCTATCGGCTGGCATTTTCTTAAGAACTTTACACATATAATTTAATATTTCCACCATTCTTAATGGTTAACATCTCTCAGATCGTCAGATCACAGGAACTGAAGAAATCTAAGAAGTCTAATGTCCCACAGGTGTAACATCTACCACTAAGTTGGGTTTTTGGCACTACTAGCACTTTTTTCTTTCACACTAATTTGACCTTTTCTCATCTTTAATAGTTTTTGCAAGATATCCTCTTAAATATGTAGGACCAAACATTTCCATGTTAAACTAGACAGATATTTAAAACTTCCTGCATGACACATGATTTTTCAGTTCTGGATTTTTTTTTCTACCTTGTTTGGCATAAAAATGTAGAGAGTCAATTGTGTGGCGAATACAATCCCATATCTATATTCATTTTAATGAAACAATTAAATATTTTAGAGACTTTTTGGCTTAAAATGAAGCATCCTGAGCTGAGGCATCCATCTCTCGGAGCCAACCTGGTAAAGTTTGGAGTCACGAAATGTTGAAATGTCCATGCACTTATAACTTTTTAATTTGCATGTACTTCAAACATCAGTAGGTAAGATTGAGTTCTGCCAAGTTTGCTGTTACCAAGAAAGGGCATTGTACTTCAAATGTGTTGATGGTGCACAGTATCACTCTCCCCGTACCATATTTCTAAACGTTACCCATTGTAAATGTATTTCAAACCATGACTTTTTATCTATACTGTTTTAATACAATTTTCCCCTCACCTTACACAGAGAACATTTTTCAAAACAATGTGGTATTCAAAATATAGAACTACTAGTTAAATGCAGATTAATTTTTTAGCAAGAATTCCTATGCAGTAGGCAGATAGTTCCCACATCCCATTGTGATTGACAAGCCTGACATATGGAATAGTTCACAAATTCCCAGGTGACTGACAGATGGAGAATAGAAAGGCGGATAAAGTTGCCTAGAGAGCTGAGGATGATTTCATATTCAGCGGTTTTGATCAAAAGGATTCCAGATCTCACACTAAATTTAGCACCGCTGGCAATTAGTACGTGATTTATTCAGTCCTTTCATTTGCTGGTTGACAAATGGAAAACAAGCACAAAATTAAAAATAAGTTTATTTCCAGCATTTCGGATATTTAAAATGTGTGTGTCTTTGTTTGCACATAAATTAACATGAGATGAATTTATAGTGAGATTGAATCTGAAATGGAGGAGCACGCAATAAATAAGAGCGTTTTTGTGTGTCGTGCAGGCAGAACAGGTGTTTGAATTAAGAAATACTAATATGTTTAGCAGCACGGCTCCACCTTTAGCTTTGGGAGTTGATGCTTTCCTAAATTTAGAAAAGTCTTTCCACAATTTAGACTTTTTTTTTTCCCATCAGCTTCCCACATAGGTGACCATCTGTATGACAATATTAATGTTTTTCAGCCTAATAACAATAAAAAGTCAAAACACCCAGCCCTGCTGTTTTTGTGCATGCCGGTGTCAGCCTGTGTGCTTCTTCTGTTTCTGGGTACCCATGGTGAAAAGGCAGCAAACTCTTTTCTTTTCCCTCTCTCAACCCACTTAGAACTGGGATCCTGAGATTTCAACCTTTTCTTGTGCTATTCTCAAGCTAGACAGTGCAAAATCCTGTTTCCACTCCCTCTTCTCTTTCATGGAACAGCAAGATGAGTGCAATGCACAGATAGAAACCTTCTGTTGTGTTACTGAAGTCACAGCACAGCCGTATCACATCTACAATTGAAGGACAACATGCCTGCTGAGAGCCCCTGTCAGGAATCCAGTGAGGCAGAGGCATTTAGAAGCACGCTGGGGAGATGGGGAGACTCGGAATGTATCCAGCAAGATCCTCATTCTCGCACTGGGAAGAGGATCAGTCATGTCAGAACGACCCTCTGATTTCAGAGTAGGTATAGCTCTTCTACCTCCTTTTCGGAAATTCACCTGGCACTAATAGAGATGCTTAGAAAGATGAATGGATTATCAAAACACATGGAAACCAGGAAGATACCTTGGAGAGAGGAACCTCAACATTCTTAATTGCACAGCTACGGCTCGTAGAGGTGACTTGACATCAAAAAGCAAACCAGGGTAAATTCCTGAGGGTGCAGAGCCAGAAAGGAAGCCCGGGAGACTGGGGACTGAGAGGGCAGATGTTTGGGTTGCTTACAGGTTTTCTTATTTGATTTGTATTCCAGGTCTGACATTCAACTTTATTTGTATTCGTTATTCACAGTGGGAACTGGAATGGTTTCTAAAATAGCATAAAATCCACTTAAATTATAATGGAAAGAATCGCGTGCAATGTGATGCTTTAATTACTGTTAAGCTAACCTTGGGATATGGGAAATGTCAATTTTCATTGGCCACATGAAGGCTGAGCCCAGGATTTAGCCTGCAGATATGTGCAGCCAGTAGGGGTGCGGCTCATGGGCACAGCCAGCCTGAAGAGCCCCCACAGTGCTTCAAATCTGCCTTTGCCTCCTCCACACACACCCTGGGGCGCTATCACCTTTTTATTACTATTTTCTCCCTCCTCCAAAATGCTCTCTCCCTCACTCTCGGCAGCAGCTGAAAGACATTCCCCAGGTAAATGGCTTCAGGTATGTCATGCAGGGTCTGTGTTTTTGTTGTTGTCATTTTCAATTGTCCCACCCCAAGGGAAAGGCCCTGGGCAGTACACCTGACCAGACGAAGACAGGAGAGTTCATAGGCAAAGGTCTCTTTGTGCTAAGTCTCCTCTTTCTCTTTTGAAGCCATTAAGGGCCAGCTGCTCTCTTGTCCTCTCTGTTTCATTATTGCTTCTGAGCAATCATCGACTAGCAATTCTGCATCACCCGAGACAACATGCAACTTTCCAAAGCACCGAGCAAGCAGGAGAAGTCATCCAGATGAATAAAGAGTCAGTCTATTTCAAGAGCAGGGTAGTGTGGGGGACCTAAATAACAGCTGTGAGTTACAATTTATCCCAAGTGTAAGAATTTAATTGATGAGTTACCTGTGAGAAACACAATGCACCCATGCAGTATTTTCTATTCATTCACAGGCATATGGATACATACATGTACATATCCTTGAACAGACATTCATTACATTGTTTCCCTCCAATTAGTCTAAATATCACTGTAATTACACATATTTTCTATTTGGGCAAATTTACCAAAAGACATCTTGAAGATATTATTACATTGCTGTCATCAAAGAACTCTGCCTTGCCCTCCAATCCCATCAAAAACATTTATTACCTCATTTCTAGCGTACTCTGCTATGAGATAAAGGGGAAATATGTTTCCAATGAAGATCAGACTTTTAATGAAAATAGGATGTAGCTAAATAGAAGGGTGGAAGGACAGTTAGATACCCAGAAGATAGAAAGACATACAAAATGATAACCATGGACAATGGATATAGCTCTGGGCAGAACACTGTCCTAGAATTCATGGGACCCTCCTTAAATCACAGAAACATTTTAGACATTAGTGTACCTATGTAGCAAAGCCTTCTTAAAATAAAAATTAATGGTTTCAAATATATATAACACCATTAGAATTATTTGCTTTAAAAATCACTTTTTTAATTATTTTAAATTCCTAACATTTAAATTCTTTTTAAAAATCTGACGATTGGAAAAATATTTTTGCAAAATGTGGAAAGAAGAAAGAGAAGTCAAGACTCTCTTTTTAGGTGACAAAGACTCTAACAAGGAAGCAAAGAATCACAAACTACTGGATGCTATTAATAAAACAAGTTTAAATTCAAAATCATTTCTTGCCACAGTGTATGTGTATGCATGAGTGAGTGCATGCATGTGTGCATGCCTGCATGCATGACAGGAAGCTTGCATTTGTGTGTGCATGTGCATATCTGTGTGGTGGTGGTGGTGATGGTGGTGGTGGTGGTGATGGTGGTAGTGGTGGTAGTGATGGTGGTGATGGTGGTGGTGGTGGTGATGGTGGTGGTAGTGGTGGTGATGGTGGTGGTGTTGGTGATGGTGGTGGTGATGTTGGTGGTGGTGGTGATGGTGGTGGTGGTGGTGATGGTGGTTGTGGTGGTGGTGATGGTGGTGGTGGTGGTGATGGTGGTTGTGGTGGTGGTGATGGTGGGAGTGGTGGTGGTGATGGTGGTGATGGTGGTAGTGCTGGTGGTGGTGGTGGTGATGGTGGTGGTGGTGGTGTTGGTGGTGGTGGTGGTGGTGTTGGTGGTGGTGGTGGTGGTGATGGTGGTAGTGGTGGTGGTGATGGTGGTGATGGTGGTGGTGGTGATGGTGGTTGTGGTGGTTATGGTGGTGGTGGTGGTGGTGGTGGTGGTGGTGGTGGTGGTGATGGTGGTTGTGGTGGTGGTGGTGGCGGTGGTGGTGGTGCTATGTGTGTGTGTGTTTTGCTGGGAACCAAGAATGGCTCCTGTGGCTAGACAAGCATTTAACCACTGAGCTAAAACCCCAGTTCTTTCTTCAAACTTTTATGAAAAATTTCATTACAAAGAAATGATAATTGTTGGAGGAGGTAGACATGCTTACCCTGCTATCAGTGCTGCACAATGTTTGTATACATTAAAACACCAAGGATATCCTACAAGCATGCATCATTTTTATATGTCAGTTAAATATACCATCGCTACAGAGCTCTCCGAAAGACCAAACAGATCCTGAAAAAATATTGGCTTGGGAAAATGTTTGAACAAATACTTATTTCACTTTCCCCAATTAAGTGAAACTCTGAGTAGTGTAAATACAAACTATAAATGAACAGTCTTCAGAGGTGGGAAAGGAAAAGTACAGACTAGGCAAGGACTCAGGTAACTGAGTACATTAACGAGTTTTGCATTATTATGACAACACCTTATAGTAACCACTGAGGAGAGCAAAAGTTTCTTCTTAAGCTTTAAGAAACTTAATTCACCATGGAGAGACAGCATGGAGGCATTAATAGCTGCCTTAAAGGGAGTAGAAGCCTGAAGCAGCTGGTTGGCATGCAGCAGGGAAAGTAAGCATGAAACCTGGAATGACTATTATGCTCAAAATCCTATCTTAGATAACCTACCTCTGCCATCTTCTACATATTTCCTAATGGCAGAGATTCTTGGAAACAGTTATCCAAATATGAAATACGAAATTAAGGAGGGCAATGGAAGTATCACAAGAAGTATATTATGCAGTGATGATATCCATGGGTTTTTGTTGTGATATTTAAACCTACAGAAAAACTAGACAAAAAAAAATTAATGCCAACTGAAACAGAAAAATAAGCTGTCCCCAAAACTCAATCTTTAACTAAACAATTTAAACAGGCTAGTCTCAATGGCACACAACTGTAATTTCATAACTTGAAAGGTAGAGGCAGGAGGATCGGGAGTTCAAGGAAATTTTCAGTGAACTGAAAACCAACCTGGACTACAGGAGACCCAGGTTTTTGTGCTTTGTTTTTGGATATAGATAGATGGATGGATGGATAGATAGATAGATAGATAGATAGATAGATAGATGAGATATGCTGCTATGTGTCAATTTTTACATTTATGTATGCATATATGTGTATCATATATATAACTAAATACTACATATAAGCAATATACATATTAGTTATATATACAGTTGCATATATATCTACATAATACATATAGCTACATATATATATATTTATATACATATATATATTAGTTAAGAACACACACTTGCTGACATGTCTTCAAAGGGTCTTCTAATAATGAAACATCAAAAGTACAATTCGCCGGGTGGTGGTGGCGCACGCCTTTAATCCCAGCACTCGGGAGACAGAGGCAGGCGGATCTCTGTGAGTTCGAGGCCAGCCTGGTCTACAAGAGCTAGTTCCAGGACAGGAACCAAAAGCTACGGAGAAACCGTCTCGAAACCCCCCCCCCCCAAAAAAGTACAATTCTTTGTTCAATTCATTGAATTTCTTTAGTCATATGGCTTTTGGGGAGATTTTCAGTGAACACACATTTCATTGCTATCAGCACAATCATATTTCTTCCTGCAATAAATATTTATTCAATAGTCTTGATATTGAATCACATGCTAGGCCATTTCCTTAGGGAAGTTGTACATGCAGCAGACTCATCTCCACATATGGGTCTGTGGGTTCTGAGAAGTGAGACACATGACTTGGAGATCCCTGGTTTTCAGACTCAAGTTAAAACAGACTGCCCCACTCCAAACATAGTGCTGTTCCCAGTCACAGGAACCTATTCGATGACAACAAAGAAAGCAAAATCACAGGACAGTCAGACGGGCTTTTATAGTTTAATCTAAACCATCAAGCTTCTAACCACTGCTTGATCAGATGGCAATGAATACCTAGCAAAAAGATAAGTAATATCTCCTCTCTCTCTCTCTCTCTCTCTCTCTCTCTCTCTCTCTCTCTCTCTCTCTCTCTCCAGACACATATAACAGCATTGGTCCCTTCTATTGGGATGCAGGTTTGCCTCCAGAGCTGAGCCATCAACTTTTAAACACTCACTACTCGCATTACATTGAGGAGTTCTTGACAAAAGCTGTATTTTGTGTTTCCTTTGCTAAGAATATAAGGAAATGAATTTTAGCAAGAGGAAGTAGAAAATAGCATTCTCAGGTTTGACAGGGAACAAAAAGGGGGGTTATACAAACAATGGTTTGGGTAATTTTACTATTTTTTTCAAGTATCCCACATGATAATCCAATTTCTATTTTTAAGTAAAGTCAGAAAGAGGTTACAAGTATTTTTAACTCCTCTCGGATTTTCGTGTCAACTGCTTTTAAATGAATTTCGTGATGTACAAATGTTCAGAGATACAAACTCATGTGGAGGACGTAGTCATGAAGAGGTGCAGCTGAGGAGGAGGAGAAAGGCCCAGCAGGGAAGCAGGTCCTCCGGGAAAGTGGTGATGGATTGCTGCTCCAGTGCAGGGACCAAATCAAAAGCATGTCCTATTACACAGGGTGATGAGCCTGCTCAGCACATCTCCTCTCTGGGCAGGTGAACCTAAACTTGTTTAAATGGCATAATCCAAATTTCTGTCTGAGGAGAATTCACCGAAACAAAAAAAAAAAAAAAAAGTGGGGGAGGGGAGGCACTCCACGCCAAGTTTTGTTCCCCACTGAAAATGCAGTGTGGTTTGTCAGTCTGACCAGATAAATCATCCTGGTGTGGCAGCAAATGCTGCATAATGAGAAATGCTACATTTTAGGAGGGGACATTCTTTGCGAAATTGTGATAAGAGTTGGGAACGGCTCTGTGGGATATAATAATGGGATCCTATAAAGGCCAGAGAGGGGAAATGGAAAATATTCAGTGACAAATTAATGTATACCCAAAGGTTAAGAATGTCACATCCCAATAACTACACTCAGAGTGGATAAAGGTTAACATGGATAAACAAGGAGGTGCAGAAAGTAATCAGGGCATGAGAGAGGAATATGTGAAATACGAAACACTACATATACAGTAACAGAAGAGATTAGAGAAGGAATTCAGCTGTAAAAATACATATACCTACAGAAAAAGGTGAAAAAATGAAGGGAGATTGAAGAGAAGTTTAGGTAAATATCAAAACATTTTTGAAAGAACTAAGGGACAATGGGTCAGCAAGAAGACAGCAGCATGTTGAAAGGTAGAGATTAGTAATTTATTGACCAAGTGCAGCAATCTTAAGAATTGAATGTATTCTTTCATTTATTTTTTATGAAAGAGGAGAAAGGATGAGGTGGACCCAGAAGGATTCAGCCATTCCTTAATGAAATGCTATAGATCCACCTGTATTGGTGATGAAGGTGTGAGGGAATAGGAAAGAGAAATTTCTCAATCGTGATTTCTTTTACTGAAAGCACATTAGTGGGGCTGCAGAGATAGCTCAGTGGTTAAGAGCACTTGCTGTTTTTTTCAGAAGGCCCAGATTCCACGCCCAGCGTCAATATGGCAGCTCTCAAGTTCCTGTAATTCCAGTTTCAGAGGATCAGAGTACCTCTACTAACCTTGTAAGTACCAGGCATACAGGTGATACATACCCACACTTTGGCAAAGGATTGCTCTCACACATACAAATAATTAATGAATCAGTAGGTTTTAGTGAGAGCATAAAATTCTGTTGTGAGAAACTCACTTCCCATTACCTTTTTAAAAGTCGGTTCTTTGTTAAATACTTGGTAGTAATCATGAATGAAACTGTCAAATTATAAACTTTTCATTTATGACATAGCTTTCACCAATGTTTCAATCTTAATGTTTGTTATTCTACTTGACTTTTTATTTTTTCATAATTTGATTTTGGCAAGATATGTGTTTCGAAGGATTTGCCCATCTACTTTAGGCCATCAATTTTTTGTTGAATTGTCATGTATAGTAATATCTAGTTATCTTATAAATTTCTATGGTGTCAAAAAAATGGACTTCATATATAGCCAGGCTAGCAGTGAACCAATGATTTTCCTGCTTGAAATTCCCCAGGACTATGACTACTTATAAACCACCATGCCCCACCCAACCTTTGATTATTTTCGAATTATGTTACTTATGTTTAAATTGATGTAGTTTGGTTGATCATATACATATACACATATACATACACACAAATATATATAGGATTTGTCTGCATATATATTTTTGTATTATAAGTATATATTAGACATACACATAATTCCATCTTAGATATATACATACTGTCTTGTATATATACAGATATGCATGCATATATCTACATAAAATATGCACACATATATGCAGATACTAATATGTATATTTATATACTTATATACACACAATAAAGGTAAAAAAATCTGTATGTGGAGTTTAAAGTACACGACCTCAGTTAGCTTGAACTCTCCACTTGACCACAATGAAGAATCTTGTCATATATTTAAAGCCCATCTTTTCTCTGTTCAATTAGCCTAGAAGGTATTTGGGAAAGGCTGTGTGTGTCTGCCATAATCCCAAGATTCTCACTTGTGAGATCGCTGAGCCTAAAGCCAATAGAGGATTCATGCATGAATGTATAAACAAAGTTTTAAAATTAATTAAATTGAATTGTAGACCTTTGCTTTTTTATGCTCATATGTTTATATTTAGAAAACTCCCATGGACTGTCACTGTTGCTCTCCGGTTCACAGTCCCTAATTAGTGCCATGCTGGAGGATGCTGGAGGATGCTGTTGGGACTCAAGGGCACAGACATCATTGGCTCATTTGTTGAGGAATGGCTCTTTTGTTGTATCTAATGAAAGTATTAACGTGGCAGAAGTTTGTGGGATCTAACATCACTGGAGTGTTTAAATATTTATAATGCCGTAGTGTCATAAAAGAGACTTGGAAAGGCCTTGAATCATAAAGAACCCAAAGTTCTAAGGTGGGTCCCTTCAACTCAAATTGTTTGCATGCTAAGAACAACTTTTTATATGAAAAGAGCTTTAATTATTTTTAGTAAAGTTCTTTAATTATCTTTCATAAGACACATCCAAAAATATAGTCCAATTTTTACATTTAGACAAATAACTTGAAACTTGTAAAACAAAACAGAAACAAAAGCATTCATTAGCAAATGACTAAAGGAAGGGAGTTATTTGTTTGTAACCATAATTATTATGAAAAAAGGTGTTCTTAAATGTTCATATCTATCTTGTAACCTATATAAGTTTTGAGAATAAAAAGGAGCATGACTCTCAATTGATCAGTACATAGTTCTAGAACTATAGAAGACAGAAGAGTCTTATCATTAAAAGTTAGTGAGGTCTGTGGCAAATTCTCACTTCTCTCTGTATTCTGGGAGAATCCAAAAGCCTCTGGAGTGGGAGACGGATGAGAAGAACCAGGAAAGAACTGAAGTATCTAGGAACTTGCAAGTAAGCCACCATTGACTCTGTGCAACTAAACACAGGAGGATTTATGGACATCATTCTTCTGGAATTAAGAGAGATTTGTTGACAAGATGAGCTGAAGCAAGGACTTATCCACAGGACCAATGATTAAGCCATGAAGCATAGTTCAGAAAAATGAAAGAAAAAAAATTACATGAAAGGAAAAAACAAAAATGTAACTTTCACCAACCTGCTTTAAGTTCACAGTGGACAAATAAAGTATCAGTGGAGACCATCGATCTAGAAGTTTGAAACACTGATGGATATACTCTTCCTATTGAATGACAATTTAATATCCAAAAGTAAATGGAAAAGAAAGAGCTCATTACTTCTGGTACCATTACATTTTCTTTTTTTTTTTTTTTTTTTTTTTTTGATTTTTCGAGACAGGGTTTCTCCGTAGCTTTTGGTTCCTGTCCTGGAACTAGCTCTTGTAGACCAGGCTGGACTCGAACTCACAGAGATCCGCCTGCCTCTGCCTCCCGAGTGCTGGGATTAAAGGCGTGCGCCACCACCGCCCGGCCATTACATTTTCAAGATGATTTCTTTAGCCATTGCTGGGCCACCAGGAAACAGGAAGGATTCTCATAAATTGGCTTAATACATTATGTTGAGTGTCTCACTACTTCATGTTCCATTCTTAAGTAAATCCTCCTAATGCCACTTATACCCCAGATAACACAGACATCAGATTGAAACAAGTCTAGACTGAGCAGTATGCTCAAATCCTGATGCCCTTTGCCCTGCCTCACTGATTCTTAAATAGGGGAGAAGGAGCCCCATAGATGTTCTGACTTATGAACTGAGAAGTGAGTCAGTGCTCACAGGCCAACTCTTGACTGCCAGGAGAAGAGAGTTAATAAAGAGATTCGCCTTCTCTTCATGCTCTTTAAGCTCCCTTGGACAAATGGTATAAAACTATGGGATAAAACGATGAATTACACTTACTTGTGTTCAAGATCAGAATCAAAATTCTATACTATGGAATATCCATGTTGATAACAGAACTAGCCTGGGTTTATTTTCGTTCTGGCATGTGGGTGTGGCTGAATATGGTAATTTTGGTTTATTTAACTTTTTAACATTTATCTATATTCATGATTATGTATTCATATTGTCCCCCACTTCCATCCCCAACTTCAGAATTAAGGAGGAGGAGGAGGAGGAGGAGGAAGAGGAGGAGGAGGAGGAGGAGGTGGAGGCAGAGGAGGAGAAAAAGAAGAAGAGGAAGAGGAAGAAGAGACGGTGGCAGCTACCATATACCAAGGCAATTTTCTTGTGCACCATACCATCAGGCAGGTGTTTATATGAATATATACATAAACATATTGGCCTGAGATCCACAGCTTGGAGTAAGCCAGGAATTCCTCTTTGGGGTCTGACAGTTAAGTGCTTGGAAATTGTCACTGCTGTCCTCACAAGAAGAACAAATGCCTAACCAAGTGAAAACTAGCTCTTCTTAGGTCCATGAGAGAGTTGAGTTTGCAGGAGAAATACATGTTCTGGAGGCTGACTGTCTGCTAAATGAACTGGGTCACCAGTAAAAAGCAAGGCAGCCAGAGGCTGGTGAGAACACTTGCAGGAAACCAACCAGCAGATACTGACCACAGTGCTGCAATGTTCCAGCCTGTGTTCCTGAGAAAATCCTCTCCCATTGTGAAGAAGAAATCTACTGGAGGGGAGAGAAAGTACCCAACATCAACCAGAGCTTTCCCTTCTGAACATAGGCCTCCCCTTGGGGGAAAAAAAAAAAAAACACTTCACCAAAAGCAAATCAATACGTAGTTTCCAAAGTTGATACCAGACATTCTCTACCCAACCGAGTCACATCTTCCTTTTGATCTGGGAGAAATAAAAATAATAATAATACCCAACTGCAGTTCCCTTTAGCTCTCATCATGCAGGATTTCTTAAGGCAGAGGTCCTGAACAAATAATTAAGGGTCAAAGAACACTTTAAAACCCCCATTGCACAATCTAACTGTAGGGCTCCTGCAGAAACCATAGCAGATAAACCTGAAAGAACTGCCAGGCTTGACCTCGTTTGAGGATGCACTGGGGAACACCACAACAGAGAGAGTGAAAATAAACACATCAGAGGGAGTCTCAGCCTCTTCCATAACATCTATAACATGTCCAGAAGAGCCTAAATCCTAGTCAGATATACATGAAACCTGCAATAACAGCCCATTTGTTCTATTTCCTTATATACCAAACTATTAGACTTTCTAACAACAATGTTATAAAGCATGATAAAAGGCAAAAACCTCAGCTGAAGATACAAGTCTCCAGGTGCTAATGGAACAGGAGGACAGTATGCAGGAATGGGTGGACGACACAGCTCAGAAAGGGGAACTCTGGGGAAAGTCAGTTACTTTCCAGCAGTGTTTCCCTGAGGCTTCCCAGGAGGTGAGGAATCAAACACCCTTGCCAAAGCATCCTCACCGAGCAGCCAGCTATAGCCTTTGCTGATGGATTAGAGTTACGGGCCTGTGCAGGCATGGTGTCTATGGTGGGAAGAGTCCCCATGAACTAAGACAGTCCCTCATCAAGATCCAGGACACGGGCAAGAGGGAGAGATGCAGCCCTTCCTTCCCATTTGCAGATCCAGCAGGAGGTGTGGTGAGCTTGTTAGCACATCCTGTGCCTGTCTGGGCAGGGTACAGACAAACACGAGCAAAGGAGCAACGGAGCGATGATGTTTCATAGTCCCTGCAGCTCCGGAGCTGACCCATCATAATGGCAATGAAACCTGAGCCATTTCCAAAGTAGTCTAATCAAGAGCTATTGGGACCGCCAGCTAGCAGAAGGAGCAGGGCAGGGTGAGAGACAGAGTTTTTATTTTCACATAGCTGCAGGAGCAGCCAAGATAACCCCATGAAGCACTGACACACTTCTTAGGTATCTGGCACAGATTTCTGAATCTATAAGAGAGTCAGAAAGGGCCATTCGCAAAGGAAGAAATAAGAACAGCTAAGTCCAAAGATTGCATGAACAATTGTCTTGCCCTTTTCCCCCACTCTCTCCATCTAATGAGGAGTAGCATTCCTTGAAAAGGTAATGGCCCTCCAAATGATGCGTCAAGAAGCCATTTGCAAATGTTGTAGGATTTAATCGTGCTAATAGCTTCATAGGAGGTATAATCCTCTCTTATACTTACAGATTAGATGACTGAATTTGAGGGAATCAGTGCCATATCTAAGGTTTCATAGCCAGTGCAGCTTGAGTGTGGATACTTGGCACTGTCTCATGTTCTTTGGGATATAGCGCATTGCACTTGTATGGAGGATAAATTTATAACATTAATGGATTTCACTCTAGTTGAAATTCAGTATTCTGAATTTATGTATTGTATACAACTTTACGGAGTCCCATGGTCAATGTCTCCCTGTGCCTTGAGATTTTATATCATAGATCAAAAGTTGCATTGTTTTTAGGGGGAAGGACAGAAAGGGAAAGTAGGGAAAGAGATATTTTGATTGAGGGAGCCATTATGGAGCTAGCAAGAAACCTGGTCATAGAGAAATTCCCAGGAATCCACAAGGATGACCCCAGATAAGACCCTAAGCAATAGTGGAGGGGGTGCTCAAACTGGCCTTCCCCTGTAGTCAGATTGTTGACTATCTTAAATGTCACCATAGAACTTTCATCCAGCAACTGATGGAAACAGAGGCAAAGACCCACAGTGGAGCACTGAGCTGAGCTCCCAAAATACAGTTGAAGAATAAGAGGAGTGAGAATATCAGCAAAAAGGTATAGACCATGATGGGGTCTACAGTTTACCTGAGCTAATCGGAGCTGACCAAATCCAGCCAGACAGGGAAGGAACCAGCATAGGACCAAACTAGACCCTCTGAATGTGTGTGGCAGTTGTATTGCTGGAGCAGACAGTGGGGCCACTGACAGTGGCACCATTATTTATCCCTACTGCTTGTACTGGCTTTTGGAATACATTCTCTTTGGATCAATAATAGGGAGGGTCTCGGTCCTTTCTCAAAGCAATGTGCCTTACCCTCTGAGGAGGGGCTGGAAGTGAAGGGGAAGGTGGAGGAAACTGGAGGAGGGGAGGAAATGAGAACTGGGGTTGGTATGTAAAATAAAAATGATAGTTTGTTTTCTTTTATAGTAAAAGAAAAAAGATAGTTTGATTTTTTTTTCTAAAAAGTAAAAAAGAAACTCATCCATAACTACTTTTTTGATTAGTTGTTATGTGTGTGTGTGTGTGGCTAGTTTTAGAGGCATTTAAAGGGAGGGAACTTCTTTTCAGCAAATTCCTTCATGAGATTCACCTGTAGAGCATTTTCTTAATTAGTGGTTGATGGGAGAGGGCCCAGCCCATTGTGTGTAGTGTCATTCGGAACTGGTGGACCTGGGTTCTATAAGAAAGCAGGTTGAACCCACAAGGATGACCCTAACTACGACTCCTAGAAATAGTAGAGAGAGTGCCTGAACTGTCCATCTACTCTAATCAGATTTGAGACTACCTGTAGTAAGAGCCCACTTGTACGTTCCCGGCTACTCAGCCCCGAAATAGTCACATAGAAAACATTATTTTCAATACTGTTTGGCCAACAGCTTAAGCATATTTCTGACTAACTCATATCTTAAATTAACCCATCTCCATTAATCTGTGTATCACAATGAGGCTGTTGCTTCCTGGGTAAAATTACTGCAAGCTTTATTTCTTAATTATATATTGCATTTTAAAATGAGCTGCACAAGCACAATACCTTAATCAAATCATAAATACATATACACAGTATAACAAAATTGACCTTAAATTTGTATCAGTAGACCAAGATCCATACCAATGCAAATCTCTATAGCACATCCCCCTTTAAATGTAAATAACATTCACAAACAATACTTGGTAATGTGGGTATAGTTCTCTCCAAACAACTACTTGCTGTTTGTTGGATAAAGTATTTGGGGGGGGGGTATTCGTGACAACTTTTCAGGGAGTCTTGGACCATCAAACCACATTAGTCTAGGAGGATTCCACAGGTTCTCATCCTCTGTGAAAACAAAAGAATTACCTCTTTTCCAAAGACCCATATTTTGAAATCACGATAACTTTAAAGTATATATGTTGTTACTCTTGTAGGACCTGAAACAATATTTTTTTTTAAATTAGCTTCTCACTGAGCATCTGGAAAGAAAGCATTCTGAGCAACATCATTAAAAAACAGCTCTGATGAAGCACAGTCACTACTATGTATCATAAAGCAGGAACAAGCTATTTTACATTCACAGAGGTATGATATGGTTCTGTTCTACATCTACAATACTAGAGCATACAATTGAAAGGGCAGGATTTGAAACTTGATTCTACTTTTCCAGCAGAGGGCCCAAAGGATGGTATTGACACAGCTCTGTAAAGAAACATACACTTAGATACAATTTCCTCTCATTATTGGCACAGCTGTACTGATTTATTCTTTCCATGAACATCAGCTAAAAACATTATTAAAAGAAAAAAGAAAGAATACCCCTAACACAAAACCCGATAACCACTGGATTCATATGAAGATAACCTAGTGGAGACAAACAAAACCTCACCTTACCACCACTTTATCAAATGTGTTATGCTTGAAAGGTGAGACCTCCAAGGAAAGAAGGAGATGCCAAGTAATGCTTCCAGGCTTCAGAACTGTGCCATTTTCTGGGATCATGTTTTTTACTTTTTTAAAAAATGGAGTATGTTGGTTGTCTTTACAATTTAGTTCAAATGACTGAAGAACCTGGAAAATCTGTTTCTGCTATTGATGTATATGTATATGTATATGTATATATTTTGGAAAATATGTATATATTTTGGAAACTTTAGCTGTGCTGTCAACTTTGAAAAAAATTATCCCAGTTTATCAGGTTGAGTGGATATTGTACAGAAATTAACTGCCATATTGGTCTAGAAATGTTGAACTTAATTTTTTCCAATTGTGCAGGGGTAATGCACTATATTAAGTGTATAAGTTCTTATTTATGTGGGTTTGATTACAAAACTAATAAAGTGTTCTCTAAATAATGAAAAATAATATATATATATATATAATTATATATATATATATATATTGGCTTAGCTTTGCAGTCCCCAGATTCAAATGTCTCTCCCCAGTCAAAAAATTCAAAGAAAACACAATAGTATACATAATCCAGACTCTCTGTTTATATTCCATCTTTACATGGCTTATTTTTTAGTCCTTTTAATCCTTGACTGTCTGTACTCTGTCACTTTAAAAACTTTACCTTTTTCTAAAAAAAAAAATACTTCTTTTTATAACTGTCTATATGCTTTTTATTTTCTCTTCCAAGCCTAAATACATTTATCCAACACTGTTACCCATTTAGAGGTCTTTCCCATCTGAATTTGTCTTTATTGTGTATCTGTAATTCTTTTCTGACCAGGAATGCATCTTAAAATGCTAAGCATTTCTTCAAAACCTAAGTGATGGCATTGCTAAGGCAAATATTGCTGTCTGCTTTCTCTGCCCAGTCCGACGTGGTGCAGGGCTGTTCACTGCCTGTGAAACTGCTGGGTGGGAGCCAATATGTCCTCACCACATCAACTCTGTTAACCAGTTGGCCCATGCTGCCACCAAGTAACTTGCAGCACACTGCCCACAAACACCATTTAAATGCTTAGCCTCCTGAAAGAACCAGAGTTCTCACTGGCAGCACAACCCAGAAAGCCACCATTCCAAAATCATGTGGCTTCTTTTCTGCTACCTCTGAATCAGGAAAACTTCTCTTAAGGGAGCTGCATGCCTACAACCAAAAAATAAAATGTGGCTAAACTTTGTTTTTCTGTGTCTAGAATTCCTTTCCAAGATTTCTCAGGTTTTACATGATTTACTTGGACATGTTGGCACCAATTTGTTGTAAGAGCCTGCCTGTTTGTTCCTGGCTGCTCAACCCTGAAATAATCACACAGAAACCATATTATCTGCAATACTGTTTGGCCAATAGCTTAAGATATTTCTGGCTAACTCATTCTTAAATTAACCCATCTTCATTAATCTGTGTATCACTGTGAGGCTGTGGCTTACCAAGAAAAGTTCAAGCATCTGTCTCCAGTGGGGCTACATGGCTTCTCGCTGACTCTACCTTCTTTCTCCCAGCATTCAGCATAGCTTTCCCTGCCTAGTTCTGTTCTGCCCTGCTATAGTCTCAAAAAAGTTCTTTATTTTTTTTATTTTTTATTTTTTTTAATTTTTTTTAATTTATTTATTTATTAAGTATTTCTTTTTTTTATTGCGAAAAGAAGAAAAAAAACATAAACAAAAAACAAGTTTCCACCTCCTCCCAGCCTCCCATTTCCCTTCCCCTCCTCCCACCCTTCTCCCCCTCCTCCCACCCTTCTCCCCCTCCCCCCACTCCTCTCCCCCTCCCTCTCCAGTCCACAGAGCAGTCCGGGTTCCCTGCCCTGTGTTAAGTCCTAGGTCCTCTCTGTCCATATCTAGGAAGGTGAACATCCAAACTGGCTAGGCTCCCACAAAGCCAGCACATTAAGTAGGATCAAAACCCCCTGCCATTGTCCTTGGAGTCTCATCAGCCCTCATTGTTCGCCATGTTCAGAGAGTCCGGTTTTATCCCATGCTAAGTATTTCTGCCTCCTCCCTGCCACCACCTTCCATTTCCCTCCCCCTCCCCGCTCAAGTCCCCCTCCCTCATCTGCTCGAAGAGCATTCAGGGTTCCCTGACCTGTGGGAAGCCCAAGGACAGGCCACCTCTATCCAGGTCTAGTAAGGTGAGCATCCAAACTGCCTAGGCTCCCCCAAAGCCCAAAGACAAACACAAAGGCATCCTCCTGAATATTAACCTTCATCAGGTGATGAAAGGAGACAAAGACAGAGACCCACATTGGAGCACCGGACAGAAATCTCAAGGTCCAAATCAGGAGCAGAAGGAGAGGGAGCATGAGCAAGGAACTCAGGACCGCGAGAGGTGCACCCACACACTGAGACAATGGGGATGTTCTATCGGGAACTCACCAAGGCCAGCTGGCCTGGGTCTGAAAAAGCATGGGATAAATCCGGACTAGCTGAACATAGTAGACAATGAGGAATACTGAGAACTCAAAAAGTTCTTTATTAATCAGTAATAATCACAGCATACAGAGGAGAATCTGCCATTAACTACCTTAATTGTCATGAGAGACTCTATCTAGTAACTGATAGAAGCAGATGCAAAGAGCTACAGAAAGGAACTTCGATGAGCTCTGTGAGTCTGGCAGAAGAAAATGAGAAGGGAATGTGTGAGCTGAAAGGGAGGAAGACATGATGTGGGAACCCACAGAGACAGCTGACTTGAGCTCACAGGAGCTCATGGATACTGAACCAGCAGTTAGGGAGGGAGTTTGCATGGGTCTGGCATCGGCCCTCTGAAAGTGTGTGACCATGGTGGAGCTTGATCTTGTGTGCTGTGATTGCCATTAATGAATAAAGAAACTGCCTTGGCCTGTTGATAGGGCAGAACTTAGGTAGGTGGTGAGGACTAGACTGAATGCTGGGAGAAAGAAGGGTGGAGTCAGGAGACACCATGAATCTGCCACTGGAGATAGACGTGCTGCAACTTTGCTGGTAGGCCACGACCTCTTGGTGATATACAAATTAATAGAAATGGGTTAAATTAAGATGTAAGAGTTAGCCAATAAGAAGCTAGAGCTAATGGGCCAAGCAGTGATTTAATTAATACAGTTCCTGTGTGGTTATTTTGGGTCTAAGCTAGTTAGGCAGCCGGGATGAACAAGTGGGCCCTCCTCCAACATGGTCTTTCAGTGAGGATTTTAACAGTGAGAGCAGGACCTATGGCTTAGCTGTCTTTTGGTAACCTGAGTCCCATCCTGGATTATGTGGCCCCACCTCCTTATAATGGAAGGAGCTCAGTCCTGCCTCAACTTGATGTGTCCTGTTTTGTGCAAGCCTGTGGGAAGCCTGCTTTTTTCTGAATAGAGATGGAGAAGGAGTAGATGGAGAGGTGGTGGATCAGCAAGGGGAGGGAACAAGAGGATAGGATAGAGAGGAAACTGGTTGGTATGTCAAATAAATGAAAATAATGTTATTTAAATAAAATAAAAAAGAAAGCAGGCTGTGCCAACCACTGAGATCAAGACAGTAAGCAAAACTCTTCCATGGCCTCTGCATCAGTTTCTGCTCTCAGGTTCCTGCCCTGTTTGAGATCCTGCCCTGACTTCCTTTAGTGATGGAGAATGATATGGAAGGGTAAGCCAAATAAACCCTTTCTTCCCCAGTTTTCTATTTGCCATGTTGTTTCATCATAGCAATAGTAACCTTTAACAGCATATATATTATATATAATGTATATATATATATATATATATATATATATATATATATATATATATCCTGCTCACTTTGTATACTGTTACATCTATGTATGTTTTCAAGTTTGACCATTTGGTAATGGAAACCCAATTGGTTTGCCCTTCCCTAAGGAAGACTATTTCTCCTGCTCCAAGCATTTCTTACTACCCTGAATCTTTTTATAGGGTTGAGGCTTTGGGGGCCTTCTCACTTTGGCATGTGTATTGGTGTTGTGCTTGTCCAGCTCATATTTAGACAGTCATGTTGGTAAGGCATTACAAGTATAGCTTCTGACATTACTTAGTGTAGCTCTTGCTAACAGGAAAATTCATTTCCACACACAGGGTCCAGGGACGTTTAAGAGATCATTGCATCTACTCTTTATAGGACTTACAAACATATCATACATGATAAAAAAAAACAAACAAAACATAACGCCATACATGATACAATGTTAGCCTTCATGTAAATCCACCCTTGATTTGCAAAGCAGCAAAATCTTGAAACCTCACTGACTACCCCTTGTGTTTCTCTGTCAGAACAGAAATGATGGTACCAGTGTAAGATGTGCCAGGAATTTTTTGGGCATTGAAGGGAAAGCAAGACATGTACATATTGTATAAAAGTTTCAGACTGGGAGAGAGAAAACCCTTAAATTTGTGTTGAGAACAGAGACATTTGTCACAATCTCTACCAAATGTATCTATCAAAGCCACAGATAGGATTGACACAAAATCAAGGGCAGAAGACAGATATGACTCTGCTTGCCTCTAATCTCAACATTTGGAAGGCGAAGACAAGAGGACTATAAATTCATGTGCTCAATATAGTAACACTGTATCCCCCACAAAAAATAGTCAGGGAATCTCCATTTTGCTGTTATGGATATAGAGAGTCAGTTTGTACATTGTTAAAATTTAATATATACATTCATACATATGTGCATTTAAATTAAACCTTTTTAATTTTTCTCTCCTAGCATTTAAATTATCTGTAAGTAAAAATCTGCATATAATAATGGATATTCTAGTATATATGGGCTCACATGTGTGTTTTCACACGTGCATGCATATGGAGCACAGTGGTTGAAGTTACTTTATTCTTCCATTCCATTGTTCTTAATGTTTCTTACTGAGGTAGGGTCTTTTCATCAATCCAGTGATCCAGGGTTCCTCTAATTCAGCTAGCCAGCTTGTCTTATCTGCCCTCTGTCTCCAGTTCCTGAATCCTTGGAGTAGCCATTGCCTCTGAAATTAAAGACTTCTCCATCTTAGAGTCAAACTTCTTAAGACATGACATACTCTGGGAAGTGAAACAGCACCATGCTTTAAGTGGAGTTGAAATAATACAGGGATGATCCTTATGACAGGCAGTAAACAACTCAAAATAGCTTCAGGAAGTCCCTGAAACTAACCAGATTAACTCAGCTCCCCTGCCCAAGAATATATAAACACTGAAGATGACCAAGAGTCATTTGAAGACAAACCAAGCTGCAAAGAGGACTCTCAGACATGCGCAAAAGCCTGGGAGAAGAAGACCAGTCAAGCCGCCAAGAAGAAACCAAAACCAGTTGAGCTGCTGGGAAATTCGTATCAACTGAGTCAATGAAAGGACATTCTCCAACACATTGAACTTACTGCAAGCTGTAGGTTCCCAGTCTCTATCACCCTTGCTGGGAGGGGTCTTTGGTGATGCAGCTGTCACACTGAGTCATGTCTGCTGCTGTTAGTAACCCCTCACCAAAATGCCTTAAGTAACCCCAATAAAACTCATTGGTTCACTGGGTTGGATATAGGGAGTATCTGCCCTTCAGTATGTCATTTGTCTCCTGTCTTGAATGTGTGGACATGTGTATATTGCCTCTCCCCAGGGGAAAAAAAAAGCCTGCCACACAGCAGTCACCATGACCTAATGACTTTTACGTGGGTGCTGGGGATCTCAACTCCTGTCTTCATGCTTATGTGGCAAGAATTTTATCCACTGAGCCATCTGCCAGCCAATAATGTGAGCTTTAAAGAGAACACTGCATCATTAGTGCAGTGCTGAATATATTTCCTTCTCTTGTTTTTTTTGCACATCACAATATTTGTCAATGAAAATTCTCAAGACAGGACTGACACAGGCACTGGTCAATGCCTCAGAAACAATACTGAGTGAAATAAGAAAAGCGTAGAGCCCTGCTTTATTTTTAAAGCAGAGCCAGCCTCAGCCACCCCCGCCATCAACTGAATGAAAGTGATCAGCATATGCTGGGGAAAAAAATGCATATGGTTTTCAATTCCCACCGATGTCACTTCTGAAGCACTTGGCACGCGACTTGTGAGACCAGGAGGCTGTTATTTGGTTCTCCCCATTCTGGAAATTACAGGGAGAAAATCACAGGCTGGTATCAGGTGTCCAACTCTTCATCTCAAAGGGCGAATCATAAAACTATTATAAAAAAAATGGATCCTGCTGCAGTGACAGCTGTCATCCCAAATCTACCCAGTACAAAGCTGTAGTGACAGTCATTAATGTCTTAAATGTGAGATTAGGTTGTGGTGTTTAATGGCATGAATGTGAAACTTTTAGAAAGTTATTAGAAGTAAGAAAAGAAACCACCCTGCTGATAATGGAAAAAACAGCCTAGGGATATGAGGTCATTTAAATAATTAGGCAATATTTTGCATATTGATAGTATTGTGTGACTCTTGTATGTCTTGACAAGTTATGAGTAGGCAGTCTTTAAACTGAAGGGACACTCACTTTGGTATTGTTCCTTTGCAATTGGCAGATTTGCCCTTACTTGCTGTTTTATAAAATGTGCAAAGAAGCACTATGACGAATAAGACATTTGGAAATGCAATGCATAAGAACATATTTTAGATGAAAGGAGAGCTGAAACTCACAGTGAAAATAAATTTTGAACTTCTATTTCCACAGCCAGTTTGTGGAAGAGGGGCTAGAACTTGAACATCCAGTTTTTCCTTGGTAATAAATGACCCAAATATTGCTTGGGTAACTGTGCCATGGTCTTAATATTTTTGTCCACAGATTTTTTTTTACTATGATTTATGCTATTCTGGAATTTTACCTACAAAACACTTCCCTTGAATTAAAGCAGAAAACCAAATTTTGAAAGCATGTCCTCTCATTTGGGAAGCTACAAAACTAAATTCAGAAACTACAAAACTAAATCTCCAAATGGATTCTCATAAAAATCAGTCACAAAGAAACATGAAACAACAGTTAGGAGAAGCTCTCTCTTGTTTCAAAGTGAACAACATTAGAATGCTATATGATAAAACAAAACAGAACAAAAAAGTTAAAGCAATATCCCACAGAGTAATAGAGCAGAAAAAAATATCATGAAGGAAAAAAATCGAATAACATTGAGCTTCCTCACCCAATACCTTCCTCAAAATGCTTTCTCATTCTTTCAATGATTGGAGAAATCATTCATAACTCAATGGGGTCACTGACTGCTGTGATCCAAATGTTTGCTTCCCCCAAATTTCTATGCCCAAATCCAAACATTAGAGGCAATGGTACTCAAAAAAAGATCACTGAAAGGCAATTAGTTCTGAGATAAAGTCTTCATGAAGAGTATTGGCATTTTTATAAAAGAGGCCCCAGAGAGCTCTCTCTCTCTCTCTCTCTCTCTCTCTCTCTCTCTCTCTCTCTCTCTCTGTATTAATCACCTTTGCCTCACCATGCAAAAATACCTGAGGCAATTAATTTATAAAGGGGAGAGATTTATTTAGCTTTCATTTGGGAGATTCAGATTCAAAATTAGGCAGCGGCAGTGGTTAGAACTCTGATGAGGAAAGTGGGTAACAGTGGTGGAAAATGTGATAGAGACAACTTTCACATTTGCAGTCAAGATGAAGAAAATAAGTTGCAAAGAGTCCCTCAGTTTGTTTCAGGGTGTTCTCCCAGAGACCAAAGCCCTTGTCTGTTGTCGAACAATTTTTTTGTATACTGTGAAGATGGCTCTGTTTAACCTGCTCTGCCTAAGGCACTTTCTGATTGGTTCAGTAAAGAGCTGAATGGCCAATAGATAGGCAAGAGAGGAGAGGTGGAATTTCTAGACAGAGATAGGAACTATGGGAAGGAATTTGAGATGTGGGGGATTTGAGGGGATACACAGAAGATGGTACTAAGGAAAGGTACTGAGTCACCCACAAAACATAGATTAATATAAATGGGTTAGTTTAACTTTTAAGAGCTAGTCGGGAGCAAGCCTATGCTAAGGCCAAGTTTTTAAACGTAAGAAGTCTCTATGTCATTATTTGGGAGCTGTCAGTACAAATATGATCTGTAACACCTGGCATAGCGTACAAACTCCAAAAGGTGAAAGCACTCCACCAGAATATTACAACTCAACTTCATATTCAACATTCAAATGATAAGCACACCCATCCATAAGATGAGGAATCAGTCAAGAGTTGGTCATATATAAACTCAACTATGGATCCTCACTGGACAAATCAAATATACCCTTCTTCTGAAGTTTCTATCAATGGAAGTTGTGAGAAACAATTTCTTTTGGTGCTGAAACATCAGCTCATAATAGCCAGACAAAGATGAGCCATTAGCAAGTTCAGATAGTTGCCTTCCCCAACCAATGTGAAGAAGCCATGTTGAAATCACAGGAATGTGGGGGGCTAAGGACTGACACTCACCTCCTTGAAATGCTGTTAATCTACTAGGTTCTAGAAAGTCGAACTGTATAAAATGGGTACCATAACACAAGAGAGGAGAGGAGCTTGGGGGACCTGGACAGACAGGATTCCTGACGTAAGCAGACCCATCCCTTTATCATTTCTCCCTTCTAGAAACCTACTGCTCACTCTGTTTCCAGCTGGCTCTCTTGAGCTGATGAGTTAGTTTCTGGTAAAAACACAAAATGAGAACGGTTTTCTATTGTCTCTACTGTGATTTCCGAATTAGGGCACTTTGAATGAGGCCTCTGTGGGGTCTGATTGCACAGGCTGTGTAAAAGCAACTTGCTCTAGTAAACCTGCCCGTTCTGTGAGAGTTTGAGGAGTAATTGGCTAATGAGAGAATGATTGCTCTGTTCAGACATGATTCCTGAAAAAAAAAATGTTTCATCCATATGTTGCTAAATAATAACAAACTCTCCAATGAAGGGGCGAGAGATGATGATTAGAAGAAACAAGATAGGTCAAGAGAATGCTTCCCAATGTGGTAGTAAAAATTTGTTGAATAGCCCAACTCTAAGCAAGTATAGTATTTTATTGTACTAGAGGAAGTCTGCGTATGTCTAATGGGGTTAGAGTATCAGTTGCAAAAACAAAATACTGGGTAGGACTCTTTTTCTTTTGAGTCAAAGAATCGTGCTTTCTCTTGCTATAGTATACATACATAAGAACCTGCTCCTTTCCTCATAGTCTTTATGAAGCCTAACATCATTCTGGTTGTGGTTTAAGAAGAACAAAGTTATATGTTGGTATTTCTTCATAGTCTCCAATATGTTAAATTAAAATTTATTCATTGTAGCTGACCACACCAAACTAGGATCCTAGCAGTGGATTCTGGATTCCAGAGAGTTGTCAGATTTACTATTTTAAGGGATTTAAGATGTGAAGTGACTATTCAATGCCTTACAGCTTTCTCAAAAATCATTTAAAGCCAAACAGAAGAACAGTTATTTTTGACGTTGAAATTATTTTGGTCTCCACAGTTGATAGTCACAGAGCACATTATTCTTGTGGGAAGAACACTTTACTATTCATTCCAAAGTCTTCCTCGACTCACGAACTACCAAACAGAACCATACTACTTTACTGTTAATTGCCCCCATGTAAGGCAACGTCAGTGTTGGCTCCTCAAATTTTTGTATGACATACTGTTTTGCTATATTTAATTATTCATCACTATCGATGTCTGAGTCACCAGTCTATGACAGGAACTGAAGTTTGTCATCAAAGAAAATTTTTACACACCCATTCAAAGAGCAATGCATTATGAGTACTCATTCAGTGCTGTCAGTCTTCCAGTGTATGGCAGTTTACAGAGCAGAAGTGGGTCTTCCAGGATCTGATGAATGACGGGAGTTCAGGTGAGCAAAGGAACTGCTTGTGTGGAACAGAGCATCTGGCATCTCAAAGAGATAGCATTCAACATGGCCAGAATGCAACCATGTGGAATTGTTATGTGCAATGCATGAGACAGGAAATGGTTTCTGAAGTCTAGGACAACAAGAGTGAGTTAAAAAATAATTCAGAGGTCATTGGTGTTTAGCCCCCAACAGTTGCCATGTGATTCAACTGAAGAAAGAGAGGTAAGAGGAGATCCATGCCAAGAGAACCTTTATATCTAAGATGTGTACATAAGAAAAGAAAGATGAGTTTTGCAAAAGAGGAAAGAAGCTAAGGACTCAAAAAGTATATAGAGAAAAAAAACATCCATCCCGTCACAGGATTTGAGAATATTGTAGGAAATGAGGTTCGAGACAATAACAGAGAGTGGAGACACAGAAGAAACACAGAAAAGAGTCCACAGTTGCAGGCATCTCAAGGACTGCTATCATTACTCCTTAAAGAATCTCGAGACTGACTCCCAGTATATTTGCTGTGCTTCCTATCAGATATAACAGCATTTGAGCTCTGTTGCCCCTAAGAAAACAGTAATTCTCACTAAATGTTTGTTCTTGCCATCCGGTCATTCTGCCCTCAGTCCAGGGAACCTATAGAATTGTGTGTGGTGATATTTCAGGCATGAATGAGTTCTTGATTTCAAAAAGTCCTTTAGCAATTCTGGCCACTTTATAAGATGCTTCATGGGAGGAAAAGGAGACATTCCTGTCTAGCTTCACCACATCACAAATTCATTAACCAAAGGAGTAATTCACAGTGCTCTAAGACAATATCTGGAAAAGGTGGCCACTGTATGTGGATGCTGTTAAATAAGTTGGAATATATAAGAGGAGAGGATGTACAGGATTGTGAAGATTCAGGAGTCTTGAGCTTAGTTTTAAAGAATAACTTGGAAGAACAAAAGACTGAGCAGAAAGGAGTGATCTGATGTATTGTTCAGGCAGTGAAAGACAGAGGCAAAGTGGGGATGGGATGGAAGCCAGAACACTGTCAGGCCGCTTCCCATTGCTATGACAAAACACTCAATTTGGGAAAGAGGGGGCTTACCTGGGCCTGAAGTTCCAGAAATTTCAGTCTATCCTTTCTCTCTCTCTCTCTCTCTCTCTCTCTCTCTCAGTCTGGGATGGCACAGTAAACCACAGTGAGAATGTGTGGCAGAGAAAAATTGACCATCTCAAGTTTTCAACGGTCAGGAAACAGAGATAAAAAAGAAGAAGGGTAGTGGTCCTAGCATCTCCTTTATAGTCACATCACAAGGGCCAGATGGTCTTTCCACTTGGCATCATCTGCTCAGGGGTCCATTTTCTCTCAGTAACAATCTAGGCTGGATACATAGCTTCCAACCCATTGACCCCTAGAAGACCTAAACCGTAGCAATGTGGAACACTATTAGGACAAAGGGTAAAAGAATAAGTCAATGTTGTGTATTTAAAAAGAAACATGAGTAGGAAGTAACTATTGTTAATGTTCCTTATTAATTTTAAATGATGATAGATAATGTTTTCTTTAGAATCATAGTGTATGTAACATATAGTATATTTTTGTTTATCACTCATTGATTTTTCCAAAGCATAGTCTCCAGTTGAGAGAAGAGGAAGAATAGAAGGGCAAGAGTAAGAGAAAATAGATTAACACAGAGTAAAGTGTATGGAGTGTGTGCAGGCTAATGTTAATTTATTAAAATAATTTTGAGAAAACTCGTGTTATCCAATGAGAATGCTAGACCATAAAGAACTCCTTTCATTGCTCCACAAATGAAGGTTTTGGGAATTATTTCTGGGGAAGATTCCTCAAACTCTAACTTGAAGCAACTATCAAATCTCTTCAAGTGAAAGCAGTAGAAGTTGGGTAAACTTAAATCAGCCTAGGAAGGGAGCGCACACGACCGGCGTTAGCTCATATCTGCTCGCCACTGAATTTTATGTGACTGTAGTAATAAGGGCGGTGGGGCTGCGTCCCCAACACCCCAGCCGCCTGCTCGGCTAGCTTATGCCCCGAAATAACAACACACAAACTGTATTCATTTAAACACTGCTCGGCCCATTCTCTTCTAGGCTAATTCTCACATATTAATTTAGCCCATTTCTAATCATCTGTGTGTAGCACCCCAAGGTGCGCTTACCGAGGAGATTCTAGCCTAGTCCAACCTGGGTCGGAGCTTCATGCCGGGAGCGGGGCATGGCATCTCTCTCAGGCGTCTGCTCCCTAGAGGAGAGCTGTCGAGACTGAGCTCACTTCCTCTTCCTCCCAGCGTCCTGTTCTGCCTACTCCTCCCACCTATCTTTCAACCAATAAAATGGGCCAAGGCAGTTCCTTTATTAGCCAATGACCTTCCTCCATCATGTGACCTGTAAGCTAATGATGTTTTCATATTTTAAATAATTGGAGAAAATAAGAAAAATGAGATTAATGTTTTGCATTAGGTTGAGATTTATGGAATCCATATTGTAGTGTCGATAGGCAAGGTCCTGGAGTATGACTTTATCTCTGTGTACACTCATTCAGTGACCATCAAGGCAAATGTCTGAAATGTCTGCATTGGAGACTGTATAGCTTGCAAAGCCTTAAATATTTACTATTTTTCTGGCCCTTTATGGAAAATTTTGGCAGCCACTGAACTAGAAGTCTCTTTACTTTTCCTTTCCTCTAGCTTTGAAAGATGTTTATTTTCTTACATATAGGTTCCCATGGAGGCAAGCTGTATTAACATTAACATGTGTTAAACATTGAGACAATTTTTTTTTAGAAAAAGGAATAGCAATTTTTGATGGTTATTGATTTTCTCTGTTTCTGAAAACACTTGGAAAAGAACCAGATTTTTCATTTGTGTCTACCACTGGGCTGGGATCTCCTCAACAGTTGCACAGACTGCAAGCATATGCTCTTGGTGGAAACATTTTTTTAACCCATTTCACAAGTATTTGTTAAGCTATGTCCGAGACATCGGGAGAGCAGCAGGGGAAAGGATTGGGCCCTGTCATTGCAGAGGGTGTACACGTGGAGTAAGGGGCAAGCTTTAATGGGGTAAATTGGTAAGTCAAATAAATTTAGATTATGGAAGGTGCTGTGTGAAAAAGGAGGGTGTGCAGAAAGTGGTTCAGTTGGGAGGTGGGGCATAGGGAGGAAGGTTAAGACTCTGAGGAAACAATTCTTGCCCCGAAGTTGATGGACAAAGGGAAGTAACCATGCACAAGACCCAAGAAACGTGACCTGATAACACCAAAGGAAGGAAATGTGTCATCTGCCATTCAGTGCTACTGTGTGGTCTCTGCAATGGAGCAAGGGGGTGGCTGCGAAGCAGAGGGAATTGGGAAGAGTGAGTAGAAATCGAGACAGGAGAAATAAACGTACATAGAGACAGGAGTCAATGTCTTTACGTCATCATCAGGAGTCTGAATTTTTTTCTGAACACAATAGGAAGTAGGTGGGGGCAGTGGTGGGTGAGAACATGTTCAAAAGAGCCATCTGGGTGCCACGTCTCTCTGCACCAATACTCTAGTTGAAAGTGTGTAATCACAGACTACCAGGGGTAGAGAAGAAGTAGGCGGGAAATGGCAGATGCCAGGTCCCAGCAGATGGTAAGAAGCAGGAAAGTATGAGTTCTGTTTTGGAGATGAAACTGGAAGTCTTGAATGTGAGTTACAAAAAGGAAAATTAAGGAGAGTTCTGTGTTTTGAAAATGATCCCAAGTCTATTGAAAGTCCATAAACTGAGATGAAAATTAACCTAGGGGTGAGAAAAAGTTAGCCCTGGTGTGGTCTAAGTAGCTCATACTGAAGAATGTTGAAGGTACAGAGTACCACAAATTAGAAAGGCAACCATCAATTCTGTGTCTTGTGTTTTCTTATAGAGAGTAAATGTATATAAGTATTGACATCGTCTTTCACAATGATCGGTGGACATCTGCCAATATTTGGTTCGCACTATATGGACAATTGAACAAATTTTTAAACACATCTACCAAAATCAAATTTCAAATATCTCATGAAAGATTATAAGGACAACTACACAATCTAGCTCAGTGTAAACCCCATTTCAAATATTGAAACCCACAGTGTGGTCTGGACTTGCACATGAAATATGGCTAGACAGGCATCTATTCTCTATAAGGGCTTCAAGTGTGCTTTTCATCTTTTCTGAAGCGTGGGAGGAGTTGAGATTTGATAATAAATCAATTTTTGTTTCTGACTTAGGATTTCTTTAAGATGTGATAGATTATGATAGATGGTAAATATATAGATAGATGATATGCACATATGTATATATGTATATATAGAGAAGGGGGAGAGCTTGTTTTTTTATTTTTTATTATTGTTTATGTATTTTAGATATCATCCATTTTCCCTTCCCTACTTTCTTCCTGTTCCCTCCCTTAATCTTTCCATCTACCCCACCACTCACTACTCCTCCATTAGGAAAGGGGCAGGCCCCCCATGGGAGTCAACAAAGCATGGAATATCAAGTTGAGGCAGGACCAAGCTCCTCCCCCTGCATCAAGGCTGCCTAAGATGTCCCAGCATGTGGAACAGATTCCAAAAAGCTTGCTGATGTGCCAAGGACAGGTCCTGATCCCACTGCTAGGGGTTCTACAAACAGTGGTTTAAAATAAAATGATATCATGAAATTTGCAGGCTAATGGATGGAACTAGAAAAAAGGATATCACCCTGAGTGAGGTAACCCAGACCCAGAAAGACATTCATTGTATGTACCCTCTCGTAAGAGGATGTTAGATATAAAGCAAAGGATAACCAGGCTACAATCCACAGCCCCAGAGAAGCTAGGTAGCAAGGAGGACCCTAAGTGGGGATCGTAGCAGTGGGAGCTTGAATTTTTTAAAAGACAAGAAAATAAAGCTTAGCGTCCCTGAGAGGGAGGCAGAGTTTAAATGCAATCCATACCTTTCTAAGCAGAAAAGTGACTTGGAGATTTGCCCCAGATTGCAAGTATAGTTTGGGGAACGTTTAGTACCCAAACCTCTCTTGTCATGCTGAGGGGTCATAGTGATTGCTTATTTAACAGCCAATGAAGTTGCTCACATCCTCAGCTCTAACCTTTCAGCGAGGCAGAGCAACAGGAAATGGCGTGCTCACCACAAGAGGAATAATCTGACTCACTTTAGAGCCGAGTACTTGCTCAGGCCTATTTCTCTCTGTGCTCGTTCACTACCTATGGATCTGGGAATAAATGGACAAAAGTCAGGATGTTTCAACTGCTTCTTGTTGGTTTTCTATACTACCGAAGAGATTTCTCTTTGAGTCCTCACAACCATGAGAAAAAACACTTTTCTCAATCATTATATGTTTCTTACCCTTCACTTGAGTATGTAAGAAGCTGGAAAATGGAGGAAAGGACTTTGAGTATTTGAAACTTAGAGGGTCTGAAGTTCAGTGGGGGAACTGGTGTGCAACCTTAATTTAGCGACATCTGCCACATGTGCCCCCTCAATTCCATCAATGCAGTCTGACAGGCATAACTCTTCTTGCAACTGCCTTTTTGGTAAAGCAATAAGCTTTGTGTGCAGAGAATGAAAGCTTTCACATGCTACTTCCCTTCTTTTTATTTTGAAGCCATCAGTCTTCCTTACTTAGTACTTTACTGTCGGCAACTGAAATCCCGGATGCTGCTGTACTGACTGTGTGTGAAAATGCCTGCATTGTTTCTTCTTTTTATTTTTTTTTCTCGTAAGCAAAGTTGTGTTTGCCAGTTAGATCCCTGGGTAGCTAGCTTTCAAATAGTCGGATGTAAAATTAGCAAATGAAGCACCTGTTCCTCGCTATTATTTTATAATCACATTAATTGGCAGATGTCTTTAGGTAACAGAGAAGAGCATATCAGGCATTACTTCTGTTTCCATGGGGTTATGCTCCCGGTCAGTAGATATCACAGACCTAAAAGACCCTCCCTGCAGGACATAAAGTTACACTCAACATAGAGTGTAGCTGGCTTTTTCTCTGTGCAAAGCCTCCAGACAGAAGGTCCAACTGCCCACTGCCAAGGGCAACTAAGATGCCCTGTTAGATGTTGTGGAGAACCCTACCCTCCCTGTTTCCAGGGTTTGTTTTTCAATTATCATGTAGTTTGCACAAAAAGCACTGTGCCAATTCAATTACTGCCTGATTAATGGAGTGTTGCAGGTTTATTTCAGGGGTCTAGCTAGCTATTAATTAGCATATTGGGGCCTAGACTCTACTGTTTTGTCTTGATATGCTTTGAAAAGTCCCCAGTGCAATTAAAAAACTCTAATATGCTTTAAATAGTTATTTGAGAAAACACATCCAGACTTTTTCAAACTCCTCGGGGAATTTTTAAACACATCCAGATTTATTATATGGCATCTAAAGTTCCCTGAAAAATCACAGTCTTCTTCTACTAGGTTGTGAGCGCATCTGTATTGGCGAGTAGCCACTTCCCTGGAGCTGGGAAGGTGGTGTTTTCAAAGATGAAGCCGGACCGCTTTTCCTCATTGCTTCCTTCTTCAGTGTCTTCTATAATTTCCTTTGAGTTAGACTATTATTCAGGTCTTGGTCCATCCCGGGTTGCCTACTAGACTGAATTGTGGAATATATTAAATTGAATTCCAATCATCTTTTGTTCTTGTTCTTGCAGTATAGTGTCATTGACTTTCCTTAGTTGGAGAAATAAAAAGCCACTTTTACGTGTGATTGAAATTGGGCTAAGAACAGGAGACTTTCATTAATCTTAGAAAATTCATTTGTAAACTTAAGATATGGGACATGAGTAGACTCACTAGCTGGCAATATAAGTCTCCTGCACAGGAATGAAGGAGAGGAGCCTGGGACAGGAGTTTGTGGCCGCATATAAAGACTCAGCTAACAATGTCAATCGTGTCTTTTCTGAACTCTAGTAATTGCATGGTTTCATATGTGTAAGCAAAATTTAGTTTTAAATACATAATTATACTTAATATATTAAATAGTGTATATATATATATACACACACACAAAACATGCAACACTTATGAACATTCCTGTAACAAATTCAGTTACAATATTAAGTACTTTTAGCACTTTAAGAATCTGGATGGAGGTGGGGGTTCCTTGGACTTCCCACAGGGCAGGGAACCCTGATCGCTCTTCGGGCTGAGGAGGGAGGGGGACTTGATTGGGGGAGGGGGAGGGAAATGGGAGGCGGTGGCGGGGAAGAGACAGAAATCTTTAATAAATAAATAAATTAAAAAAAATAAAAGAAGGAATCTGAATCTGTTGCAATATCCACCATAACTGGGAGCTAGGGAGAGGAAGAAAAACCATGAGTGTTGCTTCATATAGTGACCGCAAACTCCGTAGAGAGAAAGAATGGTTTAGGTTGCCATACATCAAGATGTGCCCCAGTGGCTGTGTCTCAGCACCACTAAGTTCAGCATCTCTACCTACAAGATACTGATGATGGACCATAGGTCAAGAGACTTTATAAAAGTAATAGAATATTTGCCAAAAGGTTTCCCTTAGTGAGGAGAATGCTGTTTTGTAATCACTGAGTAATAGAACAGGGATTTTATAGCAATTATCTGACAGCACCACCAAACATGGTGGCTCTCAAATTATATTCATAAAACATTAGCATTTACCACATTATGTTCACTGGATTTAACTGTACTCAACATCCAGCTAAGGAAACTATGGATACAGTTCTCTGTGTTCTGGTAATCCACACAGGGACTATACCTGTCCATATCTCCAGAGTAACAATTTATAGGAGATAAGAGAAACACAGATAGTTTACTGAATGATAGATTCCTGATTGATAACCTGGAAACAGGTAGACAAGTGATAAATTCAGTAGAGAGATGGTAGATCATAACTAGATGAATAGATTGTCAATTGATAGAATGAGAGGGGCAGATAGATAGATAATGATGATGATGATGATGATAGATAGATAGATGATAGATAAATAGATAGACAGACAGACAGATAGATGATAGATAGATAGATGATAGATAGATAGATAGATAGATGAACAATAGGTTTTTGATTGATAGGTGATGATAGATTAAATAAACACACACAGAGAGGGGGGAGGGAGAGATGTCCAATAAAAATACAGCTACAATTGGAAATTTGCTATGGGACCATGTCATGTGATTATTGATGGAGGAAGGTTATTGGCCAATAAAGAAACTGCTTGGCCCTGTGGGTGGAGTAAACAGAACAAAATGCTGGGAGGAAGAGGAAGTGAGGTCAGTCTCGACCGCTCTGCTCTCGGGAGCAGACGCCTGAGAGAGACGCCATGCCCCGCTCCCGGGATGAAGCTCCGACCCAGGATGGACATAGGCTAGAATCTTCCCAGTAAGCGCACCTAGGAGCGCAACACAGATGATTAGAAATGGGCTAAATTAATATGTGAGAATTAGCCTAGAAGAGAATGGGCCAAGCAGTGTTTAAATGAATACAGTTTGTGTGTTGTTATTTCGGGGCATAAGCTAAGCTAGCCGGGCAGGCGGCTGGGGTGTTGGGGATGCAGCCCCACCGCCGCCCTTATTACTACAGATTATAGAAGCCGAGAAGTCCTATGATATATAAGGTACACAAACAGAAAGACAGAAACAAAAACTGGTCAGCTTCCAGAGACTTGGAAGGTAGGATGACTGCTAATGCCATCCCCAGAGGCCAAACTTCCAAGAACTAGGAACTGCCATGTCTGAGGCAGAAAATGGATGCGCCACCTAAAGGAGACATGCTGACCTCACTAGAGAGGGACAAGCCTGTGTCCCAAAGGTCAAGGTGACAGGCAGAAACCTCTCACATTTTGAGTTTGCCGTCTTCCCGAAGGACTGTACTTTAGACATGTTTCCAGGTCAGCAGAGTAGATGGCTCTCTGTCTCCAAGATCAGAAACCAGTACTTACTTGTATTGAGCAGTGGGCTGTGGGCTCCGGGCTAAGGATCCTCCCAAACATTAAGTTCCCAATCAACCAGAAGATATATGGAATAAAATGTTATTTCCAGATCTAACCATTATCTTTCAGAACTCTATTTCATGAAGTATGGAAGTGCAGGCAGAAGAAAAAGAAGAAAAGTCTTGAGTTTTTCATAGTTCGGGGCATATTATTTTTGTTAAAGAAATCCTTGCTTGTGAAAACTGATTACTTACTATATATATTGAGTTAAGTATTCCAAAAAAAAATTTTTCCTACACATACCTTCCACACATGAACATTCCAATTTTAAAGTTATTTGTATCCTTAAAGTCCTAGCTAGAGATAGAGAAAATAGAAATGTGTATGTTTAAGGAAATGGTAGAATTGCTGTCTATATATTTTATAGAATAGAAAATAAGTTTTGCTCTGCAATTTTGAGTTACACAGACTTTCTGCCCTGTGTTGCTGTGCTGTTTATCCTGGCACACAAACTCTTTAGCTTTCTCACTCCTTGAAAAATGACAACGTGAAGTTTTTGCCTGGGCAGTAAAGTAAGACTGATCCAAATGTTTAGCACAGTGGGTAGCAAGTCAGGGCTCTCATGGTGAAGGGTGGGGGCTCCATTCATTCACCCACATGCAGGCTGCAGGCCTTGGAGACAGAGTCACTTCCAAAATCCTGGATTCCACAGTCCCAGAAGTTAGGAGAAAAGAAAACTGACTTTCAGGATGAGTGCTTTGATAGACAAGGTTGGAAGGATAAGCCATGAGGTACCATATCCAGCACTGGAAAATGTGTCCTTATTTTAGACTCCAGGCTCTTACAAAAAGTGCAGGTACATTCCTATAGTTATACATTGCAATCACTAAGCATCATGACGAATTGCTGAAATTCAGGGTACAAGCTTCCAAAGACTTTCAGCCAGACACTTCTGAGTCTGAAGGTCTAAGTTTGTGCCTTTTTTTTTTGTTTTTTGTTTTTTTCGAGACAAGGTTTCTCTGTGGCTTTGGTTCCTGTCCTGGAACTAGCTCTTGTAGACCAGGCTGGCCTCGAACTCACAGAGATCCACCTGCCTCCGCCTCCCGAGTGCTGGGATTAAAGGCGTGCGCCACCACCGCCCGGCAGTTTGTGCCTTTTAAGAGTGAAAAATTCCACATACCTCACAGTTAACTGAGAATCTATACCCCTCCCACATTGCACAGAATCTACATCCTCTCACCTGCAAAATTGAAAAGTTAAAAAAAAAATTGTTTGGCATTGACTGCAAAGTGACTAAAGATACACAAGTTATTAAATATCATATGGTTAAGAGTGTGTATCTTGTATTTAATCCATTGTCATTGTGTTGGGATTTAATTTTAAAAAATGTTTTTCTAATAAATGAAAGAAGGGTCTATGCAAACTACTTGGCTAGAATATCCTGTATCCAAATTACTAAGAGAACAATGAGCATTTCAGCAATGTTCAGGAATCCTTCCAATGCATACAATACGTGCTACTAAATTTTATTTTTGTCTGGAGATTATACATTTTTGAAAAGGATTATTTCAGTGCAGAATAGTGAATTCTTTTGACCACAACCCAGTGTCAACATCTTTGATAAACCCAACTAATTCATTCCTTCTAAAATATTTAACACGCTTTATTTTGATGAATACTTTCACCGTTCTCATAATTACCTTAGTTATGTTAAATAATTGCATGTCAGCACTATGTCAAAAGCAACTTTGGTTACATAAGCCATGTGCAATATTGCATTATTTCATGAAATTATTCCTGGACTTTTAAAACTTGTTTAACTTGTAATGCGACTAATGAACTTGTCTCTAGTCAGACTGTCATAATTCCTTTTAAATTATCCTTCCATTAGCCACCACACACTCCATCCTCTCTGGTGCCATGAACGATGAGGATAAAGAAAGAAACCTGGGCTTCCTGACCACCTGATCAACTTTTGTATTGAAACTGTAAAACTAATGTTTAATATGTTAACATGAGAATGCCTGTAACAATTCCAGGGTTGTCTGAAACATTCCCAGTGTCGGGGAGAACAATGAACACTCATTTATCTTGCTCTATATGGTAAGTTCCAGTCCACAGAGTGTGTTCATGGTTCAGATATAAAACCCCAGAAACAAAGTATGAAGACAACCTTAACTACAGTGTCACAGACACAATGTCATAATTGTGTAGGTTAATCTATCAATACACAGCACATGCAAAATTATCTTTATAGAGAGGGAGAAAAGAGTATATACATGAGGTAAAATTTCTGTATCTCACTCAATGGTCTACAATTTCTATTGACTTATGAGTGCCATTTTTTCCCATGTTACAAATTTGTTTGATGTTGTGGGAGCTGCGGGCCTGCTTTTCGTCCTGCCCGGCTCCCGCCACCGGCTGGCTTTACCCGAAATAACAACACACAAACTGTATTCTTTTAAACACTGCTTGGCCCATTATATCTAGCCTCTTCTCGGCTAACTCTCGCACCTGGACTAGCCCATTTCTAATAATGTGTGTAGCACCCCAAGGTGCGCTTACCAGGAAGATTCTCGTCTATGTCCATCCTGGATCAGAGTTTCATCCCGTCTGCCCTGGAGAGGGGAGCATGGCCTCTGAGCTCACTGCCTCTTCCTCCCAGAATTCTGTTCTGTTTACTCCTCCCACCTTTGTTTTAACCTATGAGGGCCAAGGAGTTTCTTTCTTTCTTTATTTATTTTTTTGATTTTTCAAGACAGGGTTTCTCCGTAGCTTTTGGTTCCTGTCCTGGAACTAGCTCTTGTAGACCAGGCTGGCCTCGAACTCACAGAGATCCACCTGCCTCTGCCTCCCGCACGCCTTTAATCCCAGTTTCTTTATTTTTTAACCAATGACTCCCTCCATCAGTTTGAAGCTGACATAATGCAACAGCCTCATCATCAACTTTCCCAGAGCTGGAGCTGACTCTCAGCCTCTACAGTGATGGGGAGAATATTGCCTAAAGAGACCACTGCATGCAACACAGGGAATCAGCATGCTATACAAGGGGAGGATCTTCAGGGAGGTTTTGGTAAGCAGCACAGGTATGCATTCAATTTTCATGAGCACATCTGGTTTATCTACATTCCTAAATTTGCCCCTTAGGGGTCTGTAGAAAATTTGAGGCAAAGGAAAGATAAAACGGTGATTTGACAGTCTTCCCCTGACCCACCAAAGCAGCCCGACTCATTAGCTAACCATTATAAAAATGAAATAAAATTCAGGGACAAACGAGAAAATTTTTTTAAGGACCGCCCCCCCAAACCCCGTGCAAAAAGCATTCCTCTGTTGATGGCGTGGGCTCCACCACGTGGGCCTCAGTGAAAGATTAAAGAAGGGTTGGTCTCAGCTTGCCTCCTTTCTTGACTTTACTCAAGTTACATGATTTTTGTAAAACATTTAGGTGAGGTACAGTACAGAATTAGCAGATGGCTTTAATTTACCTTGGGGATGGGAAGGCATACTCCAATTTTCCCTACTAATGTGATGGATGGGTTAGAGAAAAGTTTAAAGTACTAACTTTGATAGTTATATGAAGGATGTAAAATTATATTATTAAAAGCTAAGATGGGAGTTTGGAGGAGTTCATGGAAGAAAGATGGAGAAAGTATAGGGTAACAATGTTTGAATTATTCAAGAAGTATTTCCATCAGACAGAATCTTGATGGAGATACTTAATATTTTCTTTTATTGGAAAATAAAGATATTTTAAAATGTATTACATTTTATTATCTTTATGTGTGTTTCTGAAGACATGTGTGCATGTTTGTGTGGACATGTATGTATGTGTACATGTGTGTGCATGTGCATATATCTATCATTGTTGATAAGTGGAGGTCAGAGGACAGAAGTCAGTTCTCTCCCTTCACCATATAGGAACTCAGGACTTAAATCAGGTTATCAAGCTTGACAGAAAGACCCTAACTCACTGAAGCCCATACGTCTGATCTTGAACTTATTTTTCCGGGCTAAATCTAGCTTTTTTCTAAAAGTAGAAAAAGAAATAGATATGGGTCTATTTCTAGGTCAATAACAAACCTCAGCAACCAATAATTAAATAAGCAAACTGGAAGATGCTTGTTGAGTATGGTGGAGAAATTGTTTGGTGTGCAAGCGAGATGAACTGAGTTCAGATCCTCACAGCCCATGTAAAATAATTCACAGTAGAGTGAAGCTATAATTCTGATGCTCTTACAGTTACAAGTTGGAAGGCAGAAGCAGGAAATATCCAGGAATATCACATGCACACTCACAGGTGTATGCACACGCACACACACACACACACACACACACACACACACACACACACATCCCTACTTACCCATAGATTTCTCAAATGAATTCTATAATTTAAACTTGATGGGTCACCATGAGAACCACACTAACATGCTATCCAAACCAACGTCCATGTACATGTGCACTACATACATTAATACAGATGTTTTGCAATATCCACATGTGGGAATGTGTTTACAAACACATACATACATCTATGTCAGTGAATAAATATTCCAGTTGACATGCTTTTCCCAACAGACCTTTATAGAGATACATTTCTTAGTTAATTAATTAGTGCAGAATATATAAGATTTCCCTAATATTTTACTGCTTTAATTTTGTGATGTACTATTTTAGTTGTTTTTGTAGTCAAAACTGCTAATGTTCGACTTCTATTTTGCACACGCTTTTCTGATTTCTAGCAAATGATCTTCCCTCTCTCATTTCTTACTAGGATCTAAGAGTTACTTCAAAGTAGTGACAGGAACACTTTTTTTTAAGTGTTCTTGTCAGTTTTCTTATGTTTTAATTATCATGCCGCTATGAAGTCACATAGAACATTTTCAGTATACTCAAATATACCTGCTGTTTTTTTTATGATTATTACTGGGGGAAAGGCATCTTCATTTGTGCCAATAAAACTGAAGTATTTTGACACTTACCAAGACAAGAGTTCCCTCCATTTACAAATTACCATTCCTGCTAAATACAGGTTCTCTGGATGGTTCGTTAACTCTTATAACAGTTTTAGGAACTCTTGATCAATCATGTTTTGTCTCTAAGAAAAGCGAAACTTACACCTAAAACTGGAAGTCCATTTCCTGAATTAGAAGCCTGGTACAGATCTGCACAAAAATACATAGAAATTCTGGAACTCATGAAGGGATGCTTGCAGGCTTCATTAGCATAAAGGCAAATCTGTTTTAGTCCCTGTTTTGTTCATTTAGCCATTTTTTAAAACGAACAAATGTTGTAGGAATCTCCTACAGGCAATGACCTAGGAAGAAGTCACACCGAATAATGAGACTTGAATATAGAACCCTCATTAATGGAGAAGAATTGTTGATGACATGGAAACCATTAAGTTTAGACTTTGAGTAAATGTGTTTATAATTGCTAGAAAGAAATGGCAGGTACAGAGGGGCTAACGAGTTGGGGGATTCATTGAAGAAGTGACATTTTCAGTGACATGTGACCACAAACTTAGAACAGACAAATTAAATGAAAGATGAGTCTTACATCAGATGAAAGGAACACTTAAATGGCTATATAGTGGAATAGGGGACTCAAATGATGCTACAAACACAATTTGAAAAGCAATTTGAGGTCAGTAACTAAGTAGAATTGCCTTTATTGAATGTAACTGGAAAAAGACAGAGCTTGAGGGTTTGAGATACAGGCAACTATTTCAACTTTGGGTATTAAATGATCGGCAGATGGTCTAGGATCTAATTATGTGTTTATATCCCTCCTGGTGACTGGGTCCCAGCATGAAAAGATACAGGTTGGACATGAGATCACAGTGTCCCACAGGAGACCTTCACTAACCCATTGGTGGATGATCAAGTATTTGGATCTGAATTGCCAGAGAAAGTTCTTCAAGGGTCTTTTTCTCGAGACTATTTGGCAATAACTCAAGGTATTTTTGTGACGAGTGCTCTTTCAGCAGCACACACACTAAGGGTGGACTGACACAGAGAAGATGAGCCCAGGCCCTGCACATGTGTACATGCAGAATCTGAAGTCTATCATTTTGGGAGACCTGGTGAGATGGCTCAGTTGACAAAGGTACTTTCTATCAAACCTGCAAACCAGAGACTGTCCCCAAGACCCACATGGTGGAAGCAGAGAACCAACTCCCACAAACTGTTCTCATATATTGTGGCATGCACATGCACCTACAAACATGTGCAAAATAAATGTCATAAATGAATAAATGTAAAGCACTCTTTTTAAGGAATTATAGGAGATGTGCCTGGACAAACCAGACTCCTTAAGATTTAACAAGGGCCTAGCATTGCATCATTTCTCTAATGTAGGTGCAATAAGTCAGTCCAGATCTTAGTTTCCTAGCTGATGGTAATAAATTCAGACCATCTCACAGTTTTAAAGTTTTTTCTTCTCTCTGGACTTGAGTATCAGAAATCAGCTTCTGTCAATGTCAGAATGGATGAGTTTGATATATTGAGTGTACGCTGCTTATTTGTGAAAGGAAACATGACGGTGGCTCTGCCTCTGCCTTCCCCAGTTTTCACAGGCTACACAAGGGGTTACTCAGTTTCCTTACAGAGTCTCAGATGACTAATAGTAATGGAGTCCAGTCAAGGGCACCGTCCTGTCTCTGTGTTACATTCCCACTAACAGACCATTGTCTACTACGTCATTTCCTTGGGTTAATGTTAAGAGCAGCAACATGTGGAAGAGGGCAAAGCTATTTCAGAAATTTTAAGTTAAAAAAAACCACTAAAATCAAATTACACATCTCTACCAGAAAGTAAGGCAACATCATCAGTATTATATCATTCCAAAGGAGACTCATGCAGAATTGAAATACTTGAGTCATCACTGTTGAAGTGCAGGGAATTACAAATTCCTCTCTTACTGGAACATAAAATAATCTCTCTGAAAAAAAAACAGTTTTCTCATTATTATCTTATAGTACAACAACACTATCGGCCCAGGAAAAAAGTCACATGTCTTGAAGACCCAGTATAGTTTAAGACCATGACGCTGGGAATGACTCATTTTGATAAGTGCAGCTATTAACTAAGTGATATTGACATCAGCAAGGGAAAGCCTTGCAGCTTTCAGAAAGTCCAAGCCTAAACACAGAGATCGTAATGGTAAGTATGAGCCAGTCGTGAGATGAAGGCTGTCCTGGATGCTGGGTGACCATAGTTAGGAAATGTTGCCCTGGACCACATTTCTATGATGTATATGGCTGATGATGTGGCTCCTGTATGGATGCTGTAAATAAGGTTAAATTGAAAGTCACTTAAGGGCAAAGTCATTACAGGAAATCTGTCTAACTGTGACAAAATGGTTCCAACTCTACCCAGGATCGGCATTCACTAAGTCAGGTCTACTTAACTTGGATTTCCTCAACAAGTCAGCTCTTCTATTCTGTGCATGCCTTCATCTTTTACAGGGTGGCATCTAAGTGACAGTGATGGACATTGTTTGTGGCAGATGATCTTAAAGCAAACATGGGACCTCAACAATCATACAAGTCTGTAATCTGGTCTCAGCTGTTGAGAGTTAATTTGAACAAGTTCCCCCCCCCCCATAGACTTAGACCCTGAGAAGAGTTGGAATGGCACAAAGAAATTAAACCCTTAAGGTCACTTAAGGCTGATGAACAAAATGTAAAGTCTAGCACTCCTGGTACCCACTCTGCAATGTGGACCCGTATTCCATCCCATCCCTCTGTCTGATCTGCCTTGTGAGCAGCTGTTAAGGACTGAACAAAACCATTTTCTCCCTACTAAAAATGCACAGAAAGGAAGAGGAGATGATGCAGAGTGCTATGCTGTGTGTCCAGGTGCTGCATTCAGTCTCTGGATTATATTTAGTTCTGACACATTCCAATTGCTGTCAAGTTTGCTGACACTTTAGCACAACACAGGAGTGTGGGGAGAGGCTGAGGATCATACCCCATGCAAGATCCAAGGTATGGGATCTTTCAACAGAGAAAAGATAGGTTTGCAGAGCGGGAACCTGTGATGGTTTCTTTTTTTTTTTTAACTTTTGGGTTTATTTATTTATTTATTAAAAATTTCCACCTCCTCCCCTCCTCCCATTCTCTCCCACTTTCCCTCCCCCCTCCCTCTCCAGTCCTAAGAGAAGTCAGGGTACCCTGCCACATGGGAAGTCCAAGGCCCTCCCTCCTCCATCCAGGACTAGGAAGGTGTGCATCCAAAAAGACCAGGCTCCCAAAAAGCCAGTGCATGCAGTAGAATCAAATCCCAGTGCCATTATCATTGGCTTCTCAGTCAGCCCCCATTGTCAGCCACATTCAGAGAGTCCGGTTTGATCACATGCTCGTTCTCGTTCAGTCCCAGTCCAGCTGGCCTTGATGAGTTCCCATTAGAACAGGCACACTGTCTTTGTGAGTGGACGCACCCCTCGAGGTCCTGACTTCCTTGCTCATAGTCTCCCTCCTTCTGCTCATCATCTGGACCTTGGGAGAAACATCCTTTGTCAAATACATTATTGCAGTTAGGATTTTTCTAGAAGACTATAAAAAATAGCAAGTTGGAAAAGTATCACATTCATTGTATTAAAATCAGATTTTCTTCTAATACAGAATCCAAACATTTCTCTATTTAAAGTAAGAATTGGTACACAGATCTCTTATTCAATACTATAAAGCATGAGATTTGGAGATTTAAGTAATAAAACATGAAGAGTTGACTCTTGCCATAATTGTTCTCCAAATTTATTGTGAAATAAATCTTTAACTTTTACATTAAAATACTATATATATGCACACACACACACACACACACACACACACACATATATATATATATTTGGAATGTGCTGTGATATTTAAATTCATGTATGGTGGTTGTGTTAAATGAAGGTAGTTGGAACAATCATTACTTAACATTTATTATCTTCATTTCAGGAATATTCAAAATCTTGTCTACTATTTTAAAATATATAATAAAATACTAAAAGTATTTTTGAATCTATTTTCAAAGGACTTCAAAAATAAAATTGTATATACACACTATAACACACAGTAACTCAAAAAACGTTGATCTAAGCTGCACAAACTTAAAATTATATTTAAATAATGCTTAATACTTTAAAAATATCTTCCATTAAACTCATTATATGCTACAATGAGAAAGTATCATAAATTATAATATTTTGTAGAAATTCAAGATAACATGTGATGATTGTGAATGTAACCAAGATCACACAGAACAGAGATGAGAAAGATCACATGATACACACAAAAACAGAGATTTAAATTGAGAAATATTGTTTGGGATGTTGGACCCTGCCAACCAGCACCTCAAAGGGTACATCCCCAAGCCTACTCTGGGTTTTTGCTAAACAGTATGTTGTTCTTGGAGGAAACATTATCACCCAAGTGGCATAACTTCAACATATATATTCATAAATTTTGTGAGTATTTAAGTAACATATCATTGTTTTCCTGTATCTTTCTCAGACACTTTTAATGCTATTTCTCCTCAATATCTTGATTTGTGACATTCTTCATCCCCATTCCCAGTTAAAGCCTCCACCCTGTGTTCAGTTTTTAACGCAGTGTCTTAGTAACTCCTCTGTAGAGCCTCTTCTACCACCCCAACATAACCCTTTTACCTTTCCTGGCATTTGTAATTACTTCAGATTATACGCTCACATCTGAAGGTGTGGAGCAAGGATTCACAAGTAAGAGAGACCAAGTAGTGTTTGCCTTTGTAGGTCTGGCTTCTCTTACTCAGTATAGTAGTTTCTAGGACTACCCCCATTATCTGTAAATTTCAGAATTTCACTTTTCTTTATAGCTAAATAGAATTACATAGGATGTGTGAACCACAGAGAGAGAGAGAGAGAGAGAGAGAGAGAGAGAGAGAGAGAGAGGAAAGTAGAAGCAATGCTTGCAGAGATGAAGAGGGGATTCATTGGGAGAAAGGCAGGAGCAGAGAATACCAAGAGCATATGACCAAAGCTCATTTTGGTTTGTTTGTGTGTATGTCTGTTTAGAATTGTGAAAGAATAAATTAAAATGTTTATTTGAAAGTTTTTCTCTCTTACCCTAAAGAGTGTGATTGTATCCCAAGTGCCTGTAGGTTGTCCTGTATTTTGGATTAGAATTTCCATTTCAGTTTCCCTTTTATATTTTCTCAGCGTGCCTATCATTTCCTATAAATAATTCATATTTAATAGTAATACATTATCTTTGAATCTGTACTAGGAGGTTCCAAACTTGCTAGACTCAACCAAGAAAATTAAAACCTTCAAAAATAATCTTGCCTCAATTCCAAGTTTAAAGATTCTAATTTAGTCTCAAATATGGTCTGGGCTTTTAAATTAAAAAAAAAACAATTCTAAATTATTCCAATGGACATATTTGGAAATGACTGAGACAATGCCCTAGGGACAAAAAGCATTATCTTTTCAATGTACACTACTGGGTCACATACAAACCATATTTGGCTACCTTTTGAAGCATAGTGTTCAGAAGCCAGCACCAGTGGTGGCTACTACAAGATTCTTCTAGCCTGACTGTGGTTGCACTCAACAAATAAGACCACATTAATAAGCATACAATATGGAAGAATGATCTTTCATAAGTGAGGATGGGTCGGTTATCCCTGTGACATGTGAATTGCAGGAAACATTGCAGGTGCCTCTTCTTGCTCATTTAAGAAGTTAACCTAACTGTCTGTAATTCTCAGGCAGGTATTCGAGGTCTTGGCGTCATGTTGGATCCTGTGTTTAAACACTGTTTAGGGAATTCATTCATTGCTCCACCCATCTGGAATACCAATGAAATCTGTCTTCAGAATATGATTATATCTATGTGAAGTAAAGTATTCAGACAAGATATCCATCCTCCTGGAACACTCCCAAGGGTGGGCCAAATTAGAATTGGATACACCACTGTTAAACATTTATCATAAGCTGGGGAGCAGGGGGGAAAAAGCAAGTTCCACATAAAGTTCATAAGAGAAGATGTGTCAATAGGGTCAGGCTGAAGAACTGCTCAGTGAATAAAGACACTACTGACACACCTGATGGCCTGAGGTTGATCCCAAGTACCATCAAGGTGGTGCTCGAAGAGAGAACTGGTCCCTCCAAGTTGTTCTCCGACCTGTATGTGTGCCTCCAAGTTGTTCTCCGTATGTGTGCACTGTGGTATGAGCACAGCACATATACACAAGTGCACACACACACACACACACACACACACACAAATACAAGATATAAACAAGTAAGGTAACAGAAATGGTCTAAAAGGAAGAGAGTTCACATTAAATTTAATGAGGTGTGAGTTGCCACTGTCACTAGTAAAGCAGAAGATCAGGGATGAGATATAACTGGGAACAAAGATACGGTGACACATTCCATCCCAGGTTTTAATACTTTATTTTTCTACAATGCCATGAAGAGTTTGCCCTTTTGAGTCTGGCCTCTTTTGGTGGACATCATCCACTCTCAAGAACCAATGGCTTGTTTGTTTATCCTATTGGCAGTTGGAGAACATTGGTGGTTTCCAGTTTCCTTCACAAATAAAGATCTTATAATTATTTGTGCCCCTTTAAAAATTCATTTTAATTATTTTAATTATGTGAACAAGTGTGTCTTGTGAGGGTATGTGCACATGAGTACAGTTGCCAGTGGAGTCTAGAATCATCAGGAGCTGGGGTTACAGGTGGTTATGATCAGTTCATCAAAAGTGCTAGGAACTGACCTTGGGACCTCTCCAAAAGCACTGCATGCTGAGCCTTCTATCCTGACCCCAACATGCCAGTTTTTTTTTGTATATGGATGAATTTATATGTCTTGTGTGTCAAAAACTAGAATAAATGCCTCCTGTGGACTTTTGGCTTTTAATTTAGTTCACCTGTTTTCTGCTATTAGGTCATTTTGTTTCCTCAGCAAATCCATGGGAATTCTCTCCCATTCTGTAAACTATCTCTTTGCTTTGGACTTGACAAATACCACACACCTATTTCTGCCATTTTCCATGTGTCTCAGGGATCCATCAAAACATGCTTCGTCAAAAACAACACTGGCGGGGGGGGGGGGTTCTTTTGTATTTTTAATAGTCTAATCAACTCATTTTGAGTTAAGTTTTATACAGTGACTAAGCAATGACCAAATTCATTCTTTGGCCAGTGAATATCCATTTTCCCAAATTTGTTGAAATCATCAACAAATTATAAAATGGACTGTCCTTTCTTAAGTCTTCATTCCTAACTTTTTAAGGGTCACTTCACTGTTTACGTGAACACTTACTTTTGGACTCCACGTTCTGTCTCCTTGGACTATGTTTCTGTTTGAGAGGCAACCCCATAAGCCTACAGAGGGATCACAACTTTTGAGGGGTTGAAAGGGATTGATTCATAATTCAGTGTCTTTCCTTGTCACTGGCTTGCTAAGACTCAGTTTCCTCATTCTCGGAATCTAGTAACACCCATTTCACTGGGTTCTCCAATCCTTTGGAATGAAATAATTTTCCCTCATAATTTCTAGACTTGGTGATAATGTATCTTCTTTTGTTCTTTATTTGCTTGGCTCTCTTTGTGTTAATCCAAGTAGTGGTGTGAGGGTTTTGTTTGTCATTTAAAAATAAGCCTCCACTTTTTTTTTTATTGATTTTCTATTGGTTGATCTTTTCTATTGGTCTTAGGTATTTGTGACAATTTTCACCTAATGTTTGTCCTTATTTTCCAGTGACATTGGATCTTACATTATCCTTAATGTAGGCGTTTCTTGACATAAACAGCCCCTTAGGCTTGCTTTTGCTGTAACCAACATATTTTAGTGTGCTATAAAACTATTTTAATTTGATTTGCTATTTTAACATCTCTCCTTTAACTTCTTTGCTCATCACTTGTCTAGGGGAGTGCCGCTCAACTCCCGTGCATTTCTGAATTTCCTGAAATTCTTCGTATTATTGATTCCTACTTTCACACCACTTTGGACAGAAGTGATACTTAGCAGGATTTGTGGTATACTTGCTGTGGCTTGCTTTGTAGGCTAGTGACTTCCACACTGAGGAAGCTTCTGTGTGCATATGAGAACACTCGGCCCTGCTGCTGTGAGAGCTGCCATACCTGTGTATACCTGTCAAACCCATTTGACCTGAGATGGAGTTATCCACCATCTCCTTGCTGATTCTCCTCTCTGGATAACACATTTATAAAGTAAAGGGAAGTGTTAAAATACTTTATATTTATTGTATTGTAGTTAGCAACATGGCAATTTAGCATTGCTATGCCTATGTTGGACCAATTGCTGATTGCAGGTGAGCCACCGACATTCAGTGGGAGGCCTGAGTGCCTTCCCAACTGAATTTTTTTATTCAGATTTTGGACTTAACTTGCAACATTGCATTTGAAATAAAGTGTTGAATTTTGCTTGCCCTCAAGACTGCTGGATGGTTTTTCTTTGTTTGCTTGTTGGTTTGTTTTGAGATGCTAAGAAAAATCCTCCTGTCTATGTGTGTGTGATGCCTCCCTGCTCAAGCCTTCTTGCTTTTGCACTAGACGACATCATCTGAATTCCTGGTAATTTAAATTGTAAAATGCTTCATTATTCAGTTGACTGGCATTGTTACCTACACATATCGGCAGATGTCAACCTTCATAATCATATGAGTCAGTTTCATTGATTAATTAATTATTGATTTCTACTAGTTTTTATTGGCAACACTAACAAATACAGACCATGTTCTCAGTCTCTGTCACTTAATGTTTAAAGATCTACAATTATGGGTCATGCCATCTCCACACTCAATGTTAAGATTTACTTTTGAAATTGTGTACTATTTTATCCAATTTTCATTCTTCCATTCCCCTCTTTCCTTCTTTTGGAGAATAAATATAATGTATGATGAATGTATTCATTTGTGTTTTTGTTGTGTTGTTTACTTTGTTTTGTTTGAAGTACTGCTGATTGATCGAAGGATCTTGAAGATGCTAGGCAATCTGCTACTGAGCTAAATAAAGTCCTGGTCCAACTTGATGGTTTTTCACCATGCCATTTCAAATGATATGTTGGTTTACATCTTGTTTTTTTATTTTTGTAGTGATTGATTCATGTATTTTAATGTTAAAACTTATGTTTATTCATTTCATAATATTTTAATTTTTAAAAAATATGCATGTACAACACATTAAAATTTGATCATATCTATAACCTCCATTTTACTTCCTCCTCCCCTTTACATTTCCCCGACCTGTTTCCCTTCTAACTTTATGTGTTTTTGCTTGCTTCTTTTTATTTTTCTCTGTCCTTGGTGCTTTTCATTGTCCTTAGAGTCTAGACTTATTTCAGCATGCATAGTTACAATAAGAGTATATATCACCATAAATATTTTTAAAGCATATATATATATTATATGTCATATAATACTGAATTATACCTAGACATTTCAAATATAACACTATGAAACTCTGTCTTCTTTAAATCGTTGGCAAATGATAAATGTTGACTTTTTGCTTCTTGGAGAAGTTCATGAACTTAGTGAACTGCAATGTGCACCTTCCAAACCACCTTCATAGTAACACTGCCCAATTCGTTACAAAATTCAAACAGTGTTTCTTCGGCCTGTCTCTGTGATTGCTTTCCAATGGCCTTTTTAGAACCTAAATTGTAGCTTTGGATTTTGTTGCCAAGTTCTTGTTGTGCTAATCAGAGTTAAGTCCTACACCTGCAGCTCTGAAGTGTGTTTGGGGAAAACAATCCCATGCAATATTATTGCATATATTGGAAGCATTCTTGAGCTGTGGCATATGCAAAGACACACTACCAATAGATAAAGGTCATCACATACCAAAGACTCACATTGGAACTTACCACAGTCCTCAAAATCTTTTATATTTTCCATTTGCATTTACCTATATTTAATCAGTAAGAGACAGTCCAGTGTGTGCTGTAAATCATACCCATAAAACAAATCATGTAAATATTTTACTTCTAATAGCAGACTTTATTTATTATCTCTAAAAATTTATTTTCAATTTTTTGTAAGTATTTAAGGGTAGTTAGTCTTCACTGGGAACTTGACTCGATTTCAGATCACCCAGGAGACACCCCTCTAGGTACAGCTAGGAGGTTGTCAGAGAGATTCAGGAGAGGAGCGAATATCTACCCTCATTATAAAGAAAGCCATTCCATGAGTTAGGGTCCCAGACTGAAGAAAAGGAAAAGATAGCAGATACCGATGTTCATCTTCCTCCCTGCAGATTCAAGGTGAGTAGTCACCTCCTGCTCTCACCCCTATGTCTTCCTGCCATGATAATCATGCTGGCAAACGTGAACCACTGCAAAGTTTTCCTGAAGGTAATATTGTCAGGCATTTCGCAAAAGCAATGAGAAAGTATCACTTACATCTTCCATTTCTCTAAGATATTATATAAAGAGTATAATGATAATAGTTTAATGTATTTTCTTATAATTCTGTCACTGGAGCATTTTCTGGGTATATTTCTATTGATTCTTTTACTCATTATTTATAGGTCATTATCAATCAACCATTTGACATTTTTTTTAAGTTGAGTAACTAACATTGGTAAACTTGATTGGATACTGTGTTTGTCTTTGTTTTTGTTTTCAGTGAGTTATTGAGAACTGCTTGAATCTTTCAGGGTTTGCTTTTCCATTTTGATTTACGCGGAAATAGCTCTTTAGTTTATAGTTCAACATACTCTATTGCAAAAGTTTTAAAGTTCCATCCTTTGATTCTTACTAATAATGTCACTACAACATTCCTAGACACATGAATCCTGGGAACTGTTGCTCTCATAGTTTCAGGTACTTTTAATTCAAATCTTCACATTGGATAGTAATAATAAGTAGCATAGATTTGCCAGGAACTTCTGCAGACTCTCACTGTATCTATCTATCTATCTATCTATCTATCTATCTATCTATCTATCTATCTAATCATCTATCTATCCAATCATCTATCATCTATATTTCTATCTATCTGTCTATCCTATCTATCCAATCATCTATCTGTCTATCTATCTATCTATCTATCTATCTATCTATCTACCTATCTAACTATCTCTCAACCTTGTTTTCCCACCTTCTCTAAAACTTTCTCATCTGTGTTACTAGGCCCTGTGAACTCAAGCTGCCTTCACTTTCCTGAACACCCAGCTTTGCCTTATTCATTGAGGGAGCCTCTTAGATTCTGCCTATGTCTCTCCTCTTGGTGTTGCAGCCTAAAAGTGTTCTCCAGGAAGCAGGGAATGCAGAATTCACATGTGCTCATCTCAGTCCTTTCCCTTGAGAATGGTTATCCTCTGGTATGTGATGTCCACTGTGTGAAAATGCGTTTTCCAATGTGTTAAATCTTCAGTTCCAAGAAATGATCTCTGAAAGTCAACTCATCTGAAAACAGAAGCCCATATGTTGATCTTTTAAATAATTGCCTAATCTTTCTTGTGTTTTATATTTGCAAATTTTCTGCTGTTACTTTTGTAACTGTTATCCTGAGCTTGACTTACATTACAAACAATTATCTCTTCTGAAATAATGCTGAATCTTACCTACCTAACAACAATTTTATTGATTAAGACTTTGCCTTTTGCTCTATTTTTGTTCTTGTTCAATATAGGGACTCAGAGAATGTTTTCAAGAGCTTCCAATCAAACTAAACATTCAAAAGTTTAAATCACAACACTTATTAAAATGGCAATAGTAACAAACAATTATAAATGTTTCTTGATGGTTTTAGGTCAGGTCCTTTGCTGGGTAATTTTAAGCCAGTTGGCTTATCCATTGTGTATTGCAAACCAATGTCTCTAGGAGAAACCAAATTCAGCACCCAAGGAACTGTTAGGCAGCTGTCACTATCTGCTGCTCAGACTTGAACCCAGGTCTGATTTAGCAGGAGCTCACAATCCTAACTCTTGGGAACTGAATGTAGATAGAAGAAATGAAGCAAGTTTAGACTATTAAGTAAATTGTTACTGTAAAGGTTTAATATTAAATCTCCATTGTTGCCACACAAAAGGTAAGAAACTGATACCCCTGAGGCAGCTGCCCTCTGCATGGGACATGTCGTGCACATGACCTGGCATACGGCACCCCAGTTGCATCATTCCTGATGCTCTGCCTGTCCTCTCTTTATGTTGGGTGTGAGCTCTGTGATCCACTTCCATTCACCCTTCTCTGGAGTCTATGATACAGCCAACACCTGGCTCTAGGGAAGTATTCAACAGCTGCTAATTAAATACAGAAGTGTGTCCAGTCCACGCAGCTAACACCCAGTCATACATTGTTACATATAAAGTAGAAAAGTAGGAAAGAACTTATTTTCTTTATAAGAAATGGTTTATTAAAATTAGCATATAAAATAAAATAAATATACACTGATTTGAAATTCAGTAAAGATTAAATATAAACTTTCTATAACTTAGTCAAATTAGTATGTAAAATTCTCCCTAAATCCAAAGAAGAATATTTTTTTCCTTTTCAATAGAATAATCCCTCTTGCCATAGACACAAGCTCTAATCCTTTTGCTGCCTGTCCCCTATCAAACTGCGTATGTCCACACATCCATCCAAACACTGCGTTGTTCCGAAGGTTCACCAGCAGAGATTCTTAACTGCCTATAAACGGAAAGCTTCAGATTTAATGTAAGGATTATAAATGGACTGTGAATTCTCTCAATGCTATTTATAAAGTATTGTGTATATATACACTTTTCTTGGCAGATATACAATAGTTTTTATGTTTTCTGAGGGATGTACAATTCTGAAATGTTGAAGAGTCTATGAGTTATCTCTTAAGCAGTCTGTTCTCTTTTGGCACAAGAAGAAAGCATTGGATGAGGAGAAGGTTAAATAAAGGAAGGACGATAAGGAAGAGGGAAGGAAAGTTCAGAAGGAAGATGCTGCGGTTTCTCTCTAGTGTCCTGGTGTGTCCTTTCCTTAGTCCCTTCTGCCTAAACCATGCTACCAAAACAATCCTGTCAAATGTGACCTCTATTCTGAAGTTCAAAGGACATCCTCAAAATCAAATAGATTTGAACCTCGGGGGAGGGGGAGAGGCTTTGTTTAGAAACAAATGAACAGATGGGTCTGTTACTTAGGCAGTTGTAACAGACCCTCGACATCTCTAGTGTGTTTCAAGAACAAATGAAGGCGTGGCAGGTGGCATAAAGGGTAAATATGCTTACTATGAAATATGAGGCCCTGTGTTTAGATCCCCAGTCCCATGTGCAATGGAAGCTTGCCTCTGTGTACCTATTACCCAGCGGTAAAGGGGCAAAATCAAGCAGATCCTGGGATCTCTCTGGCCAGGCAGCCTGACTGAAATATGACAAGTTCCAGGTTTAAAGGAATAAGAGAGGTCTCTCCACATCCTCCTCTGGTCTCCATATGCATATGAACATACATGGTCGCACCATACACGGAGAATGAATGGAATGATTAAGGTTTTATCCAGAAAAGAGGAGATTCTCTAAGTTGCTTGAGAATGAGTCTCATTGGTACCAGTTGTATCTTTGAGGACCTGACAAAATCTGCATGGCAAGAGGCAGCCTTTGGTTGCTGCAATTGACTAAAAACACAGCAGGTCCTATCACTATCATGCTGCTGGCTTTGCAATTGGCTTCTAGGTGGCCGACATGGTCTTGTGATTTTTCTGTACTGGAAGTCTAAAAAGCAACATGACCAAATAACTGTATTTGGAATTTGTATTGAAAGCCTTGAGTCAAAATGAATCTTCTTTTTTTCTTAAAAGATTCTTCATTTGAAGATCTTGTAGAAATGAAAAGATATACATTCACTATATATATTTTTATATGAACTACATTCACTGTGGTTGAACTTGCTGATGGCTTCTGCTTTTCTATGTGTATACATGTGTAATTGGATTATTTATAATAATATTTGGACAAATCTCACCTACTCAGAGGAGAATAGACAAGCCCTTATATGTTACGGCATAAATGAACGGCAGACAGAAATTATAATAAAATATTCAGCTCTAATAAGGAAAATACTTACAGAACCGAGGTTCCCGCGAAGAACAGGAAAGCAGAAGAAGGGAAGGTGGGGAGCACACCCGCAATATTTATAAGTAAAAAATATCCTCAGGGAACCCTGCCCTACAAGCAAGGTGATTGGCTGGGGCTTCCCCTACACTTATAAATATCATCCATGGGACACTTCACCCCTGGTCCTTACCATATTTCTTGCCTTTTTTTATAACTGGGCATGTTCTTCTTGGGTTTGTTTTGGCCACACATTTCCACCTACACCCTATTCCCCACCCGCATCCTAATCCCTAAACACATCCTACTCTCTACCCACAGGCAATCACGTACTTACTTACCCATATCCTCCACACACGTCCAATTAGTTTATTTCCTTCATAAACAAGTATTATTTCACTTTATTATTCAATTCTTACATGCTTTCATGGAGCTCCTTAAAAGTAGTTCACTTAAAAGCCTCCTTGTTTGCGGAGGGCATTGTGTGTTGTAACACTCATCAGAGGGGATTCCTGACTATGACTGACAATGAAGTTATCTTATTGTTACTGTCCTATTGCTGGGAAGAGACACCACGGCAAAGCAACTCTTATCAAAGAAGAACATTTGTTGGGGCCTGCTTACAGATTGAAAGTTGATCTACAATCATCAGGGTAGGAGGCAGACAAGTATGGTGATTGAGAAACAGCTGAGAGCTTTGTAGCCTGATCTGTAGGCAGCACGCAGAACAAGACAGTAACTGGGATTGGCATCAGCTACAAGCCTACCCTCCAGCGGCACGCCTCCTCCAAAAAGACCACACTCCTCTAACAAGGCCACACCTACACCAACAATGTCATACCTCCTAACACTTCTCAGACAGTTCATCAACTGAGGACTAAGCATTTAAGCAGGAGTGTATGGGAGCCTTTCTCATTCAAACCGAAGAAGCTTACAGCAATGAAATAGAAGGAAATAGTTGTCATATGCCTATATTAACAGTGTAGCTGTGCTCACTAACTCCTCCTGGTTTGCCAATCAGGGTTTTCATAAATGAACAGTGTAAGTCACCAGAGAAGTGCGGAAGAGTAGGAAGAGCTTCACATTATAGACAGTGCCTGTTCAGTCCCTCAGAAATACTTTTATTTTGCATATTTTGACCATTTTTGAATGTTCACTTCATTTTTATTTACCCCACCAGGCCAATGTTTAGCTTAACATAATTATATGTACAAAATAATTTTAATATGTGAAAAGTTACTCAAATGCGGAAAATCATTTAAGTAGAAGCAAATACTGTCAATTATGTGTTTCAGTACTAAAGCTCTCAAATAACTTCTTCTCTTTATGTAGTAGAATTTATTCTTTATTTATTTATTTTTTTAATTAAGAAAAGAAGAAAAAAACATAAACAAAAAACAAGTTTCCACCTCCTCCCAGCCTCCCATTTCCCTCCCCCTCCTCCCACCCTTCTCCCCCTACCCCCACTCCTCTCCCCCTCCCTCTCCAGTCCACAGAGCAGTCCGGGTTCCCTGCCCTGTGGTAAGTCCTAGGTCCAACCCCCTCCGTCCATATCTAGGAAGGTGAACATCCAAACTGGCTAGGCTTCCACAAAGCCAGCACATTAAGTAGGATCAAAACCCCGTGCCATTGTCCTTGGCGTCTCATCAGCCCTCATTGTTCGCCATGTTCAGAGAGTCCGGTTTTATCCCATGCTTTTTCGGTCACAGTCCAGCTGGCCTTGGTGAGCTCCCAGTAGATCAGCTCCACTGTCTCAGTGGGTGGGTGCACGCCTCGTGGTCCCGACTTCTTTGCTCATGTTCTCCCTCCTTCTGCTCCTCACTGGGACCTTGGGAGTTCAGTCCAGTGCTCATGTGTGGATCTCTGTCTCTATCTCTATCCATCACCAGAAGAAGGTTCTATGATGATATGCAAGATATTCATCAGTATTGCTCTAGGATAGGGTCATTTCAGGCTCCCAATCCTCAGCTACCCAAGGAACTAACTGGGAACCTCATCTTGGGCACTTGGGAGCCCCTCTAGGGTCAAATCTCTTGCCCACCCTAAAGTGGCTCCCTTAACTAAGAATTGTGGTTCCGTGCTCCCCTATCCACCTTTCCTTTATCCCAATTCTCCTGATTTCCCCAAGTCCCCCCCTCCTTCCCTTCTACCTTTTCTCTCCCCATCTCCCCTTACCCCCATCCCACCCCACCCCCAAGATCCTAATTTTCTCCCCGGCAATTTGGTCTACTTCCCTTAGCCAAGAGGATAACTATATGTTTTTCCTTGGGTTCACCTTCTTACTTAGCTTCTTTAGGTTCACCTATTGTAGACTCCGTGGTCCTTATTTATGGCTAGAAACCAATTATGAGCGAGTACATCCCATGTTCATCTTTTTGGGTCTGGGACACCTCACTCAGGATAGTGTTTTCTATTTCCATCCATCTGCATGCAAAATTCGAGAAGTGAAGTAGTAAGGGCAGCGGGGCTGCATCCCCAGCACCCCAGCAACCTGTTTAGCTTATGCCCCGAAATAATTACACGGACACTGTATTCTTTTAAACACTGCTTGGCCCTTTAGCCCTAGCCCTTACTGGCTAATTCTGTTATCCCGATCAACCCATCTCTAATAATCGGTGAGCACCGGTCTTACCGGGAAAGGTTCAGCATGTCTAACCTGGCGGCTTGCTTCATGGTGTGTGTCTGCCCAGGAGCCGGGAGCATGGCGTCTCTCTCAGGCGTCTGCTCCCAGGAGGAGAGCTGTCGCGTCTCTGACCTCACTTTCTCTTCCTCCCAGCGTTCTGTCCTGTTTTCACCTCCCACCTATCCTCTAACCAATAAAATGGGCCAGGGCAGTTCCTTTATTAGCCAATGACCTTCCTCCATCAGAGAAGTCATTGTTTTTTACCGCAGCATAGTACTCTAGCATGTATATATTCCATACTTTCTTCATCCATTCTTCCATTGAAGGGCATCTAGGTTGTTTCCAGGTTCTGGCTATTACAAATAATACTGCTATGAACATAGTTGAACAAATGCTTTTGTCATATGATAGAGCATCTCTTGCTTATATTCCCAGGAGTGGTATTGCTGGGTCCAGGGGTAAGTTGATCCCGAATTTCCTGAGAAACCGAAACACTGACTTCCACAGTGGTTGCACAAGATTGCATTCCCACCAGCAATGGATGAGGGTACCCGTTCCTCCACAGCCTCTCCAGCAAAGGTTATCCTTGGTGTGTTTGACTTTAGCCATTCTGACAGGTGTAAGATGATATCTCAAAGTTGTTTTGATTTGCATTTCCCTGATTGCTAAGGAAGTTGAGCACGACTTTAAGTGTCTTTTGGACATTTGAACTTCCTCTGCTGAGAATTCTCTGTTCAGTTCAGTGCCCCATTTTTTAATTGGGTTAATTAGCATTTTAAAGTCTAGTTTCTTGAGTTCTCTATATATTTTGGAGATCAGACCTTTGTCTGTTGTGGGGTTGGTGAAGATCTTCTCCCATGTGTCCTAGTGACTATGTCCTTTGCTTTACAGAAGCTTCTCAGTTTAAGTAGGTCCCATTTATTCAATGTTGCCCTTAATGTCTGTGCTTCTGGGGCTATACATAGGAAGCGATCTCCTGTGCCCATCTCCTGTAGGGTACTTCCCACTTTCTCTTCTATTAGGTTCAGAGTGTTCAGACTGATATTGAGGTCTTTAATCCATTTGGACTTGAGTTTTGTGCACGGTGATAAATAAGGGTCTATTTTCATTCTTCTACAGGATGACATCCAGTTGTGCCAGCACCATTTGTTGAAGATGCTTTCTTTCTTCCAATGTATACTTTTAGCTCCTTTATCAAAAATGAGGTGTTCATAGGTTTGTGGGATAAAATCCGGGTCTTCTATACGATTCCATTGGTCGACTTCTCTGTTTTTATGCCAGTACCACACTGTTTTCATTACTGTAGCTCTGTAATAGAGTTTGAAGTCAGGGATGGTAATGCCTCCAGAAGATCCTTTATTGTATAGGATTGTTTTGGCTATCCTGGGTTTTTTGTTTTTCCATATAAAGTTGATTATTGTCCTCTCCAGATCTGTGAAGAATTTTGATGGGATCTTGATGGGGATTGCATTGAATCTATAAATTGCCTTTGGTAGAATTGCCATTTTTACTATGTTGATCCTCCTAATCCAAGAGCAAGGGAGGTCTATCCATTTTTTGGTATCCTCTTCAGTTTCTTTCTTCAATGCCTTAAAGTTCTTGTCAAATAGATCTTTCACTTCCTTGGTTAGATTTACCCCAAGATATTTTATGCTGTTTTTGGCTATTGTGAATGGTGAAGCTTCTCTGATTTCCCTCTCTGCTTCCATATCCTTTGTGTATAAGAGGGCGACTGATTTTATGGAGTTGATCTTGTATCCTGCCACATTACTAAAGCTGTTTATCAGCTGTAAAAGTTCTTTGGTGGAGTTTTGGGGGTCGCTTATGTACACTATCATATCATCTGCAAATAACGAAAGTTTAACTTCTTCCTTTCCAATTCGAATCCCCTTGATTCCCTTATGTTGTCTTATTGCTATTGCTAGAACTTCAAGCACTATATTGAAGAGGTATGGCGAAAGTGGACAGCCTTGTCGTGTTCCTGAGTTAAGTGGGATGGCTTTGAGTTTCTCTCCGTTTAATTTGATGCTAGCTGTCGGCTTGCTGTATATAGCTTTTATTATATTTAGGTATGACCCTTGTATCCCTAATCTCTCCAAGACTTTTAACATAAATGGATGTTGAATTTTGTCAAATGCTTTTTCAGCATCTAATGAAATGATCATATGGTTTTTTTCTTTCAGTTTATTTATATGCTGGATTACATTGATAGATTTTCGTATGTTGAACCAGCCCTGCATCTGAGGAATGAAGCCTACTTGATCATAATGGATAATTTTTTGGATGTGTTCTTGGATTCGATTTGCCAGTATTTTGTTGAGGATTTTTGCGTCGATATTCATGAGTGAGATTGGCCTGTAATTCTCTTTCCTGGTTGAGTCTTTGAGTGGTTTTGGTATCAGAGTAATTGTGGCTTCATAAAAGGAGTTTGGTAATGACCCTTCTGTTTCTATATTGTGGAATACATTAAGGAGTATAGGTATTAGATCTTCTTGGAAGTTCTAGTAGAATTCTGCATTGAAACCATCTGGTCCTGGGCTTTTTTTGGTAGGGAGGTTATTGATAACCTCTTCTAATTCTTCGCGACTAACAGGTCTATTTAGATTGTTCACCAGGTCCTGATTTAACTTTGGTATATGATATTTATCTAAAAAAGTATCCATTTCCTTTACATTTTCCAATTTTGTGGCATATAGGCTTTTGTAGTAAGATCTAATGATTCTCTGAATTTCCTCTGTGTCTGTGGTTATGTCTCCCTTTTCATTTCTGATCTTATTAATTTGCAAATTCTCTCCCTGCCATTTGATTAGCTTGGATAGTGGTTTGTCAATCTTGTTGATTTTCTCCAGGAACCAGCTTTTTGTTTCATTGATTCTTTGTATTGTTTTCTGTGTTTCTATTTTGTTGATTTCAGCCCTCAGTTTGATTATTTCCAGTCTTCTACTCCTCCTAGGTGAGTCTGCTTCTTTTTTTTCTAGAGCTTTCAGGTGGGCTGTTAAGTCTCCAATGTGAGCTTTCTCTGTTTTCTTTAAGTGGGCACTTAGTGCTATGAACTTTCCTCTTAGGACTGCTTTCATAGTGTCCCATAAGTTTGAGTATGTTTCTTTATTTTCATTGAATTCCAGGAAGACTTTAATTTCTTTCTTTATTTCTTCCTTAATCCAGGTATGGTTCAATAATTGACTGTTCAGTTTCCATGACTTTGTATGCTTTCTGGGGGTAGCATTATTGTTGAATTCTAACTTTAATCCATGGTGATCTGATAAGACACAGGTGGTTACTAATATTTTTTTGTAACTGTGGATGTTTGCTTTGTTACCTACTATGTGGTCGATTTTCGAGAAGGTTCCATGAGCTGCAGAGAAGAAGGTATATTCTTTCCTATTTGGATGGAATGTTCTATAGATGTCTGTTAAGTCCATTTGATTCATTACCTCCATTAATTCTCTTATTTCTCTGTTAGGTTTCTGTCTGATTGACCTGTCCATTGGTGAGAGGAATTTATTCTTAAACATACTAAACCAGAGACTCCTCTGTGATAGGAAAGTTAGCAATAACCTGTTAAGGTATAATGAAAATATTTTATGGGTTTTTGAAGCACCTATTAAATTCAATGAGAGTGAACGAACATAAAAATACAAGTAGAATTGTGACAAACTTTTAGAACTTCTTATTTCTGCAGACCCACAGGAATCTGGTCTATCTATCTATCATCTATCTATCTATCTATCTATCTCTTTCTCTCTCTTTCTCTCTCTCTCATGCACGCATGCACACAAGCAGGTAAGATTTCAATTTCCGACAAGATTTCCCCACCTTCTCTTATTTTTATTTTTAATAAGCTTTATTTCTTATGTATGTTTGAACTACCACTTTAAATATTTATATGAATCCATACATTAAAAGAAAAACGTGATTTCAACAGTAATTTTAATTTAAATTACTATTTAATAATACTAATTTCTGCCTGTCAAAAATGTGTTCATCTTAATAATAGTGTAAGAAGTAAGCAAAATTAGTTAATAGAAACAAGTGCAGAGATTGAGGTACTACCCAGTGAGTAAAGTCCTTACTGTGGTAGAATGAGGGGCTGTGTTCAGATTCCCAGCACCCCATGGCAGCGGGCATCTTTAACCACAAGACTGGGGAGGCAGAGACAGGTGGATCCAGAGCTCAGTGGCCAGAGAGTCTAGATATCACAATGATCTTCAGGATCAATGAAAGAACCTGACACCCTGTCTCAAAAGATAAGAAGAATGATTAAGGAAGATAACTGAAACTGACCTCTACTTCCACGTGTGTGCGCATTGGTGAATGCACTTCCATACAACACACATACACACATATGCACGCACACACACACACACGCACGCACACGCACGCACACACATACACACACTACTAGTACTAGTACCACCAGACCCAAACTATTGTAAAATCATCCATAACCAAAACTGAAGGAGAAATGAGACAGTTTAATCATTTCATTCTAAAATTTGGATAAGTAATCTTGAAGACAATGTCTATAGATTTTGTAAGTATTATTTTATGTATATGTTTGCCTGAATGTATATCCTTGCCCTATATGTGTGCAATAGCCAAAGAATCCAGAAGAGATCATTGGATCCCCTGAGACTGAAGTTACAGACCATTGTGAGTTACCACACGTGTCGAAAATTGTTCCCAGGTCCTCCACAAGGGCGCTCAGTGTTCTTTCCTGCTCAGCAATCTCTCCGGTACCAAGAGGCTTTCCTTTTCATTGAATTTGTTTTACAACCAAGATCTGATCCGAAATCATATCATTTGAGCTGTACTTTGTGGACATTGCTCTCTAGTGGGCAGTTTCTCTAGAGATCAGAATAAAGCAAAGGCATCATGGTTTTTGAGCAGGAAGGATTGGCAAGAATCCCCTTGTCCCCATCTTCGAACACACTGCTGCTTTTCTCTCCCATAGCCAAAATGCTTTTGTGCAGGAATTCTTTACTGCCCAAAGCACATAGTATAGTATAATCAGACCTGTGAGGTCTTTATGCAATAATGGTTTTCTTTGTTTGTTTTCCATAAAATTGAAGGGGAAATGTAGAGATCAAAAATATTTGAGACTTTTGTTTCCAACTCTCATCTGGAAATATGCAGATGTAAAACTCCTAAGCCATGGTTGGTTGTATCACTTAGAGTCACGACAACTGGGATAAAATACAAAGACCAAAAGTAGATTGGGGAAAAGGGGTTTATTTCCACTTACAACTCTCAGGTCATGTTCCATCAATGAAGGAAGTCGAGTCAGGAACTAAGAGACAGAAGCTGGAGTAGAGGCTGTAAAGGAACCTGGTGTACCAACTTGCTCCTTTTGGCTTGTTCAGACTACATTCTTATACAAATCAAGACACCTGTCCAGCGGTGACACCACATAGAATGGGATGTGCCTTTCGACATTAATTACTGGTTAAGAAAATGTCCTACAGGCTTTTCTCCTCACCAGTTTTTTTCTCAATTAAGTTTCCCTCTTCCCAGATATATACAGCTTTGTGTTAAGTAGATGAGCCTCACCCAACACGAGTGTTGTTAAAATTCTGTCTCTTAAAGAAGATACAACATTTATCCCTCCTACTAAGGTCTCAATGACAAACCGAGGTACAATTCTGTGAAGGGGAACTAATGAACTTATGAAACTTTGCAGAACAATGAGCGATTCCTGAGATTTAAAAGAGGGTATGCAGTATATATGTTCCCGTTGGAACAGAACATTCTGCTGTCATTTAGTCTCTGTACTGGGGCCAACTGGGGACCTCTATGTTAATCATCATCCCCTGAAGATAGAATCTTCTTAGAAGAGGATTGAGAGATGCTTTGATCTATGGATATACCAAAGACTCATTAAGGCATGGTTTAATATTATGTCCTTTTAGCAGCATAGTCTTCTATATTGGAGCCATCTAGTTTGATCAAAACCATTTTTTTTAATTGTTGTATTTTTTCCAATGGGTAGTGTTGACTTCTTAAGTTTAATAACTGTTTTTTTATATGTAATTTTGCTATGTTAAAGTTAAAGCCTTTCCTTTTTGTTTAAACAGAAAAAGGGGAAATGATGGAGGAAGGTCATTGGTTAAAAAAATAAAGAAACTGCTTGGCTGGCCCTCATAGGTTAAAACATAGGTGGGAGGAGTAAACAGAACAGAATGCTGGGAGGAAGAGGAAGTGAGCTCAGACTCAACAGCTCTCCTCTCGGGGGCAGACGCCTCAGAGAGACGCCATGCCCCGCTCCCGGGAAGACACACGCAATGAAGCTCCGACCCAGGATGGACATAGGCTAGAATCTTCCCTGTAAGACCGGTGCTCACAGATTATTAGAGATGGGTTGATCGGGATATCAGAATTAGCCAGTAAGGGCTAGAGCTAAAGGGCCAAGCAGTGTTTAATGAATACAATTTGTGTGTTGTTATTTCGGGGCATAAGCTAGCCAGGCGACCGAGGTGCTGGGGACGCAGCCCTGCCGCTCTTATCACTACATATGATGTTGACTAGGAGTGAAGAGAATTTACATCCTTGTCCTGTTCCTCATTTTAGTGGAAATGTTTTCAGTTTTTCTCCATTTAGGAGGATATAAGTTGTGGCATTCTTTTATGTTACCTTTATTATATTTAGATACATCCACTGTATCCCTACTCTCTCCAGGACTTTTATCATGGATGGATATTGGATTCTGTCAAAAAGCTTTTTCTACTCGAAGAGCAATCAGGGTTCCCTGACCTGTGGGAAGCCCAAGGACTGCCCACCTCTATCCAGGTCTCGTAAGGTGAGCATCCAAACTGCCTAGGCTCCCACAAAGCCAGTACGTGCATTAGGATCAAAAACCCACTGCAATTGTTCTTGAATTCTCAGTATTCCTCATTGTCCGCTATGTTCAGCTAGTCCGGATTTATCCCATGCTTTTTCAGACCTAGGCCAGCTGGCCTTGGTGAGTTCCCAATAGAACATCCCCATTGTCTTAGTGTGTGGGTGCACCTCTCATGGTCCTGAGTTCCTTGCTCGAGCAGATGAGGGAGGGGGACTTGATCGAGGGAGGGGGAGGGAAATGGGAAGCGGTTGTGGGGACGAGGCAGAAATCCTTAATAAAGAAATAAATTAAAAAAAAGCTTTTTCTATATCTAATGAGATGATCCCGTGTTTTGTGTCTTCATGATTATTTACATGGTGGATTGTATTTATTGATTTACATATGCTGAACCACAACAGAACCTATCACATGAAGCTGCTTGAACATGATGGACAATCATTTTTATATGTACTTACAATGGTTTTCAAATATTTTATGCAGCTTTTTCATCTAATACCACCAAATATGTTGCCCTAAAGTTTTATTTTTTTGTGAAGGGTTTTGTCTGGTTTTGTTATCAGGGTAATAATGACTTCATAAAGTATATTTTCAAACATTCCTGCATTTTATATTTTTCAAAATAATTTGAGGAGTATTGGTATTAGTTCTTCAAAGTTCTGGTAAACATCTACATGGGATGTGCTTGCGACATTTAAATCACTTCTTCTATCTCATCAGATAAAATACAGTCCATTTAAATTATTCAAATCATCTTACTTAACTCATTTCTTTTGCTTTTCAATAAGGTAGAATATAATTTTTAAAATATGTTATTGATTTTCTTAATTGCCTCAGTATGTGTTGTAATATCTCTCTTGTCATCTCTAATTGTATTGATTTGTATCTTCATTCTTTCTTTTGACTGTTATAGCTAGCAGTTTATCAATCTTGTTATCTTTTTTAAAGTACTAACTCTTTGTTAATTTGGTTATTTTGGTTTTTATAAATTAATTTTAGCTTGATTTTGACGATCACTTTCTTTATCCATTTTGAGGTGTCCTTGTTTTTCTAAAGCTTTTAGTTACATCATTAAATTACTAACTAATTTGAAATCCCTCAAATTATTTTATGTTAGTCCATAGTCCAATAATAAACTTTCTTTTTATGACTACTTTCACTTTTTCCATATATTTTGATAAATCATGATTTTTTTCTTCATTCAATACTATACTTTTTAAGTTCCCTTTTTGACTTTTTCTTTCACCTAATTTTGGATGAATAGCGCATCATTTATCTCCATAAATCTGCGTTCTTTCTGCCTTTTTACTGTTCTGATATCCAGCCTTGTTCCATGATTATTACATAGAATATGATTTCAATGTTCCTGTGTTTCTTCACACTTGCTTCATGTACTACAATGTGAACAGATGTGCTAGTCAATGATTGCTGAGTAATATTTCCTGGGGAACATCATGAGTGCTCCGAAGAGGACCAAAGGTTTCCCAGACTAGAAACCACGTGACGCTCTGCTGTAATATTTGGAACTGAGAGTCCATACCCAACATACAGCTTCACTTCATAATTTAACTTCTTATTTATTTGTTAAAAATTACTCTAACAAATCAACAACCTATACCAACTTTCTGATATTGCAGAGTATAAATTACAGTGCTAATGATAAATTTCTTCAAATCAGGATCTTGCATTACTGCAATTTTATTATCTCTTACACTGACATCTCTTAGAACCATATCAATCAACCAAGATCATCATCATTCTGTATGCTTAGTACATACCGCTGAACAAATAAAATACCTGTAGAAGGAAAGTCTCCTTCCTAGGGAAAACAACAGGAGGCTTCTTCCAGATAGTTTAGGAATCTTGGGTGGATGTTCTCATACTGCCTTATTCCAGTTCTGCTTTTATTCTTGAATAACATATGCACGTCCACATAGCCACATGTTTTCTTAATATCCTATCAGATATGCTTACTCAGAAGGAAAATCTTCTTGAGTGGGTTCAATTGGCATTTTCAAGTGTTCCAAATTCCTGACATGTTTATTGATCCTTCCTTAAGGAAATCTGTGACAGCATAGGAAAGAATAACCTTTACATATTTCCATATGATGGTAATGATTGAGGGGGAGATCTCCTATTCAAACTCATAATCTAAAGAAATTGCATTCTATTATAGGAGCAAGGGGTTCTATAACCTCCCCAGAGACATGCTGTTATCCTGGGGCTAGCTTGTAGTAACATCTTATGATAAACCTGCTGTGGGACATTTGTCAATGCCCTGTCCACTACTAGTCACTGGATACCCTAAGTCAATTCCTTAACTTACCAGTTGGTTTGAATTCTTGAGAATTCAATAGAAAAGATTGAGGAGATGCAGCAATACTCGGCATGGTAAACACCAGACAGCCTTCACTGAAAATGAAACAGACAACCTTTACATGTAAGAAAATCATTACAATCTTTCAAAATATGCCATCTGGTTCTCCCACCTTGGCTGACTAAGAAAGAATGTGCTTGCCCCAGAATAGGCTGAACCCAGCTAATGGCTCTGTCATGAATTGTGCCTTTCAGATATCTAACATAAAAAGCATATTCTGCTTCAAGCACTGAGATACAAATGTTCTCATTTAATGCGTGAGTGATTTTGATTCGACCAATTATTATTCATATTGTTGGTTATGGATATGGCCTCAATGAGTCTTTCAAATCAGTGTGTTCATTCTAACACTGCAGGTTTTTACTTTCTTTTCTATAGATACCCTTTGTACTGTATTTCCAATAAATATATCTTACCCTTAGCATCACTTAATTTGAACAAACCGTGTTTTGTGTTCAAGATCATCATTGAAACAGATTGAAACATCTCATTGACTTTTCAGTTTGCAGTGGCTCAGTTCTGCCAAGAAAGACCACCTCTGATACCTATGCACATGAGACACTTACCTATAACAGGGTTGACCAGTTGCCTAGAGTGAGCAACCTCCCACTCATTATATTCATTACCTTTTAAAACTCAGGGTTAAATTCTACTTTGGCATTGACTATGGACTAACATAAAATAATTTGAGAGATTTCAAATTAGTTAGTAACTTAATGATGTTAAGTTACCAGTGGTTAGCAAACACTCATGTCTGAGTTTCCATTCCAGCATGCCTTCTAGATTCTCACAGTATATTCTGTATTCATTTTTGAGATAATCAATTATTGGAGTGTTCATTAAAATGTTCCCCTATTCATGAGGGCAGAGTTCTTGTCAACTTATTATCCCAGTATTATTTCTCTAGGAAATTAAGAATTGAGTCTTTTTTTTTTATTGCGAAAAGAAGAAAAAAAAACATAAACAAAAAACAAGTTTCCACCTCCTCCCAGCCTCCCATTTCCCTTCCCCTCCTCCCACCCTTCTCCCCCTCCTCCCACCCTTCTCCCCCTCCTCCCACCCTTCTCCCCATCCCCCCACTCCTCTCCCCCTCCCTCTCCAGTCCACAGAGCAGTCCGGGTTCCCTGCCCTGTGTTAAGTCCTAGGTCCTCTCCGTCCATATCTAGGAAGGTGAACATCCAAACTGGCCAGGCTCCCACAAAGCCAGCACATTAAGTAGGATCAAAACCCCCTGCCATTGTCCTTGGTGTCTCATCAGCCCTCATTGGTCGCCATGTTCAGAGAGTCCGGTTTTATCCCATGCTTTTTCGGTCACAGTCCAGCTGGCCTTGGTGAGATCCCCGTAGATCAGCTCCTCTGTCTCAGTGGGTGGATGCACGCCTAGAAAAGGTAGAAGGGAAGGAGGGGGGACCTGGGAAACGGGAGAATTGGGATAAAGGAAAGGTGGATAGGGGAGCACGGAACCACAATTCTTAGTTAAGGGAGCCACTTTAGGGTGGGCAAGCGACTTGACCCTAGAGGGGCTCCCTAGTCCCCAAGATGAGGTTCCCAGTTAGTTCCTTGGGCAGCTGAGGATTGGGAACCTGAAATGACCCTATCCTAGAGCAATACTGACGAATATCTTGCATATCATCATAGAATCTTCATCTGGTGATGGATAGAGATCGAGACAGTGACCCACACAGGAGCACTGGACTGAGCTCCCAAGATCCCAAGGAGGAGCAGAAGGAGGGAGAACATGAGCAAAGAATTCGGGACCAAGAATTGAGTCTTAAAAGGTAGTCACAGGGCAGGGAACCCTGACTGCTCTTCAGACTGGAGAAGGAGGGGGAGGGGAGCAGGGGAGTGGAAGGGAAATGGGAGGCAGAGGCGGGGAGGGAGCAGAAATTTTTAATAATAAAAAAAGGGATACCAAAAAACAACAACAAAAAAAGGTAGTCATCACTTCACAAAAGTGTTATAGAAGCATGGAATGAGAGAACACAAATATAACACAGTAACAAGAACATACAAATGGTTGAAGTATACCATGCAATGCTTCCTCAAACAAGAATTCACCCTATTATAAAATTGATGGGTAGTAGCCTGTCTTCCATTCTTTACTAACGTTGTGCTAAATGAGAAAAGAAGTGATCAGCTGATTTGTCTTTTATGTCCCTTGTCCACTGAGAATGTCATTGAAGTAGGACAATCCAGGAAAATCAGATTTTCTTTCAAACTTGAGGAACTAATGGAGTTTCCTATGTCATGCTAGAATAAAAACAGTTATAGTAAGGAACATGTAGGGATTATTTAAATGCTACTTACTGTTTGCCTTCTCGTGGAAATGCTGCTCAATCTCTGTGCTCAATTTCATGTGTGTATAAAATAAGGGCCATAGCACTACCTGACAGATTTCATTAGAAAACAGATTATTAAACATGAGTCACCAAATGTTTGTGCAAGCAGCAAGGTCTTTTGCTGACGTCAATAATTCCAGGGCATGGAACTGTGCCTAGCCGAACACAGAGCTTCCATAAATGTTTCTTAGAGGGAACAAACACTTCGCCTCACTCAAGGCTAGTGTATAAGCCACAGGAAGTAGAAAGAGTGAACTATGAAGGCTGCAAGATTTGAAAGTTTCAAGGTCCACCCCCAAGTAACACACTTCCTCCAGCAAGGCCACACCCCATAATTCTCCACTCTCCCAAACAATCCCAAACAATGCCACCGAATGAAGACCAAAAATTCAAATGTTAGAGCCTGAAAGGAGTGTTGTCACTCAAACTATCACAGTTAGCTAGTTCCCAAACAAGAAAAGAGACCTCAAATAAACCCCGGATTGAAGTCAGTCTCACTCACAAATGCCGCACCACTGCTGATATTTTCAATTTACCGTTTCCCAGCACTCATCCTGACCCTGAAGGCCACCCCATTTTCTTCGCTTCATCCTCCTAGGTCATGGGCAGCACAATAGCACAACTAAATGGAAGTCTCATCTGTCTCCATGCCCAGGAACGCTGTCAAGGATGTAGGGAAGATGCAGGAAAGCAGGGCCTCTTAAGTGGAAAATGTGATTGATTTATTCCTAACTTACTAATTACATTTTATAAAGAGAGTTTACACATGCCACTTTTCACTGTGCTCCAAGGAGAAAAAGAAGGAAGGAACATTAAAAAGAAGAGTATGCCATTCATGTTGACTAATGAAGGCATCTCTATCTTCTGTGACCACCTTTTCATGTGTTCCTTTTCAAACTGCAATCAATGGAAAGGACAGACAGTTTCAGTATTAATGGACATTTGATTAGGCAGAAGTATGCCTCCCTCATGCTAATGATCAGCAATGCGTCTCTGGATGTGAATTTCCTTGCCCTGAGAAAAATACCTCTTTCATTTGCATGATTTAAAAAATCCCTCTCAATCATCTAACATTAATTCAGTGAAACATTTTTTTAACTCAAAAAGATAGTTCAATATAATAGTGCACATCTTTCCCCCCAAATTCCTTTGAATCTCCAAGTGTGATACCTTGAAGTCCAGTACCTCACGCAGACTTTGATGGTGACATTGACTTCAATGGCAGAAGGACTTCTACCCCCACCTCAGCTCTGTCTGTTCTGATCTCGTTCTCAAGCTGCTCATAGCCAAGCCCAGTTGGAAACCAGGTGCCATTTCTGTTACTGAAGTGGCAGCTGCATCCTTTAAATCATTGCCCCTCCAGTGAAGATGGGGAAGCTTCAATGTGATTTTCAATAAAGGGGCTATGGCGAGCAGCTGTAAAAGCACCGATCTCATCTCCTCCCTTTTATCTCATCTAACACTCACCAAAGACTAGCAGAATCTTCCTTGTCCAGGAAAATGTGGAATCCGTGCCAAAGAACAAGAAAATTCAATGAAATGGTTATTTAAGGTATTCCCTTCCTTCATTCCTGTATGAAGCTGTGAAGTTTCGTGGCTACTTATCAAAAGGGAAGTTATAACATGTTGTAAAATAAGTCTTAACCCGGAGAAAAGGAGATTGTTACACAAAACAAAATAGGCAGAGACATAAGCTAGTGACTCAAATTATCATCCATCCCTTTTCCCCCCCGTAAACTTTTGGGAGCAAAACTTAGTATCTTTCACCTGTTGTCTTTCTCTTTTGTAGAAATACTTTAATAACATCTTATCCTTGCACAGAAAGGGGGCTATAGACCATTCTAGCGCCAACCTGCATCATATTTACAGAAAGTTATACATCTTCTTACTTTAATAATCACTCTTCAGAAAGCCAAGGTCAGGAAAAGAGGATATTGGCTCTAGTTTTACTTTAATTTTATATATGAGGCGTAGCTGTGCTATTGACTCTTCCTTGTAGCTGAGTTCCTTATATGAGGCAGATCTAGAACTTTGTCGGTTTAATTCACTCGGAGTGTTTTTTTTTTTTTTTTGTGCCACAGTGGATAAGGCTAGGCACACAAAAATGAGTTAGGCAGTGATGAATTAGGTAAATGAATAACCAGGTGCTGTGGGTATAGAGAGAACAGAAATACACATGAGGTGCTACTGAAGAAATGGGTCAGGTTTCTAGCTGGAAAGACATGGTGGCTGCATCTTCTTTCCTAGCCTGAGATGACATTAAAGTGAGGTATTGGGGAGAAGAGTTGTGACTCCCATCAGTCCTGCTTAGGTCCAAGTGAGAACATTGTTGAGAAAGCCGCATTAGCTCTCGCTTACGGTACAGAAAGGAATTAGGGGTTAGTGTGACGTGTCTATAATGGGGATTGGGGAGTTTAGAGAACAGGAAAACTACAATTTAGGATAGCCTCTTGTCACTAAGCATATGGAAACCTAAGCTGCCCATCAAGAGAACATTCTATTGTGATTAGGTGATATAATTTCCTTCCTGTTTTGAATTGCCCACTTATCTGGTACTATGTAACAATATCTAACACAGAACAATTATCGTATGCAAAATTCTATTCACGTTACTCTATTCCATTCTTAAAGTAATTGTGAGTTAGACGACGTTAGCATTTAAAAATAACTAACAATAATATTTGGATAAATTTGTGATGACAATGTGACCCTTGCATACAATTGTGTAGTGTGTCATCCAGTCAAGATGCTTAGACTCTCTTTCATCTAAAGAAACTGTCTTTTATTTGTGATGAGAGCATTTAAGAATCGCACCCCTCTTGTGCCTATTTTTGTTAAGCAATAGGCAGAGATAATATCGTTGATTGTTATTTTTCACGCAGTACTGTTCCTCCCACCTGACTGTGACATATCCTAAGCACTCTATGTTCAAACTTCCCCAGCCTCTAATAATCACTATTCTGACCCCTAAGTCTATGAGCTAAGAGCCTTTTTAGATTCCATGCATGAGGGGAATTGTGTGCTACCTGTCCTTCTGTACCTGACTTACTATATTTCTTATCTCGGCTTATTTAATTCAATATTATCCTCTCCAGTTCCAGCCACATTGCATCAAATAACAGGATGTCTTTCTTTTTTAAAGGCCATATAATAGCCTATTATATGCTAGGAGCCTGTGTTCTTTCTTGATTCATCCATCAGTGAGCACGTTGGTTGATTCCATGTCTGAAACATTACAAATAGTGCTAAAATAAACATGGAAGTTAGGATGGTCCTCATCAAAACAACACATGCAGATGAGGATGTAGAGAATGCAATGCTCTCATTGGCTGATTTTGGAAATAAAAATTAGCATAGCCACTGTGAAAAACAATATAGCTGGTCCTTTTTCCTCAATATATTACTATTGCCATTTTGAGGAGGAGAAACGAAGAATCAGTGGATAAAGGGACTTCCCATGGTCACATCTGAAAAGTGGCAAAGCTCGTGCTATGTCTAGATTGTTTTACACTAATGCTCACCCCTCAGTCTACCACCAGGCCTATGTAATGACTGCAACTCGGGCTTCAAAGCATATTCAGTGGAAAATGTTTAGTTTTGTTAAGAAAAAGAAGGACAATATGTAATTGCCTGCACCTTGGCATTAATTTGTACACCCTTTTCTCCAGGGTCTTTTCTTAATATGCTACCATTGGGAGACTCCATGAAAGCTTGGAAACAGCAGAATAGGTGACAAAGAATGGATGGAATATTATACAGACAGGCACTGTTTTATGATCTAAGTGGTAGAGGGTGAACAGTTGTTCAACTCACATTTGCACACGTTCGCATCCATGGTACTTTCCAGCATGGTTACTGCCAACCACAGATGAGGCAAACAGGGTGAGGCCCTTCAGGAGGGCCCTATAGCCAATCTACATACTCCTCACAACTCAAGGGTACCTAAGCTTCTGGGCATGACATCTGGGGGAAAGGTGAAGTTACATATTCAAGAAAACGGTGTGAGCTGAAGGTGGGTATCTACAGCCTGCTGTTCCCAAGGCTACAGCCTCCCTCACCTCATTTGAAGGCTTACATTTGCTCTGGTCCCATTTCCTTCTTTTCCTTTTTAGTTTTAACTTTTAATTTGTAAACACCACATCTTTTAAAATGCTAAGAATCTGAACGCTAACACAGTGTTCAAAGTGAAATTCAATCAGTGGGTATATAGCATAATGTCATAATATTTTCCGTACTATTTTCTCTTGCCTTATTAATATAACCATCAGTCTATTAGCTTTAACTGCCTCTGAAGACTGAGCAGATGTCTTCAATGAATACTTCCATCCATAATTACCCCTTATTTTTTCTCCGAGAAGTTCAGCTAATTCACATCCTACCAATGTATATGAAAAGTTTCAATGATTTCTCCCCAAATGCATTACCTTTCTCTTATCTACATTAAGTTCCATCTGTCATTACGGCGCACAGTCTCACACTTTGATTAGATCCTTCTGGAGTTTTTAACAATCCTTGCTAGTTTTTTTTCTTTTTACTAACCTAAATAATCTCACAGCATCTTATAGAAGAACTTTTTAACAGTTATGACTTTTTGTCAGTCTTGCCTCTGTACGGATCTGCTATTAGTATCGTGTATGCATAGAAATGTGTTAACCGTGATGATTCAGCAATGGAAACGCAGAGCTACTTAGATAGAAACAAAATACAAAAGCAATAAAATCAAGTCTGGAAACCTTTTGCTTTCTTTGGTGCGGTGTTAACGTACATATGTTTCTGAAATAATTTTGATTAATTGCTACCCGAAGAATTAAGGAAATTCCCATGGGCAATTATGTCTTTGACTCAAAATTGTATCTGAACATCTTTGCTTGCCAAATCTTAAAAAACAATGGTAATTGGAAAAAGGCTCTTGACCTCCATCTGTGAAGATGTTTTCTTAAACTAAAAATGTTTTTAATACATTCTTGGCCACTAAAGGAAATGATTGCTATATTTCCAAAATCCAACTGGTTTTCCCTCTCAAGTGCACATCCAGGAACAGTGTGCTGTGTTCTTGCAGACTATTTTCAGGATGATAGACAGTAGTGGACTTCCAGTTTTCAGTACCACTTCTCCCCTTTCCTAGACATACTCACTGAATCTGACTCAGCTCCCTTAACATGGGAGTCATTTTGACTTCCAGTTCAATGCAAGTATTTATTCATACATTCATTCTAAAATAGTGAATGCATACTCAGCCTCTGACTTGAACAACACAGTCATGGTCTCTGACCTTCCCAACGGAAGGTCATTTTCTTTGAACTGTAGTCTTCAATAACCCTAAGTAGTGAACTAATATATTGCATATTAAAACTAATTGTCTTTGGCATTATGCTAACCTACTTACCTATATTAGCAATTTTAGTATTTATTGGTATTTTAGTTCTCATGCCTGAAAGATGAAGAAGATAAAAGTTATAAAGATTAAGGGTTGCACTAAATGCAAACCATTCACCAAAGAATTATTCGGAGCTGGAATTCAGGCACACTGTATTTCAACCTCTTGCTCTTAGCTTTACTTCCTGTCCATACTAATAACTGTTCAGAATTTCACTTCTCATTAATTTGTAATCATAATTTTGGGTCATTAACTCCATTGTTCTGTCATTTGACATGAGGAATAATCATTTTTATAGACATTCTTTGTTTGCTTTTGTTGTTTTTTTTTAAGACAACATTTCTCTGTGTAACAGCTCTGGCATTGTAGACCAGGCTGGCCTGAAACTCATAGAGACTCACCTGCCTCTGCCTCTTGAGTGCTGAGATTAAAGGTGTGCTCTGCCACCCAGCCATATAGAAACATCTTAAACCACTGAGATCAGTTTTCAAAATCGCTCAATTTCCCCTCCAAATTTTACTCCTCTACCAGGCAGCAATAGTCAATCTTTAGAATCTCTCTTTATTCATTGTTAAAATGAAACCTCACAGAGGAAACAGACTTCTGTACACTTTAGCCCTTTCTCTTCTCATGTGGTCTCCACCAAACCCTGAATTTGTGTACTAAGATTCTTGATTCCGTTGTAGAAACCAGAGTTTGTTGAACCCAAACATGTCATATTGTATTAGGAAACACAGCATGGGTGTGTTAGAAAAGGTTAATTAATCAGTTCTTCTGAAATCCATTGGATCAATTAGAAAGCTAATCGTGTCTTGGTAATGTAAGTAACTATTGCTTATTGACCAACAGTTGTGCAGTTCACAAAATTAAAAGTATGCAATAAAAGTTAGTATGTTCCTTCTTCAGAAATATGTAACTCTATTTGAGTTTCATTTACAACTTGACATGCTAATATCCTTTGAGAATATGATCCTACGTGCCCGAATTCTCAAATCCAAAAGACCACAGGAACATGCTATTTTCATACAAAGCCAGGATCAGCTGCAAGCTTGGCACATATCTGAGAGCAAAATGCTCCCAGCTACTCCATTGGGGAAAAAAGGAATAGAAAGAAGTGCAGAGAATACAGCCTTGGGACAAAACCAGAAGAGAGGTAGTCACTGACAAAGGCATTATAAGGTTTGAGAGGGTCACACTGTAAGATAATGGAGACACTGCTTCTAGGGAACACAGCCTTAATGACAGCCAGCAAGCCTGTGGGCAAGTGTGTGTTCCTAAGGACATAAGTGAGTTTTGTCAAATCTCAAAGCACTGCTCTGTGCTGCATTGAGGGAAGAAGATGTGGCAGACATGAAATCTTGCCTTTCCAGAGCACACATCCTTACTAGATGCACATATGACTACATGTGACCAAACATGTGTACTATGCATGAATATAACTTCGTACCTATTTGGTTGTATTTCAGTATGCTTCTTAGCACAACCCTTTCCTCCCCTGTTCTAAGACAAAGCTCCAGTCACAATCACAGCCATCATGCCCTGGGCACCATTTAAAACAGCGACGAACATTTGTTCAGTCTTAGAAGTGATTTGGACCTCACATGCCCCTGCAAGGCTTTAGTGAGACGATGCTCCCTTTAAGCCGTTTCCTGCATCTTTTCCTACCGAGTGCCGTAGGCAGATTATTTTAATTGGTATTCTTATTATTACAATGTATAGGTCTTTATAGCATTTTAAACCCTACACTGGAGCCTGTATTGACTAAACAATAAAATAAAGTGTTTTCCTTAATGCTAGCATTAGAGTTAATCCTAACCAGATTTCAAGGGAGAGATGAGGAAAATGCTGAGGACTGGATCTTCCTTGCCTCGGATCATTAGCTGGCAGTGGAATTTTGGGTGTCTGCAGTGGCAGCTATGTCCCTTCTCCCTGAAGTAGCAGGCCACTTGTTGGTTCCCGGCCACTTAACCCCGAAATAATCAGACAGAAACTGTGTTATTTAAATCACTGTTTGGCCCATTAGCTCTAGCTTCTTATTGGCTAAGTCTTACATATTAATTTAACCCATTTCTAATAATCTGTGTATCGTCACGTGGCTGTGACTTACCAGCTAAAGTTCCATCTGGCTCCAGCAGGGCTACGTTACTACTCTCTGACTCTGCCTTTCTTTTTCCCAGCATTCACTTTAGTTTTCCCAGCCTAGCTCTTTCTGCCTTGCTCTGCTATAGGCTCAAAGCAGTCCTTTATTAACCAATGGTATTCACAGCATACAGAGGGGAATCCCATATCATCTCCATGTGTGTATTTTGCATATCTAGACTTATATTAGTAGAAATTTGGTAATACTGTGTAGTTAACTCTTTTTTTTTTTTTTTGACTGCCTGGTTCCCTAACAGTACGTTCAATTTTGCTTCTGAAAATTCTAGCTTTTCCAGAATACCTTTTTTTTCTTAAAATGTTTAGCCCTTGTTTTCATTTCAGGCATATAGGTGTTTTCATTGCATGTATGCCTGCATACCACAAGCATGCAGCACTCACAGAGGCCAGAAGAAGGTGCTAGATCCGTTGGAACTGGAGTGAGAGATGACCGTGAACATCCCATGATAAGAACTGAACCTGAGTCCTTTGGGAAAGCAGCCAATGCTCTAAACCTTCTTCCCCACCCAGCAGAATTTCTGAAATATTAGAGGCACCGTATTTCTGTACTATGGTAGGGTCAATAACTCTGTTTACCATTTTTTCCTCTGTAGATTTTCCTTTCTGACTAGACTTGGTCACAGATCTGCTGCTAAAGTGATGATACACTTAGATATTTTGCTAAGATGCACTGAACATATTCCCAAAAGTGCTTTCCAGGACACGCTCGAGCAAGCGGAGCTCGTACTGCTCTGCCCTGCTGCAGAAGGCGGCGTAGCTTGTTTACAATAGCTTCTTATAAGGCAACTCATAACATTTTAATTTAATGGGATATGTAACTCATGTTTCAATTAAAAGTAAAATTATTACGTTCCTTCATTTGCGTGATTTTTTTGATAGAATGGTACATTTATATGGTAATTTTCCAAAGATCAACTTTATTTATCGGTAAAGAGCTATTCTGTGATTGTTGTATATTTTTCTTTGCTTCTGAAATGTTATCACATTTAATTGCCTGATCTTATTTGGGTTGCAATCATAGTCATTAATTAGGAGGAAGGTGAGGGACAGCATCATATCTAACTATCTGTTATGGCTGCTTTAATGAGGAAAATACCTGCCATCATTTTAAAGGCATCCTGGATACTTGGCAAACGCTGCTTGCTGTAGCATTCTCATTTAGGCTGTGAACATCAAAGGAAATTGATGTCAGGTGTGAACAGAAGCTGTTGCATATATCTGCTGAGGAACCTGAGTGGTTGTCTGTGTAGGAGAGATGAAGGGCAGCTCATAACATTAACGGAACTACAGGTAATTAGTGTAAACTTTCAGGGCCTGGTGTGTCTGTGGAACAAAAATACATTATTTATATTTATCCACCATGCCATCACAGAAGTTTAAGTATTTCTATTGTTTTTTTTTTCTGTTTCTATTTTTATAAAGAAGGCAGGAACTAACATTGAATAATAAATCCATAGTATCTGCATGATGTATTTTCAAAGTCTGTGAGGAAATCACGGTTTCGGGGTGAAGAAAAAGTATACCTATGGATTTCTGCTAAAATAACAACCTATAAGTTAGGGCCCACTCCTTGAGTTTTCACTGTATTATTACATTCAAAGAAGAAAACGAGGGAGGAAAGAGTAACTGATTAGGATTACAAATGACTTCAATAAGCATTTCTTTTGGAGTAAAGCTCAGCACTCTTAAATGGCGACATTTTTGTAGAGTAGATCTTTTAAAAACTACACTTATATATGGTGCATCTGTAATTCAATGTGGCAAAATAATATTTACATTCCCCAAAGGCTGTTACAATATATTACACACAAAAAATAAGCTTGTACAAGAAATGCCAAACTACAGATGTGCTGGCAGCAGCGGCAGCCTCTGTGGATTGCTCTGCCTGGTGATCCCCACCCGTCTGGAGAAGCCACCCTTCCTCAACTGATAATTGGAAAGCATGGACTTTCTTTAGGTTTAGTAGAGATTTGAACTTAACCCATTTTTTAAATGTGCAAAAGTCCCATCTTCTTGTCCTTATCATCTGCAGCATTAATTTGACGCATCTCAGCTTCAGTCAGGAAAAGTTGTTCCTCTTGGAGCGATTTTCTTTTCTACTAAGAACAAATATTTTTTGTTGTTCAGTTTGTGACATGAAAGATTACTCTTCCTTTACATACACTTTTCACTTATCTGTCTAGACTTAGGATCCCATCCATGGAACAGACAAGCTTCAGTTTCACTGGCTATTCCTGAGATTCCATGTTCATAGCCTTGTACAACTTAGACATGCCATGGTTCTTTGGGGAGTAAAATGTGGGATGCCAATTTTTCTAATATCTGTGGTATTTATAACTGTGGAAGATAATTATCACGATATTTTATGTCCATAGTCTACACCTGTACTATTGAAATAGTAAATGGCCTTAGACGTATGTTTGCAACTTATTAAGTTTAATGTGTAATTCCTAGTTCCGTAAGACCTACATTATGCCCCCAATGTCCATATATGTTTTATGACAAATGTAGAACTGGGAGAAATCTGACATCCCCTTGTGAAGCCAATTATTGACGTCACAGATGAGAAAGCAAGCCATCTAAGGCAACACAACTGCCCAAGACATAGACCTATTCAACAGCAAAGATTTAAAAAAATTGCCTTTATAAAGTTCTGTGGGTTCATACTCTGAGATAAATTACCATAGTCTTTATTTTCTCCTTAAATTCAAATATAGTTCAAATGAAAAGATTTCATTCACCCCAAACTAATGTTAAATATAGCCATGTACCTACACATAATATGAGTTAATGAGTTATTGTATTTATGGCCTGATCTAAACCACTTTAGGAAGATCCCACACTCTCCAGCGTGGATTTGGTTTTGATCCTGTTGATCTGAGTCTTTTGGGATCCCTGGCATTCACTTCCTTGATTTCTGGTACAGGATTCTTTACCACTGCTCAGGTGAGTGGTTTGTCACTTGTTATTTTCGTTTCATATCTGAAAGATGGGAATAGTCATAAAGTACCAAACTATTTTCATTGTTTTTAAGGATCTATTTTGTTTTCATTCAAGTGTGTGTACATGCATGTGATTATAAACCACACAGGGCACACACCTTCAGGAGTGAGAAGAGGGTGTTGGAAGCCCCTAGGGATGGAACTACATAAAGTTATGAGTGGTTAATGCTGGTCCTGGGAATTGAACTTAGGTCAACAGGAAGATTAACAAGTACTCTTAAACACTGAACCAGCTCTCCAGCCCCCTGTTTTCATTACTTTTATTGTGTCATTTGACAATCTGCTATTTAGCACAAACATCTGACCATACCATCTGAAACAAATAATTAACTAAATAATAGAGATTATGTTTATAGTGGCCATGGAGGGGAAGATTTCTCATGTTGATCTGAAGCTCGGCATTATCCTTGAAGCTAAAAAGCAATCCCAGTGACAGCATTTTTGTTGGTAAGGGGTGGTTCTGTGTCATGGAGCCAGACTCACTCTGCTTAAATCCAAGTTCTATTGTTTAATGGCTTTTAATTATTAGCTCCTTAAATACATTTTCTATTGGGAAGATCAAATGAATGTTTCTTTCAATGAATTGTGTTCAAAGTGTTTGGTGAGTATCTGGCACAATACTGGGTCACTTTGCAATCATTCATTTGCTTTAATTTTCAGACTATTGATCTCTAATCAAAATGAAATTCTGGAGACTTCATATTAGAAACCATTTCTCCATTGCTTTATTTATTTAAACCATATTTGCTGATGCCCCAGATTTTAGTGTTCCAATGAGCATTAAAAAAAAAAACAAAACCAACAAACAAAAACTGTAGAAGGAGAATTTTGCATGGGACCAGTCAAAACATCTTCTGGGTCTTATTTCATCACTGGGTTACTAAACATTCCAGGCTAATCTTATGAGATCCTATGCATTTTACGAGCCCACAATTCCTGACTTCAAACACTCTTTGATGTTGACAATGGGTCTCACCTCTGGCCCTAATTTACCTCTATCTGTCTTGCCCCTGAACTGTCTCATCTACATTCAGAGTTTCAACTTCCATGTATGGACTGCTAATACCCCAATGTAGAGTGGCCGATACAGAGCCCACTCTGAGTTTGGGACTGAGTTTGAGTTTGAAGACGTCCTTTCTGGTTTCACCTAGAGATGCCACAGAGACCTCAGATTCAAGTGCTTTCTCCTCTCACTAATCCGCTCACCTACCTGAGCAGTATTCTCAGAAAATAGCCGGTGATGCTCCAGGCTGCCAAGTCAGCAATGTGGCATCATTTGCCAGAGCATTCTGCTTTCTGGTACCTCACATGTACTTCAATTCAAATTTCTGAAATTTATGTGGCAAGAAGTAGCATTTGTAGGATGTGTAGTATCCCGTTTGTCTAAGTATAATTAATGTCACAAATACTGGAGTACCCTGGAGGACAGAGGTGTGACCTCAGGGCCATCTCTGACTTTTTCTAATAGCATATTGATGATCTCACTTTTAATTCAACAGTGGAAACTTCCACACCAAGTGTCGGTAGCCCATGGCAGCTCTACCTGTGGTATTCTCATAGAAAGGCCTACAGGTTTGGGGAGGAAAACATAATTTATTTAAGGCTATGACAATAAAAGGAAAATGTGGGCGCAAATGGGGGAAATATAAAAGATGAAATGCGTTGGGACAATGTGTCCTGGAGAACAGATGGCTGCGGAGGGATGGAATGTGGTTGAATAACTTTCCTGAGAGAAAGGAAGAGTCTCTAACAGGGAGGATCTATATAAATCTTCCCAGAGTGCTAAGGAAGAGAAATTTAGACTAGACATTGAATTGGATTCATTTCAGAACTCAGTGCCTCTGAGCTCTGAGTAACCGGACATTTCCTGTAGCGCTGTTTCTTTGGTCCTCTCATCTGAGCATCTGGTTGATGAGATGCTGGTCCACAGCACGCTCCTCTTGAAATGAATGGACCATAGAGAGCTGGGGGAAAAAAAAAAACTGTTTTCAAATACTTTCACTCTCTTCACTATTGTTCTTGTATGTAGTGTCTAGCTAAGAAGAGGGGTTATATAATCATTATTTTATTCTCATCAGTAACATATCTCTTCATACTACACTGAGTGTAATCTAGAGTTACATAATAATAGTATTGAGTTTAAGGCTATGGAAGTATTCCAAAGATTTTAAGTGTTGACTTTGTTGATCTTAATAAAATTTGGAAACTCAAGCACATTAGATAAAAGAAAACAGTGTATTATCAACCTGATAGATGCTTGATTCAAAGGGCATTTTAAAATGTGCATCTGGAAGGGAATTCCTCTGTGGCATGGAACATTTCCACTGGGAAATTAGACAATAGAAGAGACCTCCTAATGGCTTTCACTGCGTTCACTGCAGTCACCTGTGTGAATGTGCGCTAATTAAGCAGTCTGAAAGAGAGACCCATTCGAAGTGGAAGCTATGTGCTCTAGAGATGTACTTGAAAGGTCATCATTGCCCAGCAGATTCTCCTGTCCATGAGAGCTCAAATCAGCGCAGCTCTAGATCTTCTCTTCCTCCAGAATGATCTATGCAAACCAAAGAGGATAACCTTAATTGCATATGCACAAGAAACTAATGATATGCAGAAATTAATGGCAGCAGGAATGTGATGTCCTGGGGTAAATGGCTCCAAGGCAAACAATGGACAACAAGAGAGCAACAGCAGAAAAGAAAGGGGTATGAACTTAAATCCAGAGGAGAGAGGAGAGAAAGTTTTAGAAGAAAATTATGCTTTGCTCCTTTATGTCACCAACCCCTAACCCTTGACGAAAATACAATCACCATTTGAAAAGATAGGAAACTGTAGCAACTTTGGAGACATGGTGACCCAGTTTGGGTCATTTAATGTCAAACACCAGCAGAGCTGAGACACAATTAAAAACACCTTTCTTCTTGATGACTCACAGCTCTGAAATTCCATCACAAGGCTGCCCAGGTTTCAGGATGGGAGACAGTGATGAGATCCCTATGGAAGGAGCAGATGTACCTAGGGGATCTCATGAGGGTCTGGCATTGGCAGCATTTTTTTTTAAATCTAAAAATACATGACTCAAGTTCTCATTCAAAGAGGTGATGTGAGACGGGACAGTGTCTAATTAAATTAACACAAAAGTGGTGTCTGAAACAGAGTGGTAGATCAAGGGTCGCCTATAGAACAGGGGACAGTGACCAAATCCCTCTTTGTATCGTCTACTGACAGAAACATGTCACTCAACACACGCACGCGCGCGCGCGCACACACACACACACACACACACACACACACACACATGCACACAGAGGCACCCTTCTCTCATAACTTAGAAAGGCATTCCTTTGTGGGAAAAAAAAACGGTGAAATGACCAGGGGTGTTCTGGGATGGCAATCACTTTACATGTATTGATTTATTGATCCTCACTGTTGTATTAAAGTATAAATCTAACATCAAAGAATTATGTGAGAGTAGAAGTTCCTTTTCTACGTGAATTGGGTAATAAAAACCATTATCCTCTGGAATATGACTTAGTGGTAATCAGCAGAGAGTTAGAGTAAGATTTCAATTGAAATACTAACAAAAAAAAAAGCAAACCGGCAATCAGTCAGGTAAAAGATAAGAAATGATAACTTTCTACAACTCTTAGTAAGAATTTAATTTACATACAACTGGTTTATCACACAGCTTTTCAGAGATACCGAAATAGAAAGATTTGGAACCCTAGAAGAAGCATGGATAGGCTGAGTGATCAAGGCTGGTTCAGGGTACAAATGTCATCTCAATGGATGCTCACTGTTGTCTAATGTCATACTGTCCCTCCTCTACAGGATGGCAGCCCCATTCACATTAACTTGTAGAAGATTAAGCATCCAGGGAGGGGATAAGTAAACTCTTGCCAGACAGGCTCTTTCTGGCATTAAAGTAGCACTGTTTCCCCTTGTAGTTTACTAACCTACTGCTAACCACCTAGAAATGAGAAGGAGGTTCAAAATCCACTCATAACAAAACTCAGGGGACTCTTGGATGTATCTTGGAAAGAGCAGTTAAGCTCTATCTTGCTTCCTTTCTTCCCTAGAAGCTTCAAATATGAGAACTGTTCTCCCTTCCCAGGAACACTTAGGTGCTTTGACTTTATACTGATTTAGCCACTTATTAATTTAATGCTCTACCATATCTCAACAGAGATTTGACAGAGTGAATTTTGATGTTCTATGTGATAGCGTGTGTGTGTGTGTGTGTGTGTGTGTATAAAATATTATTTATGTACATGGATTTTGTGAAATTCTAACATTTAGTGAAGGTCAAACAAAATCCAGGATTACAAAACAAAGTGTAAGCGTGACCTTAACCACCCCTGTGAAGTATTGGAAATAGTCTAGATCTTTAAAAGGCAGGCATCAATAACACCCCCTAAGTCAGTAGCCCTCAGACACTTCCCTGCATTAGATATAGCTGAGAACTTGTTCAAATACAAGTTGCCCAGGTTTCACAAATATTCCTCGAGTATGTTTGAATTCAACTCAGGGTTCTGTGCATCTGATAAAACCCTTGAACATGGTTCTCAGTGGAACTTGAGATCCAAGGACATAAATATCATGGAAGAGAGGGACTCTCAGACAGTTGATCCGAGAAGCATCTTTCCAACTCTAGCACTGGCTACTCATGCAGAGACAGGTGATCAGTTCCCACACCCACATAGTCTCTCACAACCAACAGAAACTCCAGTTTGCAGAGCCATTTGAAACTCCACGGGGGAGGGGGGAACTGATGTCCTTTTGAAGCGTCTGCAGGCATCAGGCACACAGGAAGTACACATAAAACCATGCAGGCAGAAACACACACATGGAAAAATAAATGTTTTTTTAAAGATTCTTGAGGATAATGGACAATTAAAGCATGTAGTCTCCAAAAGGACTTCAAGCTTCTCCCTCCCATTTCCCAAAGTCTCTCGATTAACAGTCCATGACTTAATCTTGGCCATTGTGAATACCAAGTGTGAAAAAAAAGTAACTTGCACATTTGTGGCACTTTAGATTTATAAGTCTCTTAAAGTTCCTAGTTTCATTCAAGACTTCCTGCAAACAAAATGAAGCATAATTATTGCAACAACACCAGACTCAGGTGATGCAGCCTTGAATTAACTGACGGCGAATAATAAATTTGACACTTTAGGGGAGAGAGACTAGACTCAAAAGAAATGTTCCAGCGTCTCTCAAATGGCTTCATAAACAGCTTCCTAGATGGATCTTCCATGCTGAGTATACAAATGAATGCTTTCGTTGAACTCACAGGTCAAATGCTTTCAAATACTCTGTTTGGGAAATAACCTTTAGGTCACACTTGAGTGATATGCCCTCTTTCTCCATCAGTACTCACACTGAACCTCCAGGTTTGTTAATGGCAGAGGATCCCTGCGGACTGACCTTGGGGGTGGTAATGCTTAACACCTGTAGAACATTCCAAGCATTGGCCATCTGAATGGATTGATAGCTATTTAAGCGAGCCTCATGGCTTCCTGCCCAGTACCTGGAACAATGCCTGATGTACAGTAAACTTCAAGGACCTAATTTGTAACTTTGGATGGGCACTGAAATCACCTGGGGGCATTTGTGAAATTCTCCACTAGAGAGTTTGCTTAATTAGACTCTAGAATGTGAACCCAATAGGTTGCAGAAAGTTCCCTGATGCTTCAGGTACTTGGTGAATTTGGAGTACTGCTCTTCTGAAGCAGACATGTGAATGCCAACTGCTTGTGTCTACAGTTTGCAAAAGGGGCAATGATGACATTTGTAGTGGGATTTTGCAGCTGACCATAGTGATGAAGCCCCAGCTTTAGAACTGATCTGCTTCCCAGACCCTGGGAGACAGACCTATTAAAAAAAAAAAAAAAAAAAAAAAAAAAAGGAAATAGACCTTTGCCTCCCTGAATTGCTTTTAATCAACAAGCTAGAACAGAAATCCATTTGATTTTAAGTATTACTCTTTAGACAGTGTTAAAATGATTTGTGTATGCTAATTTAATACAAAAGACAGAGATAGGTATTAGTCCCCTATTCACAGATTATGTTTCTTGCTTAGAAATGCCCTGAGGCTTCCCCCAATATATAGACAGCAACCCCAAGAAATATTTAAATTTATATTTCACTAAGACTTCAATATTCTTGCTTCCATAAACATGATCACTTTAGAAATAGCTGTTATTCCTTTAACTGCAAACAATCTGAATTTTTTCTCTCTTTTTTATTTTTTTGAGACAGAGATTCTTTATGCAATAGTCCTAGTTGTCCTGGAACTAGCCTTGTAGACCAGGCTGGCCTCAGACTCACAGAGATCCGCCTGCCTCTGCTTCCCAACTTCTGGCACTTAAAGCATGAAACACCACTGCCCAACTATAATCTGAAATCTTACAGCAAATTTCAATGAATGCATTATGAAATTTGAACAGCTGCTCATGGTTCTGGACATCAGTGAAGCATTTTGCCATGGTAATGTTTAGATTTACATGCATGTTTTAGATACCTGAAAATATCTGTTCACTTAATGTTCTACACTGCAGCTGTCAACTATCCTGATCTTTGGCCTCAGGGTTTATAATGATTGTGCCAATATCCCTCTTAAATACTATCAAGTAAGGCCAGATAACTCTATAGTTCCTAGTAGTTCAGCAAGTGATTTGATATTTATAAACTCTTCTGTGGGGAATAGTGTTAGCTGAAGGTATATCACTTCTTGTTTAAATAAGATACTATCCACCAAGATTCAAGTCCAGTTTGGTGGAGCCAGATGGCTTGGCGAAGCCCTGCATTCTATAAAGCAATGAAACTATTGGGACCTTTAATGTGCATCGAGTTGAGTCATTTACTCCTCAATATATCAACAAAACACAGATTAAGATAATTATTGCAAATTCAACATGGTCATATACTTTCACTAAGGAGAGGAGACATGGGCAGGTCATAGATGAGCCTTCTGAAGACTGCAGTGCTCCCTGTGACAGGAAACACAGCATGCACTGATAGCCATACCTCTCCATACTACCTGGTTATATATTATATTCACCATGGAAAATGAAAATTTTCTTATGATCTTCAAAGAAATTTATAGCTATTATTAATTGCATACCTTAAAATCCATGGCTATTCCTTTTTAAAAAATATTTAAAAGTATTAAATATGTGTGTGGCTGTTTAAGGGCATGTTCAAGTCACAGCTGTGCACTCAGAGGCCAGAACTTCACATCCCCATGACCTGAAGTTATAGGAGGATGTTAGTTGCCTTACGTGAATGCTGGGACCTAAATTCTGAACCTCTACAAAAAAATTAGATATTCTTAATTTAGGAGTCATCTCTTCAGCCTGACATATTTGGTTAAAAATATGTTACATTTAACTGTAGGAAGCTATGATGTAGCCAATATAGGACAGTGATATAAATAATCATATGAATTTAAGTTTACCTTTTTAATTTTGTTGGTGTTGTAAATGGGTCAGGTTTTGTTCTGAATCACATTATTAATGAGGAGGGACTAATTGCCACTCCCCAAGCCTACAGGCCAATCTGAAGAAGGGAGCGAAACCTAGGCTCAGTCCTCTGCTGTCTCCAGAACCTCTTTTCTAAACCCATCTACCTGTGCAATCAAGCACAATGACCAAGAAACCCATAAGACACTGTCTGAGCAGCCACATTCGCCAAGCTGCTCATTGTAGGAAGTGAACACAGACTCCAGAAGAGAAGCAGAGGTAAAACAGAAGACCTTCTATCCCCAAACAGTGCAGTCAGCATCTCTCAAGAACCAAGAAGAGTGAAAACCACCAAGTAGAGCAAGCAAAATGAAAATCATCAAGTATATAATAGACAAACATGCATATGACTAAAATATTTTCTAAAATATCATAAAATAAGTGCTTCTGAAAAGAGCCTTCAAAGAAGAAGGCTTTGCTTCGCTGGCTTGGGTTATATTAATATATCTAAGGGAACTTGGATGAGGTTCATGTTGCTCGGCTGCATTGATATGGGGTTTAGTATAACCAAGACTGCTGTTATTTCTACTTTTCCCCCGATCTGCCTTTAGCAACAAAAGTTACTTAAATGTCTGCCTTTCATGAGTAGGAAACAAGTTGTAATGCTTACATCCACGGTCAGCAGAGGCTTGGAAATAATTGTAGTATCAGTGAGTCTGGTTGCCTGTCTATGGATGGGTGGCTTCCCTCACAGAAGAAAATGAGTGGCTGAGGCACAGAGCCCTTTATGAAACCTTTCCATGTTTCAGCTTCGTGGATGGCATTCTTTCAATGTCTTTCCAAGTAAAATCAATAGACCTTATTGGCCTAAATTTCATGAAATTTAAAAAACCTAGTATTGGCACCAGAAGATTCTTCTCTATTTCATAAAAATTAGTGTTGAATTTACTTCTTCCTACTAGCACAGCCATTAACACGCCATCAGCATGAAGTTCTCTCAGATCTTTTTGTTGTTACCACCAGGTAATGTCTCAACAGACCCCCTTCCTATAACCAACAGATCAGTCAAAACATTTAGGAAGTAATTGTTTTCAGTTTTACTGGCCTTGAAATACTGAAAAAAAATTAAAAATTGGAATGCCTGATTTGTACACACTGACATTTGAGAACACAATGTTCTTTTAAATCAACACCTTGCTGAAGACTGCCACTGAACCTACTCAAAAGTCCTTGACTTCCTCTCACAGAAACAGAGAGCCAGGCAATGCTGGAACCATCACAGACACATGACCATGATCGCAGAAGGGAGTGGCTGTTGTAAGCCTGTGTGAATTGATTGGAATAGGTTACATTTCCCAGCAGAACTGATAATTAGCCTTTCAATATTGGATGCTCTCGGATGCCTGATCTGTTCTACACACTCTAGAAATTAATTATACAGGATTTCAGGAATAGGTAAGATATAGAGAAAAAAGAAATTTGAACAAAACAAATGAGCTCACACCAAATACCCCACCTTTATTCCCTGTATTCCCTGCATTTGTGTGTGTGTGGGGGGGGGTACCTGTGAGCGAAGATGAAAAATTACAAAAATCACAAAGTAAAGGGGGAACAAGATCTATTTGCTAAGGGGAAATCTGCTCCAAATAAAAAGAAATGAAATTCCCTTTGCGTTCACTCACTCAGCTTTTTCCACTGGGTCCATTTGCACAGTTGGAATTAGAGGGGTAAAAAAACTGAAAAAGCAAAATCACTACTTGCATATTTGTTAGAAGAGAAAAAGAGGAAAAAGCCCTGTAGGTCAAGTCTCATGGAGAGAATGCCAAATGTCTTTGTGTCCAGTTATTTACGGTTTCAGATAATTGTACAGAAAATATCAAATTTGCATAGTGTGATTATTGCTGATTATTTATCTAGCAGTCAAAATGTTTCAGTGGTTCCTAGGATGACAGATTGACAAGTCCTTAAAACTCATTCATTTTAGAAATTTGCATGTAATTAGGCAATAATGAAGGGATGTTTGTGGACAGAGGATAACAGTACAATATGCTGGAAGGGATTCAAAAGCTTGACAAAGTGTTAACACTATCTTCAAATGCAAGCAAGCTCTAACTGCTTGGCTCAAAATCACTACATGTATGAATTGGGTACAGAAGATTCAGAAAATTATCAATGGAGTAAATTATAGGTTTGTTTTTTTTTTTCTTGTTTGAAAAAAAATTCACTCACTGGACTCAAATATATTTGGGGGTATTGTTAGATTTAAAATTGCGAGGCAGGCTCTAAGATTTGAAGAAGAAAAGTGAAGGAGAAGAGATAATAAATGATTCAGAAAGGGACCAGTTACTAGTTCTCTCAGCTCAGCTCCTCTCAAGGTGTGGATGACCCTGGATGGGTAATGCCTGAATCTCAGATTTGTACAGACACTATTGTGTAGACTTGGGACTTGAGATGATGGCCAATTTTCTCTCCTGCTTACAAAGGTTTGAAATATCGGGACGCTTCTTGAATTGGAGCATTCCAATAGAGGGAATAATGTTTCTTTCTTCCATCAGGAAAGAAAAAAAAAAGTTGTGTATTTCAATTCCCAGCCTCTTAAATGACAGAAGCATGGTAGACACGACATGACAATCACACTTGCAGATATAAAGGCGCTCCCTAAAAATGAGGCCTTTCATTATCATGTGCCCATTTCCTGCTGAAATCCTCCACGTGGCTTCTCCAGGTTGCGATGGACATTGTAAAATCTGCATTTGAAAGTTCCGGATTGTCTCTGATCTTCACACAGAACTGTCTTTTCAAGTAATTGATGTATATTATGTAAAATACTTCCTTTCAAAGCCAGACTACCTGAAGTATCGGGTTATTATAGTAATTTAAATCAATGAAAATCTTAACAAAGGTTTATGAAGGGTTATGAAAAGAATAAAAGTTATTTCTTTTGACTGGTAGATTCACAGTTTATAGCTTGATTTAAGAAGATAGGTGCTCATCATTTTGTGATATTACCTACGACTTTTAATAGTATTTGGAGGAGGTGATAGCATCTTGAAATGCAAAATAATAAATTAAATGTCTGAGCATAGACGGTGAAGCCATGAATATAGCTTTAAAAGTATAGGCTTCAGGAGACAGACGATAAAGGCTCCTATGGATGTTTTCTTTAGGAAACTTAGCCACGTTGACAAAAGCTATCACACGTTAAGGACATCTCAAAGACTGGCAAATTATAAATTTCTACACCGCTTAACTCATTAGTCAATTTCAAGTAGAGTAAATTTGAAGAATTCTTGAATAATATTGAAATATTACCCAAAGGATAATTATATTAGAAGATCTCATCGCTTGGTGATGTCTTATGATGCCCTGGCATTGAGAAAGTTCAAGTCAAGATTGACTGGTCCTGGTAAATTAATAGCTATGAAATGCATTCCTTATCATATACTTAACATAAAAAAGGACAAAGTAGGTGGGAATCAGGCTCTGTATCTTATTTCAAATAAATGCCCAAAATTTGGGAGGCCACCAGTTGTCCTCCAGATTGACTATGGTCATTTCAAAGTCAAGAAGAGAGAAATAGTTGGGTATTGAGGTAGAAGTCTTTTTTTTTTCTTCAGTTTAGGTCCAGCAATAAGCTACAGAATTTCTATCCACATTCCGTGAACTGGAATTCAGCCACTCTTAGGAAGCCAGAAAATGTTATATCTGTACCCAGGAGTTAAAGGGCATGGGGCTTGGTGTACACAGAGCTCTGTCAGTTCCATCAGTATGTGTGCACTGCTAACAGCTAGCTATACATACCATTTTGTCAGTTCTCCACTTTACCTTTGATGCCAAGTTTTTGAAAATATCAGAGCCATCAGCATAAAAAAAAATGTAGTTTTTCAGACCCCACAGTGAACAGTGCAGGACTTACTAAAAGAGAAACCAAAGTCGTTGATAACTCTCCCAGAAGTATTGACTTCTCTTGGCTTCCAAAGGATGATATTTTTCGTCTTTTCCCCACTCACTGTCTACTGGGTATTTGTTTCAAATGTTTGTTTTAATCATTTTTCTTGTTCCTCATCTTTTCTCAAACCTAGACCGGATTAAATCATTGTCTTATTCCCTCCATGTTCCTCCCCACATTGCCCCCATTTAGCTAGCCACTCTAAGTCTATAATTATCTGGTGTCTTCTTGGTCATGCTGTTCTAAACTTGCCATTGCGTTTGAGAATGCAGCTGCCCCTTCACCTTCACACGCTCAGTCTTTCTTGCTTGCTTTGCTCCCTTTGTCCTGCCACGAAGCATTCATATACCTTTGCATTCATATAGTTTATTGGTTTATCTTATTTCTTGTCTATTCTTCTAGGTGTTTTGTTTGTTTGTTTGTTTTGTTGGCTTTTTTAAAGTTTGTTGCATATACTTACAGTCTGAAAGGATTCCTGGCATATGATGTAAACACATAAATATTTGTCGAAAGTGAATCAATTGCTTTCCCCAGCTATCTCAAGACTAGCTGGAAAAAGAAATGAAGAATAACCTATGGATAAATTAAGACATTTCTAGAACAAAATCATTCTGTCAAAAGACTGAAAGCACTAATGTGTCTTGTAAGCAAGGAGTGTAGCAGAAAGTATTAATAATCAATAATAACACAGTGCCTGGCCAGTTCTAGAAAAGGCTTGCCAGTCTAGTCTCATGGCTCCAAAGTAGACTCAGCTTCTCCAACAAAGCAATAGGAAAGAGCCCGTATAAGGCCCCAGGAGTATGGATATAATGAAAGACTAGAGAGTATGGCTTCATGAGGTTATGTCATTGAAACCTAGATATGGAAAGCTATATGGCCTACTGGACCTTAATTAAAGTAAGGGATAGCAATGGAAAACTTCATCAAGTCCATAATCGGAGAAAAGATACCAATACCAAAGTAAGATAAGTTGGCATATGAAAGAGTCAACAGAAGTAACAAACTATTAATTCAAGAGTGATCTTTGCAGTGTTCTAGAGACTGAGGGAGGATCATGAGTTCGAGGTCAGTCTAAACTATATACTGAGACCATATCTTAAAAACAAAACAAACACACACACACATAGACACACGCGCGCGCGCCCACACACACACACACACGCCCTTTAGTACAAATGTTGATAACAAATTAAGGTACTAAATTCTAAGGCATCTGAGGTCACATGGTTGTAGGCATACAGGTTGTCATTCATTCAGACAAGGAGACTAATATGCAATCAGAGCTAAAAAGAAATTCATGTGTGTTGTCAGAGCTGGGAAACTGGTGAGGCTCATGTTGGAGAACCAGTATGTAGGGCACTTTCCAAGTGATGAAGAGTAACTACTACATTAGACTAGCTCGTGGCTTTTGTTCAAGTCAGACCACAACTTGGAACTCATTCTAAGAAAAAAATAACTGAGCTAAAGAAAGCAACCACATCTCGAAAATGTGTGTCATGGTAGCGATCTGCCAAGATTCACCTAGAAGCTCATCAGCAGACGTCACGCTACCATGAAAATGAGGCCTTGCAAGGCCTTCTAAATAGTGGTTTTCAAACTGTCTCAATAATAAGCCAAAGAGGAAATAATTTAGGCTATGAGGGACATGAAGAAACCACAGATAATAAATAAATGAATAGGCAGAGGGTTATTTTGTTCTTCCAGGGCTGGGGCATCAGATCCATTGACCGAACAGCTTCAACAGTATTCTCTTACAGTTATGGAGGTCAGAGTCCAACTTCAAAGTCTCCTTCGAGGCATCTCATCTCAGGTTGCAATGGCTACCTTCTTGGGTCCCACCCTTATGACTTCCCTCCACTTTTGTAACCTCCATAAAGGCTCTAGTGTTAAATGTCGTCACTGTGAAGGTCAATATTTCAAATAGGAATGTGAAGAACATAATCAATTCACAACGGCCATGTTTTAATGAAGACTTACATTAAAGATCAGGCTAAGGAATGAATTTAGTTCATGGACTCTCATTTGCTGGTCATTGATCCATAAGCATGCAGCTTGTATTAAACAGCAGTGTTTATTTTTAAAGTTCTGGAGGAAATGATGTATAGCAATACTGCAGCCATAATCACACATCGACATCTGGTCTGGTGATGTGTCTTTAGTCCATATGTTTAGGATTAATGTTTCTATAAGAGTGATAGGGGGGAATGGAGAGAAAAGGAGATGCAAGGAAGTAGTTATTGTGCACTGTTCCCAAGCCAGGTATAGTGCTGAAAACTCCGTCCCCTTTCATTAAGGTTTTGGGGCCTGCTGCTTCACAGGTGGGAAGCTACAGCTGAGAACCTTCCACCAGTCACGGCCCCTGTGAGATCCTCTATTGCCATGGGATTGTTGACATTGTCAATGACTTATCCTGACACAGCTTTATCTCCCTAATGATGGGCGAGCTTTAAAGCAAAACATTGTATTCCCCTGTAAGCAGTCTACACAGGTGCAGATGAAGTCAGCACCCAGGCAGCTACACACACTAGAGGAGGAATGTGACTGAAGTCTGTGTAAGAACTGTGACACAAAGTTATTGAGCCAGGGCATTGTTTATGACTCGACTTGATTGTCAACTCAGAGTTGAAGCAAAGCCTGGCCAGCAAGGATCCAGCCAGGTGGGCCTACCTGGGAAAAGCTTTTCACTGTGAATTTCAAGGCTGGCATAGCCAGGACACCCACATCAAGCTGAACAAGCTACAAAGAGTCCCATTTACTAGGCTGCAGTGGAGGAGGGTCCTCAACAGTATTTACACATTCTTTGCTAGCTAGTGAGGTGCTTCATGTCTGGGTGCAAAGTATAAATAGACTGAAAAATATTTGCTTATTATTTTAGGTAATTTAGAGCTGGTGCAAATGCCGGATTTAATGGCCCCAGAGACTGAGGGGCTCTTCATACGTTCACCTGCCTGAATGTGGGGAACATTACCGCTGGCCACCTCTTCTGCTATGCCCAGAGGTGAGTTGGGACTCTGAGTGGAAAGTCCAGACTCTCACTACAGGAAGCCCATTGTGCTTGAAAAAATTGAGCTTTTGGATTCCGAGCTGAGAGGTGTGATTACTACCAAGTCTAACAGCTAAGAGATTTTATAACTGAAATCTCTTCAGTGCTAAACACTGAAGAGTTCACAATCATGTCCTCATTCAGTGAGTGCTCAATGGTGTAGAAACTACGGATCACTAGAAAAATTATGAACCAGAAGCTCTATTGACTACAACTCACGGTGGGATCTTGGAGAGATATTACAAGGTACACCTGAAAGGGCTAGGATGAACTAGAGAGTGTGCGAATCTTTGCCATTGAATGTACATTCCTCCATCTCTGCTCACTGGTGTCTTAGACAGGATTTCTGTTGCTATGAGTAAATGCCATGACCAAAGGTATCTGGAGAGGAAGGGATTTAGTCTGCTTGTGCTTCTACATCAAAGGAAATCAGGATAAGAACTCAAGCAGGGCAGGAACCTGGAGACTAGACAGGAGCTGATGTGGAGGTCATGGAGAGGTGCTGCTTACTGCTTGCTCCCCATTGCTTGCTCACTTCTCTTCTTATAGAAATCAGGACCATTAGCCACAATGGGCTGGGGCCTTTTTCATTAATCATTAACTAAGAAAATATAATGGAGTCTGATTTTATGGAGGCATTTTCACAATTGAGTTCCCCCACTTACAGATAACTCTAGCTTATTTCAAGATGATATGAACATATCTAGCACCCTATGTCAGGAAGAACCTAGTCTCACTCTGGGCATAGGTAATTAGACAAAAGGAAAAGTTCCCCCAATTATTTATTTAGACCTACAGCACTCATATAGTCTCAGAAATGTAAGGAATGTGTGATGTGGGATTCCCCTCTGTATGCTGTGTATATGTTATATTACCATTGGTTCATAAAGAAGCTGCTTTGGGCCTTTAGACAAGGAGAATAGAGCAAGGTGGGAATTCCAAACAGAGATATAGAGAGAAAGTACGTGGAATCAGAAAGACATCATGTAGTCTCTGGAGGACAAAGATGACTACACGCTGGTACCAGTGAACCACAAGCCTTGTGGTAAAATATGAAATAATGGAAATGGGTTAATTTAAGATGTAAACGCTATTGTTTTTTTTTCTGCTGTATAGTATTCCATTGTGTAAATGTACCACATTTTCCTTATCCATTCTTTGAGGGACATTTAGGTTGTTTCCAGGTTCTGGTTATGACAAACAATGCTGTTATGAACTTAGTTGAGCACATGTCCTTCTGGCATGGTTGAACATCCCCAATGTTACAAAAATAAATGTTGACTGTCCAGGTAGTGGGATGTCTCTGTCAGTTCTAGAGTTTTGTAAGTTGCTTACAATGCACTTAATATTTATTTAGGTAAAATACATAAAGGTAGAAACCATCGGTTACAGGGTGTGAGGTCTAACTTTTAAATACTAAGAATTAAAAATTCAGGGTTATGATGATGCCCTAGTGAGTAAAGGATTTGCTTAGCAAGCATGACAACACCTGAGTTTGAATCCTTAGGACCTATATGAAGCTGAACAAATCACTCATGTTTGTAATATCACCTTCTAGTGCTCCTACAGTGAAGTGAAAAATGGAGACAGGGGAACCCCTAAAGCCCGCAAGTTAATTAACCTGCCCTATACAGTAACAAGCAACCAAATGAGACCCTCACTCAGACAAGGTGGATTGATACTTGAGTGTCTTTTGACCTCCATGTCTACACTGGGGCATCTACACACACACACACACACACACACAAACACACACACAAACATCATACACACACATATATATACACAGAAATACCACACACACACACAAACATCATACACACATACATACACAGAAACACCATACATACATACACATACGTGTGTGTGTGTGCAAATTAAAATTTAAATTTTTTTAAAAAAGGTTTTTTAAAGAGGTGTTATTTAAATTCCTGTTTATCTAAATTGCTTGGAATTTCATGAGCAATGAAGTCAAGCTGAGATGAAGATAACCAGGAGAATCCACGAAGTCAATCGAAGCAGAGCAGATCAATCAGTCTAAAAACTCACCATCTTATCCGTATCTTAATTAAATGAAATTGAGAGAGTGTGACTTGCGAGAGAGTCATTATTTTGCGTGGCTCTTCTGATAATGAAGCTTAAGTGACTTAAAATAAATTCACTGTACAGAGCAAAATGGTGGCCTGAAGATAGCTTTAAGTTATGTCTTCATGAGCAAACTGAAGGTATAAACACTATCTTCAATCAGAGTCCCAGCCGGAATTAGACAGTTCACACAAAGGAAGAAACTGAAGCATAGTAAATGAATACTATTTATTGACACCTGAGAAGGTCAAACAAAATAAGTGTGTGGGGGGATGGGGTGGGATGGACTTTGTTATGACCTAGCAAGAGGCAGCCTCGTGTGAGGACTCCGAGTCAAAGCAGAAGTTATAAAAATATGACAAGAGAATTCCTGACCCCAGAAAGATAAAGACCAGAACCCACACAGCCCTGCCAAGGGAAGGTGAGGAAGGAAATACTCAAGGCTACCCACTGGCTCTTCCAGGCTCCTAGAAGATGTTCCCTCTGCATAAAAAAAGCACAAAAGGCAAGAGAACTACAGAAGCAAGACTGGATGTGCCAACCTTTATTGCAGAAGGTAGGATAGACTAGATGGTGAAGGGATGAAGAGGAGAAAGGAACAACCATGGACATGGGCAGAATTTGCAAAATCATACTAAAGGTCAAAATTATCTGGGCTGAAACCAACTGCATCTTTCACACGGGAAAGTACACTTCTTGATGACATCTATAGGTGCTACCTAGACTTCTACCTAGGGCTCTGTGTGATATTGTGTTACCAAGAAGGAGAACACCATGGGTCCACCAAACTCACCCATCCATAGCACTTGGCTTCTGTATTCTTCATGACATTCTGTAGCAATGTTTAGCATGACAAACTACCCCCACAGAAAGTGAAGAAGCTGTGCATTAATAGATAAAAACACATTATTAATCCTCTTCAAGTAAAGAAGTCAGTTTGAGTTTTAAGTCTCAGCGATGTGACTTAAAAGAGTCAACTCTCTGATTGTGAATAGTTTTGTAATTGCAATACAAAGAAATGAAATAAATTATGGTTTCCCTCCAGTTGCACAGTTAGTGAGTTTGGTGTATATTTATGAAGTTACTAGAATTTTAGAAGACAAATATGCAGATTTCCTTCTGTTTCCGCCCCCCCCCCCTCAATTGTAGCAAACTTCCTCTGCCCTGAGCTTGTGTTCATGTCACTTCACTCCCTCATGGTGTCTTTATTTTCCTTTGAGTGAGGTAAGCGTAGAAACAAGGGGCTCCCCTTGGTGTGGACTATAAACATACCTTTTTCTAACAACACAGCTAGAGAACTGTTGGCATTGCAGAACCACTCGTTACATCAGCCTTTATTTCTACCTGCTTCAAACATTGAAAATGTCACCCTCCTTAGTGACCTCTCAATAATGCTCCCTTTCTATTCAGTTATGCTCCTGGATAGACATGGGACTGGGAGACGGAGAGATAATGTGACCTGAATGGTATTTAAAGGCATACCATTTCCTCTAAATGAACTTTGAGGGGCAAATTTCCTAGTTAACATCATCTGGCATGCATAATTAGACATATATATGAACAACACCATACACAACCTGAGAAAAGACCTTCATAGTAGGGAAAAGTTTACATAACCCAAATCTGTCAATCAAAATAGAGACTCACCCAAGCCTCACCTGTAGCAAGCAGCTCCTTCTCTTAAACCAGATAAAAGGATGCTCCCAAACAAGAGCCATGTCCTTGAGCATTCTCCATCAGATCTTACAACTCCCTGGGTACTTTTGATTTGCTCATAAATAAAGCCTCTTTGATACTTTACTTTTCCCATGTGTTTCTTCTGCCATTCTTTGAACAAGGTGCCAAGACCCTAGAGACAGCAGGTTACATTTCAGATCTGTGACATTACATATTTTGAGTTTGCTCCCAAATTATGAAATGTGCTTGGAGTGTCTCCTTTGCTCAAGCTTTCTTCTCTCCACTTTATCCTAATACTGACTCTTTTTAATTTTCTAAGACAGCACACTGGGCTTACTGTTATCATTCAGGAGCTCTTAGTAAAGACTGATGCTGCTACAATTCCAACAGATCCTCTGGTACAGCTCTACAGATTGTTTAATAGTTGTATATACTGAGCCTCACACCTTTCCACATAGAGCAAGGAGGCTCAAGTGCCTCAAAAGTCCTCATATTTATGACCTTCAATAAAAAAAATCACGCTATCACTGGAATAATTCATTGCATGCATCACAACTTGAAGAGGCACTAGAGTAGCTACCTTACATATCTGCTCATATCTGAACCTGGGTAAGCAGCAGATAGCATGATTCTTTACTTTCCCCTGCATACACTGGTCGACAAAAGAATTTCTGCCTTCCAAAGTGCTGCTCTCTCAGAGTTGCAGCTCTGAGCACTGAAGGGCTTGTTTTGCTAGTTCAAACTGAACACAAACATCCTGTTCTAGTTTGCTGTAGAGTCTTGTCACAAACCAGTGACCAAATCCAACTTGGGGACCAAGAAGGGTTTATTTTGTCTTACCCATCCACATCATAGTCTGTATCCAGGAAAACTGAAATGGGATCAAGGAAGAAGTCAAGGTAGGAACTGAAACAGAGATCATGAAGGAATGCTGCTTGCTGGCTCGCTCCCTGTGGCTTGTTCATCTACTTTCTTATACAACCTAGGACCTGCTGCCCAGAGGTGACTGAGGCCCATGCCCATGTTCTGGAATATTATTTTAACTAGGCAAAGACATGTTACATTTGTCTGTGCTCCAGAATATTACTTTAACTGTGTAAAGGTATGCTACTTTTTCTTATGTTTCATTTATTTAAAGAGGTTGCAATATATGTAGAGATGTCTTGCATCTGTTGCACCTTGCCTGCCTGAGGCACCTGATTGGTCTGACAAAAAGCTGAATGGCCAACAGTTATGCAGGAGAGGAACAGCAAGGGCTGGTGGACAGAGAGAATAAATAAGAAGAAGAGAAATCAAGGCTTGAGAAAGAAAGAAGAACACGACAAGGAAGAGGCAATGAGGTACATGCCCAGAGCAAGAAGTCAGACGGGTGCCAGCCAGTCAGACATAGAGAAGCAGTGAAAATAAGATATACACAAGTAAGAAACAAAATAAGCCATGAGACAAAAGGTAAGTAGAGAGAAACAGGCTAACTTAAATGACAAGAGCTAGCCAGAAACATCTAAGCTAGGTTAGGTCGAGCATTTAAAGCTAATAGTAAGTCTCTGCATCATGATTTGGGAGCTAGTTGGGGGCCCCAGAAAGAAAAAGCTTGATACACTCCCACCTCAATTGTTATTCAAGAAAAATGCCTTATAAACTTGTCTGTAGGCAATTAAATGCAAGTAATTCAACATTAAGGTTCTCTTTTCCCAGTGACACAAAGCCCAGCACATACACATACATCCAAAAGAGGATGATGGTACCATTAAGGGATTCGGAGAGGGTACAAGATCATAAAAGCAGACAGACATCACAGGGATACAAGGAAACAGGATTCGATTCGCAAGGTCGGATTGAATTCAGAAGGGAAGAATGTGACGCCTGGGTGGAGATGTGTGGGTGTGAGTGAAGAAAAATGAAAGGTTCATCCTAATTCAAGGTATCACCTAATTTATTTATTTATTTATTTATTTATTTATTTATTTATTTATTTTGCTTAGTAAATGAGGAGTTACAGAAATTACTCCCTGCCCCTGAGGTCATCTCAACATTTTATCTTATACACTACAGAAGCTAAGATACACAGGACTCTTTGATAAAGATCTGTTTACGGGGCAGGGGATTTGACTCAGTAGTCGAGTGCTTGTGTAGCAAGAATAAGACCCTGAACTTCATTCCCAGTTCCAGAAAGAAATAATTTATAACATTAAATACTTAGAAGCAAATATTAGCAACTGAATATCAGGGAGCATAATATTGAAAATAAACAGGAATAATGGTTCGGTTATACATTGTTAAGAGAAATTGACAATGGAGTCTACATTGTAAATGACGGGACGACTCTTATGGGCTTCTGGATGTTTTTCTTATCTTTTTCTTTTCCTTCTTTTTCATACTTGTAGATGTGCTATCCATAGATAGCTTCAGTCTTCTGGCTCCTATTTTGAAAGGCTCATCAGTTCACAGAGCATTCTGTGAGGAAGGGCAGGAAGGTCAAGGAGGAGAAGGGACAGGGACACAGAAAGGTAGAGAGAGAAAGATTCTGGCCTTGGGAGGACAAAGCTAAGTCACCAAATACTCAGAGAGGATTGTAGGCACTGGGTCCTCACTGCTAAGCAGGATGAGGAACACTCTCTGTCCTAAAGGAATTTAGATAACAAAGAAGTAAATAGGAGGTTTTCGTGGAGAAAGTGTGACCTAATTTTGGTAGTGGGATTATGAAGGATTTGGATAATTAGAAAGCAAGTTGGAAGACTTTTCAGCTGAGAGGCAAAAGCCAGTCTGAAAGACAGAGAGGCTGTGGGGGAATCAACTGTGTGTGAAGAAGGCAAGGGGACTTGCAGACAGAGCAGGGCACTGACAGTTTCCTGTGACTAGCTTGCTGGCAACTGGAATCGTTTTCTTAAAGGGCTCCTGCCACTCAATTCATCTATCCCTGGTTAGTGGGACTCCACTGGGAAATGCAACTCGTCTTCAGTTCCTACGATTATTTCCATTGAGTAGATGCAAGAATAAAGAAGTGATTGTTATCTTTTTGAAGACAAGCATCAAATGCCTGTCTTCTTTCCCGGATGAGCTTGAAGAGGGTACTAGTCACGTGTTCAGACTGACGTGAATCCCACATTCTCCTACTAAAGTCCTTCCCATGGAACCAGCCCTGTTCTTCCTTTCTGTTGGTTTTGTGACTTGGAATTTCTATCAGTAAAAAGTTCAAATCATCCACAGTGCAACATGACTAAGACATATGCAGGATGATGCAGATATCAATAATCAAAAAGCAGCAATTAAAAAATTATGCTGTAGTTTACAGATGGTATAGAACAGGGAAGAATAGCACATATCCTTGAAGTCAGCATTCAGAGGTGGAGGTCTTGGATTCAGTCCTAAAAAAAGAGAAAACCAAAGAAATGACATAGGAGCTTGTGATGTGAAAGATATTTCCAAAAAGAAGAACGGTAAATCAGGAACAACCTGAGTTTCTCCATGCCAAGTTCAAATCCTGACACCTTTATGTGATTGGTTCCTTGAATGGGGAAACCCTTTTTGTAGACATATTTGTGTTTGAGTTCATTCAATTAAAACAAGAAGTACAAAATATAGCACAGAAAGAAGTTCCTTCTGAGGTGTGATAGAGGAAGAACTCTGACATTTCCATTTGCAAAACAGATCAGGAAGCTAAGAAAATCTCTTCCCTTCATGCCAAGGTTTTTAACTGAAACAAACCCTAATAGGGGTTTTCCACACCCTGCCTACAGTTCCTACTATTTTAAGGGTTGTGGATATTTATTCTTTTGTGGTTAAATATCATTCTCTTTGAAAAGTGTCTATGATTTTAATTTTACCCTCTTTTCTGGACTACAGACTAGACTATAAAAGAACAATGGAAACTTTGTTGAAGTTTTATTTTGTTGTAATTTGTACTTTGCCCCTTTAAGAAAGGCAGTGTTCATTTTATATTAGCGTACATTTGATACAGGTAGTAACTACATACAACTCAGGTGTGCACACATCGTCTGTATGTGTTTAGGATTCTTAACTGTTATCGGAGATGGTGTCTTAACACGTTTGAAATCTTTATGTAAAGAAGCATGATCGGTTTTTGGAAAAAATATAAATATCCATTAATGATTTTTTTCTTCATGACTAGTAGTACTTTCTATTAGCAATCATAAAAATACCTATTAAACTGCTGTGATGTGGTAAGCAGTCACACACTTCTCAGTCCTTGGTTTGTAGGCCAAGAGAAAACAAAATTCTATTCTTCTTGAGAATAAGGAAAATAATTTTTATTCCAGATTTCTGGGTTCTATCCCCCCCACCCACACACAACCTAGTTTCAGGGCCCATTAACGTGAATTCATAGTGCTTAAAACATGTGATTCCCCAGTTCCCTGCAGAACACACACGTTTCTTTAGATCTTAGGAACTGCATTCAGGTCTGCTTATCTTACTTATGTCAATGTTTTTTCTAGCCATTTGTCAGTTATATTTAAAAAAAAAAAAAGGTCCCGAGACCATCCAAAACAACAAGAAATGCTGGACAACAATTTCGACACAGGGGATTTGGCTCTAAAGCTCAGGCTCATTGCGCTTTCTGTTTAGCTAGCCGTTTCCTCGTGGATCCTGATGTTTTCCTTGGCCAGAGGTAGCTACTAGGACAGGAGGGTGGTTGTATTCATGAAGCCAGCTATAGGAAAGAATTTCCTTGCTTATTTTTTTCTTCTGTGTATGCGTGTTTGTGTGTGTGTGTGTGTGTGTGTGTGTGTGTGTGTGTGTGTATGTATTTATTTAAAAGCTTGGGTACAAGAACCTTCTTATTTATTTGCAAGCTATTTGAAAATAAGTCTGTCCATTATTTGTAAAATATTTAGTTACCTTTCACATGGTAAAAATGTTAAACACGTATATTTTAAACTAGTAACCATTCTTACTCTATGAAATTTGTGCTATTCTGGCTATTTTCATCTACCGTCATCTCTTAAAAAAGTAATGGAGATGATCCTTTTCATCATTAAAAGGTGAAAATAAAAGGTGTTTGAAGGAGAAGCTAGCTAAAATTACACAATTGCTCCAATCAACTTTCATTTACTGAAAGAACTCAGGAGGTGGTCTCAGCCCTACAGAGGCCGGTCTGTTTTCAAAGCTATGTCATTTCTAGGTCCTCTGAGCAGTCATAGCAGAGGGTAAATTAGCACTGGATTGAGAGTGTGACTTCAACAGATGCAGCTCAGTAACTTCTGGCCTATGAAATCATCGTCTCTTCCTCTGAATCGCACTGTCTCTTAAGCTACATTTAATTTAATTATCTCCATAGAAAGAAAAATAATTGTCATAAAAGGGAAAGCTCCTTTTTATCTGCTGATAGCTGATTCATTTTTTTTCACCTCCCATTCAAGAAAAGTGCAGCATTTGGAACAATCTCATATATTAAATCATCTACCATGATTGGCTGGTTTGTAAACATTTCTGCAGAAAGTGCTCTGCCTTTTCTATATTGGGGGTAGTTCTTATCAAGTGTCTTCTTCTTCTTCTTCTTCTTCTTCTTCTTCTTCTTCTTCTTCTTCTTCTTCTTCTCCTCCTCCTTCTCCTTCTCCTTCTCCTTCTCTTCTTTCCCTCCTCCTCCTTCTCCTCCTCCTCCTTCTTCTCCTCCTCCTCCTCCTCCTTCTTCTCTTCCTTCTGTTGCTTTTTAAAGAACAGTCAGTCAGAACTACTTCAGGTGTCTTTTGTATACCACAAGGATAAGCTGTCAGGTGTTTCAAGGGCTGAAGGCACTGTTCAGCAATCCTGCTGTATCCTTGTTTATCCTAGTACTTTTGAATAATCCTTAAGATAGTGAAGAAGCTATTAATTGCATTTAAACACAGTGAGCAGGAATGACATTCAAATATGCAAGTCATTTTAAAAGAATCACAAGGCAGAAAGTGACCTTGGTTGGCTTGCTCTGAGACTGAGTTAGAATTTCAACTCTGCCAGAACAATTTAACCTCATTCTTCAGATCTCAAGAAAATAAAATGAGTTCATTTCTCGAGAACCAGACTCAAATGTGTCACACTTACACCAGGCAGCCAAGATGTCCAAATTAACATTTAATACTTCAAGTCACAATCTCATTTCATTATCTCAACATCAAATGCAGCATCCTGGGAAACCAAGGCTATAGATTGGCTGTGCTGGTGTTCTCTCCTCTGAGTTTATATTTCTTCTTTCTCAGAGGCCAAGGTAACACAGTGGCCACATTTTTCCACCCTGAAGTATTAACAGGAACTGGGTACTGGCAGACATATGGACAGAAAGGTTGTTTGGAAGTCACTCAAGTGAATTGGCAAATCATGGCATAGGTTATTCATATTCAAAGACCTTTATTACTTAAGAGGCAGTCATACGATCATGGCAGAGCGGTGGAAGGATTTGCATGTTTCATAGAAGAGCACTGACTAACACAAAGACTCCTGTTAAAACACTGAGTCGAGGTTTGTAAGAACAGTACTTGACATGTTACGTTAACGAAGCAGTTACTGAACTCAACTATTTTCCCAAGAAAACGAATATTGAAACTCATTCAAGGACACACTCTGATTCCTCAGCATCATTGGGCTCTTAGAACCATCACACTCAGAACCTCTCAGTAATCAAAAAAACTTAAATGTGTATCAAAGAAGACATAAAAATTGCAACTCATCATTAGAAAGTAAAAAAAAAGAATTTATTGAAATAGACACTACAGTGAAGGAGGAGTAGCAGGGCTTCCCACTCATCCCAACCAGGAATGCAAAATACTATAACCACTTTGGAAATTTCTTACCAAACATATTTTTACCAGGTAATCTAACAATCTTTTTCTTTGGTATATATCCAAATAGGTATAAACTTAAGTCCACACAAAAGGTTCACATCAAGTTTTCTTCATCATTGCTGGAAGTTGGAAATCATCAAGGAGGCCCTTGAGAACATCAATGTAGAAAGTATAGTATGTGCATATAAGGCAATATTATTCTTTCCATGTTAAAAGTAAGTCATGAAGTATATTGAAGAGACTGACACTGTGCTATTCAGTAAAAGTCATAAGCCTAAAAAATAAAGGATTATATGGTACTTAAATCCCAAGATTCTGGAAAAGGAGGCCTATACAGCTGTTAAGACATGGTGGACAGGCAGAGTTCCATGGGAAGGCAGCATGAATCATTGGATCACAGGAGATTGTGAGGGCAAAGAAAATGTGTCATGAGCAGATGGCACAGCACACATGTTACAACCCAGAGAATTGTACAAAACCAATGACAAATCTTAATAACAGGAGATATGGAAGATTGTAGATTGCACAAGTTTTTGGGAACATGGTATCTTCTGTTAAATATTTTGATATAGCTACATCTGTTCTAGAAAGAGTACATTATTAACCTTTAAGTAAAAAAAAAAATGAAGGAAAAGATCTAGAAAAAAACAAAAACTTCGGGCACGTGGCTGAACCAACTTTCTATAAACAAGTCTTATTTACAAATTTCTTTTCAGCAATGTCTGCATTCCTCTAAGAGTTTTGAGCATAAGGTTCCCCCATTGAAGCCACTGGTACATACTATAGCTTCCTCATAGAAGCTCCAATTATTTAATATATAAATGTTTCAAATATTAGCTACTGAATGAAATTTTATGTTTTTACGTGTGAGGTGAAGATAAATAAATAAACCATGAGTAAATAAGCCAGAGAAAAACATATTAACCACAAAGAATGTTGGTATTTAATTAAAACACAAGCAGTATTCTCAAGTGACCCAGTATTAACCATGAAATGTACACACACACACACACACATACTCACTACACACACACATGGTCAGCAAAAATAATTCTATTTTTTGTAGTGATTACATCTTCATAGCAGATACTGCACTAAGGTGAGGAAAAATACTGTTAAATTGCTTGTAGCATTTTGGATGATGCTATTTGGATGTTTATGTTTTCCAATGCTTAAGAGGTAAATCTTAATTTTCTGAGAAATTGCCATACTAATATCCAAAAATGCTGGACCAGCATGCACTTCCACCAGCAATGAAGGACTATTTCCTTTACCCCACATCCTCTCAAGCATAAGTTGTTATCAATGTTTTTGATTTGGGCCATTCTTACAGTTGTAAGAGGGAATCTCAGAGTTGTTTTGATTTGTATTTCTCTGATGGCTAAGGATGTTGAGCATTTTCTTAAGAGTCTTTCAGTCATTTAAATTCCTCTGTTGAGAGTTCTCTGTTTAGGTAAGTACCCCATTTTTTATTGGATTATTTGTTCCATGATGACCAGTTCTTTGAGTTCTTTGTAAAATTAGGAGATCAGCCTTCTGTCTGATGTGGAGTTGGTGAAGATCTTTTCCCATTCTGTAGACTGCTGTTTTGTCTTATTTACCATGTCCTTTGCTTTACAGAAGCTTCTGAGTTTCAGGAGGTCCATTCTCTCAATGTCTATGCTACTGGGGTTACATTTAGGAAGTGGTCTCCTGTGTCAACAACCTTCCTCAAGACCCATAAGTACCACTTTGGGGTATATTCCCAAAGGATGCTCAATTGTACCATGAATATATGTGCTCAACTATGTTCATAGCAGCATTGTTTGTCATAGCCAGAATCTAGAAACAACCTAAATGCCCCTCGACCAAAGAATGGATAAGGAAAATATGGTACATTTACACAAATGGAATACTACACAGCAGAAAATAATGACATCTTGAAATTTGCAGGCAAATGGATGGAGCTAGAAAACATCATATTGAGTGAGGTAACAGAGACCCAGAAAGACAATTATCATATGTACTCACTCATAAGTGGTTTTTAGACATAAAGCAAAGAAAACCAGCCTACAAATCACAATCCCAGAGAACATAGACAACAATGAGGACCCTAAGAGAGACATATATGGATCTAATCTACATGAGGAGTAGAAAAAGATAAGATCTCCTTTGTAAATTAGGAGCATGGGGACCATGGAAGAGGGAAGAGGGGAGGAGAAAAGAAGGGAGAAGAAGAAAAAAAATGTTTACCTCAATTAAATCAATAAAAAAATTTAAAAAGAGACAAATCTTATCTTTGATTATGTTTGCTTTTTTTGTTTTTTTTTTTTTTTGGAGTGAAGAAAGGTACAAAGTGACATGAACTGGATTGATGAAGGTTACTCACCCAAATCCCTGCATATGAGATTCAGAGGCGAGACTATGTGGAGGGCATGAGTGGACACCTTCACAGGGATAGAGGGATGACAAAAACTGCCAGGGAAACAAGACAATATCAAGGGGCAAAATAAAAATTGGGTAACTAAGCTCATGGTTGCCATGAATTGATGGCCAGAGAAATACAAAGAATTGCTCTAAACATTTATAAAGCAAACTCAAGTAAATAACACTCTCTCTCTCTCTCTCTCTCTCTCTCTCTCTCTTTCTCTCTCTCTCTCTCTTTCTCTCTCTCTTTCTCTCTCTCTCTCTCTCTTTCTCGCTCTCTCTCTCGTACACACAGCAGACACATACACATGCACACAAACACACATACACACACACAAATAGTAAAGGGCAAAATGAAAAGCTCTACAAGAAGATATAAAACATGAAAAAAAAGAAAAGAAAATTTGAAACTGTAGAGTGCAATGACTTAAACAAAAAATGCAACAGAAACTTTACTAAGGCTTTCTTGGTATTCTTTATGAGATTTATTGATTTCCTCCCATTTTTTTTGATTGTCTTTTCCTCAATTTATTTAAGGGATTAATTCATTTCCTCTTTAAGGACCTCTATCATCATCATCAAGTTGGTTTTAAGGTCATTTTCTTGTGTTTCAGCTGCAAGGGTGTATTAAAGGCTTGCTGTAGGGGTGTGGATGGGCTCTGGTGCTGGCATATTGCCGTTGTCAATTGTGTTCTTACACTGATGTTTAGGCATCTGAATTTGGACCGATTAAAGGCCAAGGTGCTGATTTCTGAATTTGCCTTTGTTGGATGGGTATCTTCTTCCCTAGTCTTCTGACTAGAGTGGACTGTGGTTGAATAGAGGGTCTCTGTTCAAGTTGGGGCTGATGGCCTGTGATCCAGCAGAGAGTTCTGGTTATGTGCATGGCCTCTGGTCTGGCTGGAGGTCTTCTTATCCAGCAGGGTTGTCAAGATGACACAATTTGTAAATGATGTCCCTTGTTCTACATATCATTTGTTATACAAGATTAATATATGTACCATAAAAATGTTTATGCAAAATGGATGTTGCAAATAATGCTTTAATGAAATATCTTAATAATAAATGTATTAGTTAGTTAATGTAGGCTTTTATGTCTGTGGACTACCAGGAAGGACAAGAGCTTTCAAGGCATTCAATCCTACCAGATATGTAACCTCTGCTCTCTCTACAATGTAAATTATTTGGTCATGCTGTTTACTGAAAGTATGGGCTTGAGGATATTTCACATTCAAAAACATATTTTTTACCTTTAAAATAAAGATAAGCATAGTATACATTTCACAGGATGTTAGAGCATTAAATTAAATGACATAAATTATGTTTAAAGTAGACAATAATATGGAATTCAAAACTGTTCTTTCCTTTCTCTCTCTGTCTCTCTCCTGCTCCATTCTCAGCTTACAATTTTCCTGACTTCTTCTTAAAGTCTTCAATTTATTAGTGAATTGGTCTTAGGTGTTTTGTCCTAGAGATATAGTACTATTTTAATAATGCCTGATGTGTCTTTCTTTCCAGGCTATTAAATATGTCTGAAATGCTAATGATAAGCAAAGTCATTATTTTATTTATCTGTGTAACATAGTACTTACTTTTTAAGTCTAATTTTTATTTTATGGGACTTTATTTTGCCTTGGCAAGATGTCTTATTTATTTTTTGAAATGGATTTATAGTTTGGAGTTTGCCCTCTGGAAAGTAGAACTAAATTCCTTGACCCCGAATACTTACTTATAGGTCCCATTATTGCAATAAACAAGTGAAGTCTCCTATAGACCAATATAATACCCAGTGAAGAATCTTAAAAGTAAACGCTTTAGAAGGGCATCAATGGAGTGGTAATTCTGACAACAGAATGGACAAAGTAGGAATTCTTAGAAAACAATGGAGTTATTTAAATTCCACCTAGAAAACTGACTGACAGTTTGCTCAGGGAACCATTGTGTTCCAAATTCCATCTCCAGGCAAGTCCAGCCTTCCCACAGTCCCCTGAAAAGCCTTTTATACCTTCATCTTCTTCTAAAGGCGCCTTCAAAACCACCACCCCCCCACACACACACACACAAACTAGGATTTTCTACCACGAAAAACAATGGCTACTTTTTTTTGAAGAAAAAGACCATATCACCTCTTTTCAAGGGAAGCCAGAGAACAATGAGAAGCCTGGTAGAATTCTCTTTGGAATTCATAGACTAAACACTCTGAGCACTTTCTGTGGTTGTTTTGTTTAAAATCTACTCATTCTGGGTCCTTTCTTGGTTCCTTTATTGCCTACCCACTCCACAGAATATCTATCTAATACTATATTGTAAAGGTAGACTTGGCCGGTTAATAAAATCAATACCACCACTGTGACGTGTGACTAAGTACCGAGTCCAAAGACCACCCACCTACACTGAATTGCTTAAACCATCATTCAGTGTTTTAGAATACTTGTATTTTTTTGGGGGGGGGGGGAGGAGCACTCTCAAGATAGTTTCTCTCTGTCTGAATCACTAACAATTTTAAGAGAGTGATACACAATAAAACATTTTAAATAAACACACACACACACATGCATATGTACAATTAATAAGGCGATTCAGCACATCTGTTAAAATTCAGCCTTAGTCTAGAAGAACTGCTTCTCAGTTTTATCAGACTCTCAAATGAACATTTCAGAGAGTAGTTGTATTTAAGAGTAGTTGATTTCTATACATCATTCAGGGACAATCTCTTTCGCAAACCACCTCCAAAAGTAAATCTGTGGCTTTCACAATTTTAGTGCCATTGTTCTGTTTACTGGCTTCTGGGTCACCTTCAGCAACCCCACGGTGTGCAAATAGAAAATTCCGAGGCAGGCACTTGCTCTTTTGACTGGACTTCTGCACTGCCGAACTTACCTACTTTCTCATGCAGAGCAGCTCTGTGTAGGAGACAGCTTTAATCTTGGCAGCTGACCTTTACTGTTTCCTAAAAGTGCTGCAGAGCTTGTGGATCAGGCAATCAGGACTATGCTGGTGACTGAGGGGCACCAACCCCTGCAAGAGCATCCGGTGCAAGCACCTGGCAAGACACTGGAACAAGGTGAATCAACAAAGTCGCCTTGAGATGCAGGGATCTGGGCTTGACTACCATGAAATCACCAGCGTTTCTACCCAACGCCTGGGTAGAAGCATTATTTGTGTGTTTAAAATTATCAGCGGTGGAGTATAGAATCCTTTCAGGTTCTGTGCATTCAGAAGCTTGTGTTAATCTCAAGTTTTCTTTGCAGGAAGATGGTACCTCGTGGGGGGGTGGGGGGTGGCGGGGGAGTCACAGTAGAGAGAAGCCACAATGTACAGCAGCTAGTAGCTGGGTGGCGACTTAAAGGAAAAATCATAATGAGTGTAGAGTGAAGACGCAGACCCCAGGAAACACTGCCATGGCAAACGGAAAGATCAGCGTGTTGGAAGATAAGGCAACACGCTGCTTTCTCACTGCAATGTGAAGCTGCAATCAAAACTCTTTCCAGATGACAAGCCCCGAAAACAGGGAAGACACAGAGGCCACTTTTCTGTTTCTCCCAGTCAACACTGCAGAACTGAACTGACTCCACCCCACCCGCAGGCTCAGATGAGACACTCCCGAACCAAGCATGGGATAAATCCGGACTAGCTGAACATAGCGGACAATGAGGAATACTGAGAATTCAAGAACAATTGCAGTGGGTTTTTGATCCTACTGCACGTACTGGCTTTGTGGGAGCCTAGGCAGTTTGGATGCTCACCTTATGAGACCTGGATAGAGGTGGGCAGTCCTTGGGCTTCCCACAGGTCAGGGAACCCTGATTGCTCTTCGAGCAGATGGGGGGGGGGGGGGACTTGATCGGGGGAGGGGGATGGAAATGGGAAGCGGTTGCGGGGACGAGGCAGAAATCCTTAATAAATAAATAAATTTAAATAAAAAAAAAAGAAAGGCTGAGTATTTTCAACAGAAGCAAAACTGATCAATAGAAAATGTTTGAGTGGCATTAGCAATACTCAAACACACAATAAAAACCACCCTGGATAGTTGTCATTAAACTCCACTAGATAAGAAAATGACTCTTTGTCAAATGACATCCGCCTAACTCTACGATTTATTCAAGGTCTAATCTTCTAAGGCAGTGGTTCTCAACCTTTTTAATGCTGTGACCCTCTAATACAGCTTCTCATATTATGGTGGCCCCAAACATAAAATTATTTTTGCTAACTACTTATGAAAGTAGACTTGCAGATAGTTGTGGGTGCTGGGAATCGAACCTGGGTCCTCTGGAAGAGCAGCCACTGCTCTCAACATCTGAGCCTTCTCTCCTGCCCTAGTTTATTGGTTTTAATCAATTAAAACGGGAAAGGAGTATTTGGCTATCTTCATGGTGACAAGAAGACATTTGACAAAAAAAATTTAAAATCATCCTGGTGTTTCTCAGAAACAATAGGATACAAATAGGTGAGTACTTCCCAAACAATCCTCAGATATGCAACTTAGTGAAATAAGAATTACTGTAGCGATTCTACTGTAGTGTGAGAAAGAAGCAAATCACGGCCTCGTCTCGGTAACAGTGTGGGGTTAGTCATCTGCCATCAGTGAAGAATACACACACACATACACACACACAAGCACACAATTGTAAAGAAAGCACAATGGTTCCTTCTGTGTGCCAATGATGATACAATGTTCTGTCAGTATAAAGCAATGCAGCGCATATCGCTAAAACTAAGACTGGCTTGAGAGTCTGCTCAGTGGTAGAGAGCCTACTTAGCAAATGCAAGGTCCTGGGTGGGTCTCCAGCCTGGTGTGAAGGTTCTTGCAAAGTAGCAGTATTACACCACTCTAAGAGGTTAAGAGAATCATTCTGTCTGCGAAATACCAATCACCTAGAAGCTAGATTCCAAGGGCATCCATTTTAATACACCAAGGTGACGAAACAGTTCGACTTAATCCCAGAAAAAATATGCCAAAAACTGAAGAAAATGTTAAAAACATCCCTAAAATATGCAAACGCAGACTTTAACCCATGCAAACACCAATGTAATATACAAATCTTTCTTTTTGAATAGGAAGGCTAATAGTAAAAATATCTCATTTTCTGTTAATATGAACTTATTGTAATCCCCAAAGATATTAATAATTTGTATATTTTGCTTGACTATACATTCAAACAGTAAAATGAACATAATGGGTAAACTTAAATATAAGAAAAGTATAGCAATGTGTGCTTATAATTCAGAAAATGACCAGAGCACTAAAATAATTTTCAATGAAAGATCTAGAATTTGTCTAAGAAGCCTAAAATGGAGGAACCAGAGAAGAAAGCCAGAGTGTACCAACCGAATGTTGTTATACATTTACTTCTTTGGGATATTGTGTTACTGTGCCAAACAACCTGAACAAAAACTACTTAGCAGGAGGAGTTATTTCAGGTCTTGGTTTTATCCATGGTCCTTGACTCTTTACCCTCTGCCCCTCTACATCTATCCCCACCCTTCTACCAAGGCCAGGGAAAACAGAACATGTAGCTGGGGAGTAGAAGGCGAAGCAAAGCAGCTGACCTCATGGCAGACAGGAAGTGGGGAAGATAAGGAGAGCAGAAAGAATGCCTGCATGCATATGTGGTCTCTCTCATTTTCTTTTTTATTCCATATTGATTCTCCTGGAAACAGCCTTCTAGACGTACCCAGAAGTGCATGGTACTAATTTCCGTGCACTTGGCCGTGACATTGCAAAGGGCATAAACTATATTTTAGCATAAAACTAAATCTGCAAACGCAAAATTAAGAATGTAAGGTTCTTCATGCTAGATTTTAGTTAAATAAAATTAAGTGTATTAGAAATATGTCTATACATTCATGTTTCATTTAAATAACACTTTACTTTGTGCTTTAAAAAGTGGTGGGGGCACAGGCTTTTAATCCCAGCACTCGGGAGGCAGATGCAGGAGGATCTCTGTGAGTCTGAGGCCAGCCTGGTCTACAAAGTGAGTTCCAGGATAGGCTCCAAAGCTACACAGAGAAACCCTGTCTCAAAAAACAAAAACAAAAGTGAAAAGTCTAGACTCACTGATTCCCTAACAGCAAGGAGCATTACTAATCAGGGTATTTTATTCTCTAACTACCAGGCTCTATTCAGAGTGACTGCTGATTCCAGAGGTAAAGGGGGAATACACGTGATAAGTTTAGAACATCTTACGCCAGAAGAAATTAATCAAAGTTTAATAAGAATTGAGCCTAAGGGACAAAGAAGGTACCTTAAAGTTTTTCATTCTTTATGAATCAAAAAGAATAATTTATTTAAATATACTAAGTATGTAAAAGCCTACAAATTCATTATCAATTTATGGATGAGAGAAAAAGAGAAGGAACACAGCAAGAAGGGGAAAGAGGATGAGAGAGAGGTAGATAGATATCTAGCACCCCAATTCCTATAATGAAAAGTGAAAGTTGGCCTTTTCTCTCATCTATTGAGTACACTATAATTAACAATAAATAAAGATTTTGATGGGATGAATCTCTGCCTTCCAAAAGAAATGCAAGTTAAGGCATGCAGATGACTTAGCGGAACCGCACCTTTGCAACAGCTGATTAACTCATTCAATTGGGCTGTGAGTGTCAGCGATGGAAACAGTGGCAAGGAAGCAAATGAAGGTTCTCTGGACCTGAAAGTTACCAGGCTCTGCATCTTTGAAAATGGACTGGGTCATCTATGAGAAGCATAGGGAAGCCACTTAGCATGGTTTTCCTGGAAAAGAAAGGAAAGCTGTAGAGATAGTTAGCATTTAATCTTAACACAGAAAACCTGGAACAAAAGAACAGAGGCACAAGCTGAATTACTAAAAAGAAAGGAAACACACAAGTCCACCCCTCAGCAAGTAGAGTTTGGGGACTCTCAATTCTGACTTGAACACATTTCAGTAAGTATTTTGAAGCTACTCTAGAGCTTTTGTTCTCACCCTTCCTGAAACTGCGACCCTTTAACACAGTTCCTCAAGCTGTGGTGACCTCCAACCATACAAATATTGTCCTTGCTACCTCATAACTGCAATTTTGCTGCTGTTATGAATCCAAATGTAAATATCTGTGTTTTCCCATGCTCATAGCCAACCCCTGTGAAATGGTCACTCAGCCTCCAAAGGGATCAAGATCCATAGGTTGAGAACCTCTTCTCTAATCCATAGCCTGTCACGTCCTTGGGTGCAGAGAATCTATGTTGTGATGGCAGAAAGGGTTGCTTTTATAAGTTCAGCAGCAGTATAGAGGAGTGAAAAGGCTTGACACATGAGAACCAGCTAAAGAGAAAAGAAGCAAGAGACAGAGTGGTATTAATAGCAGATAAATGTTAAATCTGCTGGACGCATGTCATTTCCCCATAACAGAGCTCTGTGTTTTTGTGTTTATTTGGAAAGAAAACACTTTGAACTGCAAACATATTTAAAAAATAAAACAAATTAAAAATAAAAAGATCTTGAAGGTGGAGAGATAGCTCAGTGGTGAAGAGCAGGCACTGGTCTTGTTGAGGACCTACATTCTGTTCCCTACAAAGACATTGGGTGAGTCCCAGCCACCTGTAACTCCAGGTCCAGGGGATCTGATGTCCTTTTCTGGCATTTATGTGCACATATCACCACATAGGCACACATGCGCACATCTCATTAAAATATCTTTTAATCTCTTAGGCTTTTGTTTAAAGATTGCTATAGAGATGCATCCTATGTCTCAGGAAACGCATTAAATTTTAAATTTTTGACCAAACCTATATTGAAATCTTGCCGTATAAATGATTTCTTGGCTGAAGAAAGTTACTGGTTTTCGTGAAGCACTCTATACTTCTATTGCTTTAACTACCAAATAAGAATTTCTTTTTTCCAAGTTGATACCTGGATAATGGGGAAAGATTTCCCTCTTAACAAAGCTTCCAGAGAAGACTGAAGAGAAGTCTCTCTGGTCACACCATCTCTAAATTAGCCGTAATCTCAAAGGAGCGTCTGGTTTCCCTTAACCTATGAAGCTTCTGTAAAATATGCCCTACATGATGCCAGTCTAATCATCATTAACAAGGAACTCTCCTACTGAGGATTTCATAGAAATAATGTGGTTATTAAGGAAGCTTGGAAGATTATTGAGATACAGTAATAAAACTGTAGGCATAATTAGTCTACCACATCAACAGCCACTAATGTGAGTTATTGGCCATTCAGGCATGCATGGAGAAAGAGAAAGCCCAGGAAGAATGAAAATACAGGCACTGAGAAGAGGATGAGGAAGTTAAAGAAAACTGGAATAACCTTGACCTTGATTAAAGTGGTTCTCTATAGTCCTCAAAGTGATAGACAAAGGTCTGAAGAAATGTAAATAGTAAAATAGTTCTTATATTAATTACAGATCAATCTACAGAAGATTAGAGTCGTTTAACAGAAAAGCGTATCAGGATTATCAGGAAAATATTTATGTCCAGGAAGAAAGAAAATATATATTTCATCACTGAATGATCCATTAAAAAAGACATGTTGAAAAATCTGCTTGCTCAAAATGGGGAAAGAAAATAGGTTAACACAAGCTCCAGAGGATCCACACCATTTTCTGCCTTACACCAGCAATTGCACATACATACATACATACATACATACACACACACAAATAAAACATTTTTAAAAGACAATCATGAAAAGCTACATAAGTGTATTTGTTATGTTATTTGTGTTGACTTTAGCTAAGTGCTTCCAAAGGTTCAAAACTGAAACATGGCCCAATAGCTTAAAAGGCAATTCTTTATTAAGAGACACAAAGTATAAGTTGAGCTCAGAGAGCTTGATTCAAAGGGTCACAAAAAAGATACATGAAGCCCCCGTAGCTTTGAGAGGATCAGATGAGACTACAACAGAAGGCCAATTGCACTGGCTTCATACATGGGGAATTCTACATGAAAAAAAGAAAGGAAAAAAACATTGAAAAAGCCACAGAGGTCTGTTGGAGGGAAACTGCCACTTCTTTGTGCCTAGGAACAATCACAGTCAAGAATCAGACCTCTAATGAACTTTGAAAGTTTCTCTTTCTGTGAGACACCCAGAGAACCATTCACCCACATTATTAGTCATCAGAAATGGAACCCCTCTTAAGATGTTTTGTTATTATTGACTTCCTTCTGTTAGGTTTGCATTTGTGTCTAACACACCAATTGGAGTGTAATTTATTTTGTTATTGCCAACTAGTGTTCCAGGGCACAGATATACCACAATTTACTTATGTCTATTCTGGATCATGTTGGCTTTATGTTATACAAATAATACTGATATGAATGCTTGCCGAAACCTTTTAAATACCTACTTTAAAGATTCTTGGCTAGATACCTGGGATAGAGTTCATTAAAATCATTTTAACTCTGTTTTCAAGAGAATCTGTATCATTTTTGTAGTCTATTTTTAGTGAAGCTCAGAAGTTTTGGTACTACTGTATGCTTGCCTATACCACATCCTCAGACATTTTGACACCAACTATTTTTGGCAAGTGTGTTATTACGGTTCATTGTGATTTAATTTGCATTTGCTGGTAACTAGTGATACTGAGAATCATTCATGTGCTTGAAGATCATTCGTGTATCTTCTGCGAAGTGTGTGTTCAAATATTTACCTCAGTTTAATAAGTGCTTCTCCTTTTTCAGCTCTCTACAGTGATCAGGGCGTGTAGTGTGATAGTGTTGTGGAATATTATTTTAAGACGTGTTGCATTTGCTTATGCTGTGGAACATTTGTTTTAATGATCCAAAGATATGTTGCATTTCTTTAACTCTGTGAAGCTGTGTTACTTTGCCTGTCTAAAGCAGCTAATTGGTTTAGAAAAGGGTGGAAGAGCCAATAACAAGGTAGAAGAAAGGAGAGGTGGGGCTGGCAGGCAGAGAGAAAACATTGGAGAAGAAATCTGGTAGAGGAAAGGAAGGAGAAAAGGAGCAAAAGAACAAGGAGAGGAGGACAATAGGGGCCAGTCACCCAGCCACATAACCAGCCAAGGTGTACAAGTGTAAGTAAGATTGGAGAAGCAAAGAAAAGGAAAAAGCCTAGAGGCAAAAGGTAGATGGGACCATTTAAGGAAAGCTGGCTAGAAACAAGCCAAGACAAGGCCTCTGCATATATTTATTTGGGAGCTGGGTAACAAGCCCCCAAAGAGCAAAAAGTAAAAATAAAACAACAAGAGGCACTTCCTACTTTCCTTGTTCTCTGGATAGGAAATATTCAGATATCCTTTTCTATACTGTATTCAAGACTTCAATGGTAGATCTCATTCAGAAGAGTCTTAAACCAATATACTCAGAAAACTAAAAAAGAGAAAATATTTTTATTTCCATTCTAAAATATTTTCTGTTTCTCCAGCTTCCATACATTTCAGGTTTCCTTAGATATCTGCTAATAACTGATCTCAACATCAATCCTGCGGTGGTCAGAGAGGAGTCCCTGTATGAATTTAACCCTTTAGAAGGTGTGGAGCTTCATTTAAGGATAGAATGGGGAATGGCCATGTGCCCCTAAGACATTTGTATCAGAAAGGTATGAGACTAGAGTACTGTCTTAAGAAGCCTGGTGGTTGAGATAGCAGTCTCAGAAACCATGGCCTCTCTGATATGTGGTCTACCAATTTCTGATCACTCTCTCTTAGGGAAAAACTTGGCATTTTTTGCCATTTGTAATCACTTCTTTGTTACTTTCTGCTAAAATTCCCTGAGCTCTCTTCCATGGAAGAATGTTGAGGAGGCAATAAGTGTGTTTTCATGAAACATAGGTATCCAATACTCTTGAATTAGCAGATTTGGCCAATACCACCCTCCCTTAGAGATTTACATAGATCATTAACAAAAGTAATCAAAGAAATTTGGCAACAGAAAAAAATAAGTTCACAAGTTTACCTTAGGCAGAGATCTTGAGTGCAGAGAGTATGACAATGTTTTGAACAGGCTACATAGTGTTTTATGTCATCAAATCCAAAATGCTCCTATCAACTCCACCCCACACATTTTTATGTGCCAGGCTTCTCAGGGCAGGACACCTTTGAATCATTTGTTTGCTTTCTGGCAAAGAAAACCCTTTCTGAAATTACTGAACGATATTCTGAATCTATGCAAACTTATCCCTGAGTTTTGTTGGAAGGCTAGAGTATAAGAAGCCTTTATGCAAATGTTACAAAGTAAAATATATCTAGTAGGACTCCTTGCTCTATGAGGTGTTGGAGCAGTTCATCCTTCCAACATCGTGAGGCCCCAGTTCCAGGCCTCTGTCTCTGTGCTCCTGCTCATTTGCAGCTCCCCATCAGGACTTCTAGTACTTGCCAAAAAAACAACTAATCGTAACAAAACCCCACAGTCAACATGCATGCTGTCTCCCAGTCTTTTGCTCCATATTGGGAAGATTTGGCCCTCAAATTGTTACAATGGTTCACTCTCTTTCACTGTGGGTTTCCTCACCCCATCAGCTGGCAGGAAGCTAAAAAAAAGATGTTTTTCTTTGTGAATTCCCATGCTTTTCATCAATTTTCATTTCAATGTTTTTTTCTGGCTTTTAAAAACTTCTTTTGAAATCACATTCATGTGTTAATCGTTGCAGTATTTTTGTTACTCATGCTTCCACAGGGTCATGACTGAGTCTGATGCATAGTATTTCTGTAGTGTTGGCAATTGAACTCAGGGTCTGATCTTGTGAGTTCTGTCATTCAAGCACTCTTATGCCTAAGCTACATCTCAGCCTATGGTCGCTAATTCTAACATTTGGGAAAGAGCTTCATATGTATCCACTAATAACTACTAAACTATCTTTTTAAAATCTCTAATTGGGCCTAGTAGGCTTCAATCTTGTTTTTTAGATTTTCTAGACTGTAATTTGACAGCAAAAACATTATCTGTGATTTCTCTCCCCTCTGGTTGTCTAATATTTCTGAGTTAGTGGATAAGCATAAGTATCCACAGTTTCTTCTTCATCTTGTATTCCCAAGATCTCATTAAATGTGGTGTTCCCTTTTGGGTTTGTATACACAGTACTTAACAATAGAAGAGTGTAATATATTGAAAATTCTTTTTGAGTATTTGCATAAACCCATTTGTATCTATTGAGATGAGTTATCTAATTGAGTCTTTAAGTACTTGTTATCCTTTTCTGTGTCTCTATGGATTTTTCTAGTCCAGGCAGGACAACACGTTTACTACTTAGATGCATGCAGGTACTACTCAAATATCAAATCTTCTGCCTTACTGGACCAAATAGCTCCTTCCTGCCTTTTCTCTTCAATGCCCACTTTGCTCCCACAAAAAACCTCAAGAGTCTAAATCAACCAGAAAACTTCTCAACCTGCCTTTAGTTATCTGTTTATTAACGACAATTTCAAGAACTCTGGATGATTTGGGTCCAATCATTTCTAAAGGGTGTAGAAGCTCTATTGTGTCCCCATTCCATGTTACACGCATAATCTCAGCGGTAATGCCACTTGAAAGTTTCAGACTCGGGGACAATTTTTTGGTTCATATTTGAAAATTATGTGAGTAGTTTCTGATTGTCTGTACTAGAAATTCCACTTAAATAGAACTTGCAACTGGGCTCCATACAGGGATCTGCATTATGGCACCCCCTTATTTCCTGTTCAGTGGTCTCTGTCTTGCACTTTCTCTCCCTTAAAATGGCTTCTTCATAGAAGGTACACTGGTCCCTTCTTCAATCTGTGCATATGTATCCATTACTAATCTCTTCCCAGAATTCTCTCTGCTTGCCCTTTCCTAAGCTCCCTCCCACTTTCTAAACCCCAGACTTTGCTGTAAAATCCCTTTCTTCTGGGAGCTTTTGCATGTTTGCCCTAAGAGAGGCTACACTCTGGGGCTTATCTTTCTTCATCTCAGCGAGCTGTTTACAGTCACCTTGGTCCTTCCCATAATCTATAATTATGTTAATTATTTGTTGCTCTATTTGCACACTGTTTACTTCCTACACTAAAATGCCGCCCCATGAAGGAACAGACCCTTTCCTTTTGGGTCACCGCTTAGTTTTATATCCTTGGCACACAGCCCAGCATATGGTAATTAATATTTTTGTATTAATATTTTCTAAGTGGGTTCATTATAAAGATGAGATAGTAAATTTGTTAGGGGTCACTTCGTAATAAAAAGATGCTTCCAAATGCTTCATTATGCCTTTTTTTCCCCCATAAGGTATTTTCTTATGTAAGGTGCCGCGGTTTAACAAATATGAGACAAGTAAGCATCTTACCTCAAGTGCACTGTGACTGGACTATGTAGATTAAGGTTCCTGTATTATTGCTGTGTTTTTAATATAAGGAAGAACTTGGACCATTGTGCTCATGGGCTTAGAACCATAGTATTAAAAGGATCATGAGAATGACCTGCCCCTTCTTGGGATCTACATCGTGTCAGCACCTCTCTTTTCGGCTAAGTTGATCTTAATCAAGAGAGTGAAGGGGCCATGGATTGGTTGCAAGGGAGCAGCCAGAGCCCTCAGTGTTAATAAGAGGACAATTGTAACACAGTAGTCACATGAGGACATCTGACCTGCCATTCAGTTGCCCTCCTGAGTTTTGGCAGCAGAAGCTGGGCAGTTCCATTTACACTGTATGCCTTTGAGTGGGTCAGTGCAGAGTTCCAGACGTAGGTTTGTTGGCTTGTCATTGAAACAGCCACAGAGAGACTCCCTGCGAGTGGAGCTTGACCTTTAACTGACTTTGCAGTCAGTGCACATAGGGTTTCCACACGCAAGGACTTTTCTGTAACCCCTAGTTAGCTCTAACATTGGTTGCTGCCAAGCACCCCATTTCATTCGCCTTCTCCTTCCTTTTTCCTTTTCCTGGCAGAGTGTTTGTGAGACCCGAAATTAGACAATGAGAGACAACTGTGCTTTAGTTATGAGGTGGACGTGGGACCCAGTGAAGAGCCTCACTGGAATCGCTAACACAGGAATCAGAGGAGCTCTCCTCACTCCCCAGGGTCAGAATTCACAGGCCAAGAATAGAGTTGAGCTGCTTTTGTCTGTTTCCAGAAAAGACAGTGGGGACCATGCATAAAAACTCAAGAAAAAAAGAAAAGAAAGAAAGGAGTCAATGGTCAATGTGAATTGTCAATTTGACAGACTTTCAATAGTTAGCTGGGAGATCAGCCTCTGGGAATTTCTAGGGGGCCAGTTATCTCGATGACATTAATTCACATGGGAAGAACCATCTTGATTATAATGGTACCACTCCCTGGCAGGGTTTCCTAGACGGATAAACATGATAAAGTAAACTGAAGACTAGCATACTTTCATCGCTCTGATTCCTAAATGGGGGTGCAATGGGACCAGCTTCTTTTATCTCTGTGACACCCCACTTGATGCGATGCACCTGGAAATGTGAATTTTTTAAAAAAAGAAAGAAACAAACAAAAACACCTTTTTACTTGAGCTGCTCTCATCAGGGCATTTTATCACAGCAAAAGAAAGATAAATTTAGAAAACAATGGCCTTAGCTAAGCCTCAGGTTTCTGCTCTGTCTGAACCCAAAGCTCAGAATTCCCACCCATAGGAATCAGTCATCCTCTAGCTTACTGCAGGATGAGTTCAGCTTCACAGATGATAACTTACCAAAGTCTAGGAAATAAATATTTACACATACACACACACACACACACACACACACACACACACACACACACGCATGCACGCACGCGCACATCCCCCAGGATCTTGAACCGTCTCCGACGCCGTGCATGCTCAACAGGAAATAATTGTGACTCATCTAAAAGGTCTCATCAGCCACAGTTGCTCAGAGTTGGAAGCCCTTTTGGAAAGGCTGTTGCAGGAGTGTTCCAATAAGGAAGCACGGAAAATGCATAGAAGCATCCACCACCCCTTCGCCAGGGCATGTGGCAGGAAGAAGAGTTACTGGGACCGGTGGGATGCTGCAGAGAGAGAGCTGCTAGCAGCAGCTACTGTCCTGATCCAGATTTCGGCCAGCCCACTGCTCACCCAGAGACACCAGGCATCGCTGTTGACCTCTCCTCCTCTCACCCTAGGACCACCTAGGACCAACGTCAGCTTTACATCCAAGGGTAAGAGAGCTGTTCCGAATCAGTTCACAGGGAAAGGCTGAGGAGGCCAGAGCAGGTTCAGGAAGGCAAACGTAGAAGAGTCAGCACTTTTGAAAATAGGTTATTACGTCTTTCAGTTTGAAAGACACCATACTTTCGAGTGAACATTAGACAGCGTTTGCATTCTGACACAAATACCTGCTTTGATGTTCTCAGCTGCACATCTTACAGTTCACCCTTGTGAATTGTGCTTGTCTTTTTTCTGACACATAAGTAGGCCCATTGTATCCATTCAGTTTTTCATTGTTAGAAATTAAAATGTATGTAAATCATATTTTTGCATGTAATTCTTTATGTTAAAGAAAACTTTCTTGGACTAGACATGCTGTCTCGAAGAACACTTGTGAAAGACAGATAAAAAACCTTTTCTAGAGGGCTCTACTCTTTTCTGCTGACTCATGCCTGAAAGGTAGAGAGAAGGGTGTTGTTCGTGACTGACAATAGAGATAAAGGTATTGTTGCTGACCACTCCTAGGAATCTAAGGGTTTCCCACCCCTGATAAGAAGACTCCCATGCATCCAATTGATGAATATTTCTTTCAAACAAAATCTGCATACAAATTATAACCCACTATGCCTAGAGAACAAATCCACATGGTTCAGGGAAAGGCGCGAGAGGAAGGTCGAAAGAGGCTTGAGAGGAAACATTCATCAGTGAACATGATGACACAAAGCTGAAATCTCAGTCCTCAGGAGGCTGAGGTCAGAGGCCTGCCTGAATCAAAAGATGGCTCAGAAAAAGAAGAAAGGGCCCGGAGAGATGACTCGGCATTTAAGAGCATTGACTACCCTTCCCCAGGACCTGGTTTTGATTCCCAACACACCCTTGGTGGCTTTCAACTCCCGTTCCAAGGGATCTAATCCACTTTTCTGGTTTTTGTGGGCACCAGGCATGCAAAGAGCACACAATTCAGGCAACACACACAAATACAGAGAAAGAGAGAGAGACAGGAAGAGAGAGAGAGAGAGAGAGAGAGAGAGAGGATGAAAGAAAGGAAGGAGGGATGGTGAGAGAACAAAAAAGAGAGCAATTCAAATATGACTCAAAGACCATGACTAGGCTTGGGGAATCATCTCTGAAATCCTTGGATTTTGAGAAGGCAGAAGAACTGAGTCTGAGGTCAGCTTGGGCTGCCTAAAGAGGCACAAACAGAAAAATGAAAAGGGAGAAATAAATAGAACTGTACTTACTTGCTGAAACATCCTACAGCAAAAATACAAAAGAGAGGCAATCAGAAGATCTAAAATTTTGAAATAAACCAATAGTTGGGATAAGTCTTGATTTGGGTTTTTTTGTTTGTTTGTGGTTTTGTTTTCTTGTAAATACTTACTCAACTGAATGGCTTTAATAGGGCGAAATCGTCCTCATCTCCAGTCATGTGGCTGCTGAAGGATAAACTGCCTAAGCAGGCAGGTAACTGTGTAGGACATGGACTTGCATTCCTCTCCTTAACATGGGCCAGGGAAATGGTTGCCAGACTCATTCAAAACAGTCCAATATAATTTTCAACATCAAGATTTAACCATCATTAATGTACTATCTATTTAGTAAGTGAGATGAACCCGAACTGCAGAGAGTATGGTAAAAAGCAAAGAAAATGTATGTCTGCCATGATTATCCCTTCACCTCCCACCCCCTCTCACTGTCTCATCAGATCTAAATACAGCAAAAATGACTAAAATTTAATTTTAGCAAAAGAAGGAAGGAGAGCAGGGAAAGGAAAGAGAGGAACAGGAGGAACAAACAATCCGATGGTGCTGTATTTCACAACCTGGCTGCATATGGAAATCCCTGCGGACCTTGAAATTTCCCAGGAGCAGCACTCAGACTGCCAACCAGGATCACTACAAGCAGACACAGGCTTGGGGATAACAGTCCTATGAGTGAGTCTGATTTCCAGGACCCTATAGCTCTGCTAAGGAGGTGTGTATGTCTTTCTGAGACCCTTCTATGTTTTTATACATATATTACACATGTGTTTTATATCGGTAAGCATAGCTCAGTTTCCCATTGTCTTCTAGATCTCAAATTGTTGAAAGCATTAAATTCTAATTGTTTATCATTTGCTTTTGTTATGCATTATCAGAACTTTTAGCTAATGTTGACATTATATAGTATGCTTTTGAATAATAAAATTTCACTAAGAAATCAGATTCCTTATTAATCATAACCATAAGCAAAATATGAGTTATGTCATTCAATACTAGCAACACTAATCTGTGCATATAAACACAGTTATTTAGCTATCATATTTATTTAAAAAATGACAGCAATAGATTCCCCTCTATGGCTTATAACATCCCTATCCATGGCTTTTGACCAGGTTTCCAATACCAGATAAGGGTTTCCTACTGTATGGTAGGAATCAAATCCAATCAGAAAATGGTTAGCTTCTACAGAAGAACTGGCTGAGCTCCATGCATGCAATGCTACAAAACTGACCAGCATAATATGCCCTTTGGTAGAAAAGTGGCAAGTTGGCTATGGTCAGTTCGCAGTATTGCATACAAGGACCTCAGCTTGCTTCCTATCAGAAACCTTATAGCTCCTTCCAGCACTATGGATGTTAGCCATCATGGAGGAAGCTTCTGGACCAACTGCCCAATTAATTGCAGCTTTGTTTCTCTTTCCTGTGACCAGAGCATGTGGTACCTTTAACAAAAGAATCTTAACCATCAGGTTCCAGTAGCAACCAATAGCAGTATAAATTGTCCTTATTGCTTTGGAGATCTTAGAAGCTTCCCTGACCAATACTTCATGGGAAGTCACCCTACCCTTGGCACTAGAATTTTTAGTTAATAGCCCATGGCTTCTGGGAGCAACTATAGTCACCCAAACAGTGCAAATACATGCCAATGTCTAAAATTGAATTTATTTTTCAATTTGTGTTATTTATTGAGCAATGGTGGTGACAGCCAGTACAAAGCATTGCAAAACAAGCCTTAGATCTCTCATAGGCTGAGTTCCAAACTGTGGTTGCAGAGTGAGTGCTAGAACAGAATGATGGGCTGAAGAAAACCTAGGTAACAAAGATCTCTTCAGGAAAAGCTGGCTGATGCACCTACCCTAAAAGCCCACACAATGTGACGTTACTTAGAAAATATGTCAAAAGCCTGTCTTCAATATAATTCTTTTTTAAAATTTATTGTTAGAGAATTTCATGCCTGAATAAAATGAATTTTGATCAAATCCATCTCTTCTGCCCTCCCTATGTACCAGGTTTCTTCATGATATTATTTTTATCTATTGTATGTTGGTTGACCCTCCTTCTACCGTCTCAGCTCTTATACTGCTCCACTCCCTGTATCCTCCCTCTACTTTCAAATGTGATGTAATCTACCAGACACCAAACTCCATTCTTTTTTTTTTTTTCTCAAGACAGGGTTTCTCTGTGTAATTGTCCTAGCTGTCCTGGAAATAGTTCTTTCACATCAGGCTCCAACCCCCATTCTTAAAGTCTGACTCTTCTTCCTCTTATGGATTGAATGATGAATGGATAGTGAAAATGGTGGTACTTTTATAATATGGAATTTTATTTGCCCATTAAAAAGAGAAGGAAAGAAAACATGGGGTCCACTGGCAAAAAAAAAAAAAAATGGAACTAGAAAACAATACATTAAATGAGGTAACCCAGCCTCAGAAAGGCTAGATGTTCTGTAGCATATGTGGATCCTAGCTTCTAATTTTAGTATATGTAGGCTTATGTAGGAATTAGATTGTATAGAGCCCAAGACACTAGAAAAACAAAGGTTTTGATGCAATGTTCTGTGGGCTTACTACCGTCTGTGTTGGACTGATAGAGTCTCCAGCTCTCTGAAGAATTAGGTTAGATTGCATTTCACAGGAGAATCGCAGGCGCCATTATGATTGGAAGCTTGACTATTGCACATATCACAGATTGGATAGCACAGGGTGGCATAAAATTTAATAATGTGATATTCAGACTGCAGAGCACCAACTCCTATGGAACTCATGGCTAGCAAAAACAGCTTGACTATGTGTTTAATTAAGCAGTTAAGGGCTATTCACATGATCTATTTATTATTCCAGGTGTAAACCTTATATGTTGTAGTTTGCTTTGTTTTGGGGAAGTGATACATAAAGAAGAAAAAGAAACCAATGACATAGAGGTCTCATAGAGTCTTCCCATCATTGGAGGTGTTAGATCCTCCTCGTTTAAACAATCTCCATGGAGTATGTGTCAAAACTTTTGACAGGAAATATGCAAAATGCAGCCACTAAAGGACCTGACCCTGCACCTACTCCATCGGGAGCTTGCAAACTGATATCTTTCATTTTCTGATTGCGTGGAAGAAACTGCTTTTAGTAGAAGATGGAATGCTTAGTTGTCATTTCATGTCTGATTTTGAATTTCAAATCCAGGATTTATATCAGATCTCTTATATTTTGTCAGGTATTACAGAGTGAAAATAAATAGTGAATTGTCTGAGACTAACTTAAGAAATATGATACAGATATTGTTTTATTGATACAGACATTAATTGCAATTCACCATGCATGTAAATTAATGGAAACGACTATGTATGTATGTACGTACAATTTTTATAACTGCAGAATTTCAGCTTCACCAATATCTTTCCATTTTGTGGCAAACCTTTGCTGGGGAAATAAAACACACACTCACAACACACACACACACACACACACACACACACACACACACCTACTTATTTAGAAAGGGAATCCACAACATAATGGAAGTACTGATTGCACAGAAGTTCAAGTTGGTGAGCCAGTGAGTTTTCTGTGTTCACTGTCAAGGGTAAGGGTAAAAGGTTACTTACAAGTAGAAGGGATAATTCAAAAGCAGCAGCACTAATGAAAAGCCCACTCCTGCACAAGTTCATTTATTGAGGAAAGCTGAGACCCCAGGTCCTCTGCACATCTTGCAGGCAGCTCAGAGGTCCAAGAATGGCATCTTCCTGCTGCTGACATGGTCACAGTTTCCTCCCCACAGTAGTTGGTTGCTTCGTTTAATTCTGGGAAGAGACCATGAAGAAACTTCTCCTTTTACAAAGCTGGAATACCTTGTTATATTTACGAGAACTTACCAGATAGCCTAGATATAGAACCAGAACATCATTTAATAAGCATAGAAATTGATCCATAGGTAAGTTAAACAGCCAAAGGACATAGTTCAGGGTAGAAAGGCTAATGGAGATAACTGGACCTGAATACAAGATTATGTATATCAGTTTATCCCTTTCTTACATTTTTTGTTGCCTGTCCTATTATGCTTTTTTGCCTTTTAAAATATTTTTTGTTTTTCAATGTTTAACTTTTTAGATAACTTTAGATAAAAATTATCTTATAGCATAATATAAAAATGTTAAATTGTACAAAAATTATGAAAGAACTCTTTAATTAGCTTATTTAGAGATAACGCCTATGTTTTACCAACTTTCAGCTATAATGAACAATGCAATGTCATTTGTCTAGGTATCTATTTGATGCAATACTGAGCTTTATTCATCAGGTTATTATTTGAATAGTTTGATGCTCTATCAAGTTTGTCTAATTTGTGTTTTAACACCTAAAGCATTTACTACTTGCAGTCTTTAAGGTCTTTAAATGGGGTATGATTGACTCTGATTTTGTAAGTTCATACTGATAGTCCTTACCTTCTAAATACAAAATATAAACCATTAACATGTATTATAGTCTAATGTGACTAACTGGATATAGGTGTGCCATTTTAATTTCTCTTTGAGTACCATCTCGGTCTTTTCTTTTTTTGTCCCATTGTTTCTTGTTTCCACTAAACTTTTAAGAAGTTATTTTATTGGTGCTTGTAAGTGAATCTACGAGAGCCCAAGCAAAAGGGGGTGTCAAATATTTATTGGGCAACACTCATGAAACACAATGTAGAGAGCCGCCTGATCCTCTGCTCTCTGACCAGATCTCAGACCACCAACCACGAGAGAGTGAGCATGCTTCCTGTCTGTGCTCAGAGTACCTCAGACCATCCCTAATGGGCAGGCACCCGAAAGGCTATTGATGGAATGAATTCCCACAACACTATTTCATTTCAATTGGTCAGTGCCTTTTAACTATAACTTTTAGCTTCATTTTAGGGACCACCATTATAGGTAACACTTAAATTTACAGACTTTGCCTTGTACTCATCACAGAGATGACCTTCTGGTTAATGCCTTCAGTCTTCTAGAAGTTTCCAGTGTTATAGCATCCCACATCAAAAGAAGAAAGCACAAAACTATACATATCTTAGCTTTTGTTTTCTCCAGCCTATTTTTGTCAAATACATATATAATAAACTGTACATGGTATAAGTTTCATGTACATTTTATAATACTGAATAAAGTATTTGACTCTAATATTTATATATTTTCTAGGAGTAGAAATTCTGTAGGTATGGAACTATCTGTTTTCCAAATCTCAGATTCCATCTAATATCTTTTGCCTGAATAACTCCCAGCAAGATTTCCTTTAGATATTGTCTTCTGAGCTAAATAAAAACACATTTAAGTTTTACATATGAGTATGTGTCTCTTGTCACATTTTTTTTTTCTTGAAGGATGTCTTCGCTGGTATAGAATTCCAGGTTGCTGAATAATTTTCTATCCTAGCACTCTGAACTTATCTGTCACACTTTTCTGTATACCACTGTTTGGGATAAGATATCTGTCTTTGTCTATATAAACTTCTCCTGTATCAAATTTGGGTGTTTATTGTCAGTCTTTCAATATTTCCTTTTTTGCACTTATTCTTTGTGGACTTGGATGAATTTATTTTCAGTCTCTGTAGTTGCAAGCTGCCAATAAATTCAGATAGCATTTGGAAACTCTTTATTTGAATATTTTTCTTCTTTCTTTTCTCTATCTTTCCATTCTAGAATTCTAAATCTATTAGCTACTTTGATATGGTTTTCCAGGTCCCAAGCTTCTGTTCTTGATTGGCTATGGCTTTTTCTTGTCTTTGACTTATCTCCTGTATTCATCTATCCTCGGAACATTTCCAGCTGTATTTCAATCTTTCATTGACCACAGTCAGTAAAAGTTCAAAATTTTATACTTTGTATGCTAAACTGCTCAGATCTCCAGATGACCTTTTTAAGCCCTCAAAATTTCTAATTGCCAGACAATTGTACATAAGACTTTAATAACTGTAAATACTGAAAATATCTGACAAACTCAAAATCTGCTGTATCTTAGGTCTGTATTCATTAACAGCTTCCTTTTTCTCATGCCATGTCTTCCTGGTCACTTGAAAAATGAGTAATATGGGGATTATAACCAGAAAACTTCGAGTGTGAAGTTCTAGAGATTCAAGGCTCTGCTGTATTTTTCCAGAAACTACTAAACACCTAGCAGGCAGTTAACTTTAACCTTAAAGCCAGCAGTAGGTGGGAGCTGAAGGATTTTTGTCACCTTTGGCTGCATTGTTTCCAGTCTTCCCTCTGCTCCTGTAGGCAAGGCTCAGTAAAAGGTGTGAGGAAGATTTGTTATACTCAAAACCTGAGGCACTTTTCTCTTTTCTTTCTCCCATTCCTCCATTCCTTTACTTCCCAGCTACTGGTTTGGTTTTGTTTTTTGTTTTTTGTTTTTTATTTTTTTTTTTAACTAACTTTGCCCTTGAGTCTTCCCAGTGAATAAGAATAAATATCCCCTTCCATGTTAGGCAAGTGAACAGATTGTCAGAGGCCTATAATTCACATAGCCACGTTCTGTGACTCCCTTCTTCTGGAGTTCATTGCGCTTTAGTTTATAGTTTTTCCTAGGAAAGTCTTTGTTGAAGAACTATTTTACTATGGGAGGAAACAGAACTGAGCTAAAGTTACTTTTTATCCACTCTGGTTAGTATATATTTAGTTCTTGAAATAGCCTAGGAATATTACTTTGCCTTGATACACAGAGACTGAGTTTCGGGGGTTGAATTGTCAGTATGTTCATCGACTAGCTGTTTAGATTCCCAGTTTATCATTTTTACTTTAAAAAGATTAATAATAGCAACAACCATTGACCATCAAAAATCAGCGTCAGTTTTAAGCATAAATTGAAAGGCCTTTGCAATGTTTTCATTATAGTGACTGGTACATAGGATTTGTTTACATTTTTGCTATTATTATTATCTTTATTATTATTGACCAATGTTCTCTTCTTTTGCTAAAAACATAAGATTCTATAACCTGTACCGAGAAACTTGGGCTCCTAAAATTCACAAAGGTATTTTAGTAACAAACTTTAAATGAAGTCTTATTCAGTGTATACTTCCATCCTTTGAAGGACTACAGAAAACAGACAGACCAACGTGTATGGAGACACCTGCCTGAGGGAAATGAGAATTTGTCTAGCTAAGATACTGTGGAGTTCTGGGCTTCTGGACACTCCTGTTATGTGCCTGACTCAGTACAGATGCTATGTAGTTGACTAGACAGAAAACGTGGCTGTTGATCGGATGCATATTTACCAGTGAGCGAGCCATACCGTCTTTGATCCGCAGAACAGATTTATTTTCTTGCATCTGGCCACACGACTTTCTGCCATCCATCCATCTTAACTTCCCAAAAGCCAATGTTATCACTACTGTTGAATTACTAAAGTTTATTTTAAAAATAATTTTATAGTTTTGAATATTGCTTTTGAAAGTCAAAAATAAAGTAAAAATAAATCCACTAAATGAATGCCCACTTTCTCCTCATTTGGACTACCTCTCGCGGAACACTTGCAAGGGAATGGGTTTTTTTTTTTTTTCAGACGAGTTAATAGGAAAAAAAACTGACTGGGGAGCAGAAAGTGAGTCTGTCTGCATTTTTCATCATCTGCAGCTGCCTCTAGCTGCCGGTCCTGCGCTTTTAAAATTTAGGGGTATTATGGAAATGGCGAAACTTGTGAAGGGAAGCCTCGGGGAAAGAAGTTATAAACTTCACAAGACTCATGAATCATAGGCAAAATTTATTCAGAGTAGAAACCGCCATGGTTTTCAGACATCACACCGACAGGGTGGCTTTGCTGAGCCACTCTGGCCTGAAACCCACACAGTCTCGGGAAAGGCAGCATGGTTGTCTTGCGGGCTATTCATCTAATGTATATTTTGTCCCCAAGGCAAGCATCAAATGAGAGTTTTTCAAATGGTGGTAAAGATTTTTACATATGGCCATGTAATAAACATGAATTAATAATAAGAAGAATACTGTTCTCCAAAGCAGGTATTTACAGTAAGGCATTAAACGTGATTTAACAGAAAGCATTGAGATGTAGCATGAAGCAATGCTTAGAAAAATACTACAATTCTATGGGGGCCTCCAGCTCTAATATTTATTTAGTCCTATAGGCTGGAAGTTTCAGACTCTACCAGCAACACTGGGAAATGCTACTACTCAGCATCTGTGTCCCCTTCTGCTTGTGAGGATTGATGAGCCAGGCCTTCGTCTACTCACAATTGAATATTTATACCAAATATTTATTATTACTTTCCTCTCAAATAACTAGCTGCACTTTCCTCGAACTAAATTAAAAAGCAGGATGTAAATCATCTGTATATTGTGGCTGCAATTATGTAAAAATTTCACAGCATATGAAAAAGGGGCTAGAAGGAAGTATACAGAGATTATTTTAATTACAGGAGTGTGGTAGAAATTACAAGAGTTTACAAACAGGCACGCCATTTAAACTTTATGTAAGATCAGGCTATTAGTTTGATAATTGTACTTTCTTTAAAAAGAAAAAAAAATGTTCCCCAATGGCAAATGAAAGTATGTCGACTTGAAGACAAATTAGTTGGTGTTTAAATAAATCAATTGTCTACTTTTTGGGAGCTCCTGCACCAGCTTTCCAGGTCAGTTTCTCGTGCAGGAAATTTGTTGTACCATTCATCTTGCTGAGGTTGATTGAGCACCTCATGTGGATGTGGGCAAGAGGGCAGAGCCCATCCCATGACTTTCCTTCAGATGTCCAGTGTCCTCCTTGGAAAGCTCCTTACTGAATTCCTGATGGTCAGTCCAGTGCCTTTCCTTTTGCACCAAATTTCTCATTGAAGTCGTCTTCGAAAGCTTTGTGACCAAAAGGTGATCCAAAGGATAACCTCTACCTTCTTCTACTGTCCCACCACTGGTGAGCTGTTCAACACCGTTCCTTTCTCTCCCCATAGCAACAGCTCTCTAAGACTGGTGACACTTGGCCATGACCCAGCTTTACTCACTGCAGAGGGATGTTTCAGAATATAGGCATCTGCTTCTTCATAAGCCTTCTCACACCATGGTTTACCTCACGTTGATTCTACTTCTCAATGCTTTGAGTGAGCCTCTCCATTTTTATGCCTCTTACTCTGCCCCAGATTTTGGCTTTTCCATTCCCCCAAAATGCTTCAACATTTCCCTCACTCCCTCAGAGTCTTGTCTGCTTGGATAGAACTTCCGATGATCATAGCATTGTTATGTGCATGTGTGTATATGTATCAACATGTATGCACATACCTCATCATAGATACATGTTTACTGGGGACATATTCTGAGACAGGCTCAGTACTTGAGCATGAGCACTGATTTAATTTTCACTTCAGTTCACCCTTACAGAAACCATGGATGGTGTCATTTTATTTTTGAAATAAGAAAAGCTCTGAGCTCAGGGTGATCAGCCCATTTTCCTAGGCTGGGCTGTCCCAGTAGTAGAAATGGACCCCAATGGAGTATTTATGGAGGATCACCGTTATAACTACTGAACTCTGCCTGATCTTACTTTTCTAACTCTGAGTTCTGACCTGACCTCTTTGCCATCAGTCTTTTCAGAGAAGCAATACACCAAGTGGTGTAGGAGGTCCTTCTGTCTATGTGTTGCTTTCATTGGTTAATAAAGTAAGTGCTTCTGGCTTATACCAGAGCTATAGGGAAACAGAGCTAGGTGGGGAAAACTAAACAGAATGCCGAGAAGAAGAGGCAGAGAGATACGCCATGGATCTGCCAGAGACAAACGTTGGGAATATTACCAGGTAAGCCACTGCCATGTGGTGATAAACAGATGAATAGAAATGGGTTAAATTAAGATGTAAGAGTTAGCCAATAAGAAGCTAGAGCTAACAGGCCAAGTAGTGATTTAATTAGTACACTTTTGTGTGATTATTTTGGTTTTGGGTGGCCAGGACGAACAAGCATCTCTCCCATCCAACAACCAAGTATTCATATTTTTGTCATGTTATGTTATGCTTTGTTATCTTGTACTGTATTATATGACACACTAAAACATCTGCAAAGGAAGTCTCTTTTCCTACAATTGTTCCTGCTGTAGTCCATTCAACATCACTCTAACTACCATTCATACTCAAAATTCCTCTCTTCTCCTCTGTTTTTTTCTTTTCTCTGTTGCACTGGTCAAAAGAGTTACCAGAATTCACGATTTGTTGTTGTAGCTTTTGTTTCAATGCCTCTGTCAGTTTGCAAGAAGAAGCATACACAAAACACACATACAGATATTCCATAGCATCAAAACCAAGCAGCAAAAGATCCATTGCAAAGAATGAAGACAGCATCAGTTAAACAAGGGACAAATGTCTTTCCAATCCAATAAATTAGCATAGATGGAAGGAATAAAGTCATCAACAGAAAAAGCAAAGAACCTTACAAATCATGTCATAAAACCCATATCAAAAGTAAAATTACTGCATTCAGTCCCCTGCACAACAAATGAATTAATCAATTAGTGGGCAGATAAATAAAATTATGCAGGCCCTATTCATGGTGTGAAAACATATCAGAAAAACACAAGGCGTTCCAGTCAGGAACCACTGGGTAAGCCAAAGGCATGAGGTAAGCAAAACACACATTCCATAGTGAGAAAACAGCCAATATTCCGTCACTATAAAACTGACTATGATAAATTCTCCTGTCAATCCCTTGGCAGCCCAAGGGTATTTGTGTGACCATGTGAAGTTGATCAGCTGCACTTGGGACCGCCACTGCTCTCAAAGAAACACCAAGCAGAAGCTGTTAAGAATGGGCTCCATGCCATGGGCCTGGGTTTGAACTCCAGCTTCAATTTTAACCAGCTGTATGGTTACTTAACCTTTCAGTACATCACTTTTTCCCATAGCAAATTTTGGCTAGTAGTTCTACTTATTTTATGAATGTCTTCCACGGGCCAAATGAATGAGTATCCATGACAAGCTCCAACTAGTGCCACATAGGAATGTGATAAGCCATAAATAAATACTTAGAATGATTGAATAAGTGTGTGTTTGTCTGATGAATAAGCATCTGTGACTACCTCTTTGATACCAAATAAGTTATTAGTTCATGTGTCTGCATCTTCAGCATTTCAGTCTTCAAAAAGATCAGTCTATCCTTCAACATCATGACCAGTTCTTTACTACCTTGTTATGTGTGCTACTAAATGAAACCAGAGGGCCTGGCTGTCTTCTTTCCCTGCTGCTTTTCAGTCCTTCATACTAAAATCCCATCCTGTTGTCCGTGTCCACATGTCTTTTAAGCCTTCACTTTAGTACCATCTGTTTAAGTCACTCCATGGGCACACAATCGGACAAGTTCAAGGGTCCCTCGTGATCATGTTGATCTCTCTTGGACCCAATGGACAAAGTGAGAGGAATGCCATATATGGTCATAGTCTGGTTTCTCTGGGTTATTTAAGTTTAGTACATGGAATATTGCATTCAATGTATAGATTGCCCCCATTTAAACTCGATTTACCCAATACATATTTTCCTTATTAGATGTTCAGCAATAGAATTTGATCAGTGGAAGAAGCAAATTTATCTCAAAGAAGTTTCAAAACACAAAACACCACAGCAGAAATTTATTCGGTCACGAGTCACCTGTTGCTGAGGAATTTTTGTTGTAGCGTGCCTCCTGCCCCCATCATCGAAATTCTGTCTTTCCATGAAATCACAATATGGTGAAAGGGGACAAGCAATAATTTGGAAAAGTGTTGTCTGACTCCTATTACACCGCCAGTTGTCCCAAGGCCTTGCATGTACTATGAGCCTGTTCTTCATGTATAAATAAGATACTGGCTTGTAAGTGTCAAGTCAAGTTCTTTATGAAAACCTTGTAATGCGATTAGTCCATGGTGGAGATAAACATAAAGATGAGCAATAATAATAATTGTAATAACAGCACTTCTCATGTGCTCTGTTGTCCTGCCGTTTAATTTAATTGGGGTTTTTGAGTTTCAACATTACCAAAGGAATATAATTTCACTTCAGAGTCTTTGTTTCTAAAATCCACCCATGAAAGTTGGTCACACTGCTATGCTATACTTTGATATTTCTAATATCATAGAGATTTACATGCCCAAAATTGATTTCATTTATGTTAATAATCTTCTTATGACTATATTCTATAGGATAATACATTGATAAGATGAACATTTAGTAACATGTTTGACTTTCAAAATACAATGTGTTTGTTTTTTTTATTGGTGTGTGATATTCAAGTGGTCTGTGGAGAGAATTAAGAAGAGGAATGATTCGGGAGCGTATTGTCCTCCTTTCTTACCAGTCCTGCGCCTTTCTGAGCTCCCCCCTCCGTGTGTGTGTGTGTGTGTGTGTGTGTGTGTGTGTGTGTGTGCGTGCGCGCGCACGCATGAACGCACATATGCCTCCCCTTAGTTTTCTGTCTCCTGGTTTATTGAATAATTGTATTGTCTTTCAGTAGAGTATCCATGACCAGTTGTTTGGATCTCTGACCAGGATGTTAAGTGGAGGTTTCTTTGCAAAGGGCTTCCAATTTCACCCTAGAGAATCCTACACTTTGCCCTAGGAATCAAACCCCTGCTCATTTCCAGAGTGATGTATCTATTGAGAAGTTTCATTTTCATGCAGTAACCTCGTGTGACTCCTCTGAATTGCTCACATTTGTTTGGGTTTGTGCAGGCAGGGGAATACAAGACCAATAGTTAGGGCATCCATTGGACTTGAACAGACCTGGGGCAAATTTGCCTGTTAAATGCTTTTTGTTTTCAGTTTCTACAGAAGAAATCATCTCATTTATAAAAGGGAGACAAAGCCATCCTCCTCAAAAGGGTTTCAAGGACCAGTGGTAAGAAATGAACATCACTTTGCTCCATGCCATTTGTGTACAAGGGACCACAAATCTGCTGATCCTTCCAGGTCCACCCCATACTCCAAAGCACAGGATAAAATAAACATCAACAATCGAGAGAAAATAAATCCAGAGAAAACACATTTCGAGCTACAAACATGCAACTTACAAGCATGTGTTGAGAATACTATTAAAACATCAGGTGCCGAAGTGTAGGTGAGTCTAACCCACAAGGTGTAAATAATACAGGCAATAGAAAATAAGCAATTAACTTTCTTATTATTTTGCTTAATTTTGAAAATATTTGCAGTGTTTGAAACGGCTGTGGGAATAAAGTTGGTTACCGGAGTAAAGAAATTAAGCTTTCACTTAGCTTTCCCTAAGGGAAACAGGAGATCTGCTCTCAGTAAACATTTACCAATGGGCCTTTGGACTGTGGAGTGTGAAGATACATTAAATTACTAGGGGTTTATTTATTGTCAGGAAGGAAAAAAAGTGAGATGTTGATTTTTCACACCCAGAAGACTAGTGAGCTTTTTTGATTTCTAGTAACACAACTTGCCTTGTCCAAATTCCTTTTCACAAATAGTTTGATTGTGTTATGAAATGTGGCATTTATATCTTGGAATTAAACAGGAAAGGTGAGTTCTCAAACTGACCAAATGAAAAGCAAAAGACATCTTAGCATAAATGAAAGAAGACTATAATAAGATGTAGAGTGCTTAATAAATGGCTTTTTTGTTGTTGTTGTTTATACAGGTTTTTGGAGTGACAGCTATCTTCAGATGATGGGAATTGTTTCCCTCTGGAAAAAAATTCATTCCTTGGAGAACTTCCAGATATTCTGGACTTTGGTCCCTTCCTAAACTTCCTCTCCTCTCAAATACAGAAAGAGCACCAGTTCCTTTAAACTTTCCTGGTAGGTAAAATCCTCATCTTCATACTTCAAAAAACCCAACAAACAGCTCATCTGCACACTTAGGGCACAAATCATCATATTCAACTCACTTCAGTGGCCAGAACACACTTGAGCTAATTACCTTTGTGGTTATGAGTTTTCCATATATGATGATGCAGCCCCACATTTGAGTGTTCTAAGCCCATGCCAGAATTTATTTGGGGAAGTTGGTTTTGTTTTATGAGGGATTGCAGATCATTATACATTTCTACATTTGATAGAAACTAATCGATACTGTTTGAAATGGCCTAGAATGATAATGTGATTATCTTAAAATATCTACTATCGGTTGAACATAAACATGGAATTGAAGAAAAGAAAAATAAAACAGTTCTATGTGCACCAAGGCTAATATTGTGCTATCCAGTTATCAAAAGTCAAATTTTACAAAAGATATCAATTTAGGACAAATGCAGAGCTGCTACGAGGTGATGACAATAATCACCTCCAAAATATTTCCTTTCCAGAAGATGTTTGTCATACATGTATCCCTACTCTAGGGGACCTTCCATGAATAGACAGTAAATGGGACTAATTCATATACTTTACTCTTAATAAAACCAGATAGTGTCTGATAATTGTTGATTACATTGTGACAACTAGAAAAAAAAACAACAAGATTTCCAGCTCTTTGTGATTTTTCTCCTTATCATAAGGTAATGGAAGCTATAGATCTGGTTTTTACTTGATTAAAGGAATTATTTCACTGTGTATTTGAAAAGCTATACAAAACTTTTGGAAATGTGGATATGTGGGTCAACCTTCTGAGAACTGCCTGTTAATTTGGTCTGCTTAGCAGTATTTATTCTCCCAGGTAAACATATTTTCAGTAAGGCAGAAAGTGCTTACTTGAGCAGTTTTTCTTTAATTTCTGCACCCACCACAACCAAGAGCCTTTGTTTAATATGTGTTGAGAATTTTTATTGCTTTTATGTCGGTCTGAATCTTCTGAAGCAGTCCAGCATAGATGTGCTGTTTGGATAGAGACATCTTACAATCCCTATAGAACAGTTCCATTTGGAAAACATCCTATAGACATGATTTGCTGGAGGCGATCTAACATTATAGATGAAAAGTCTATACTAAGACAAAAGAGAAAAAAATCACAGCTTCCTCAAATCAAATGGGAAAGGTGTTTTAATCTTTTTTTGTTGTGTCTGAAATTCCTTTTTAAAAATTTGTAAGAGATGAAACCACGCCATGGCAAGCCTTCTAAGATAACACCTGCCTTCCATTTGTTTGACCTCTCACCTTCCATTCCCTCAGCGGTCCCCAGCACATGAAACATGCTGAAGTACACAGTACATGCTGAGAGCATACAGAAAACCTTCTGGGTTAGACTGCTTGGTTTATGCTAAGTCACTTATATTAGTTAGGGCCTTAGTGATGTGAAAAGACACGATGACCATGGCCACACTTATAAAAGGAAACCTTTAATTGGGGATGGCTTACAATTCAGATGTTTAGTCAGTTATCATCCTGGTGGGAATCATGGCAGCATGCAGACAGACATGATGCTGGAGAGGAACTGAGAGTTCTACCTCTGAATCCAGGGCAACAGCAAGTGAATTGGCTTGAGTTTGGCGATCTCAAAGTCCATGCCCTATACATACTTCCTACAGCAAAGGCATCATGTACTCCAACAAAGTCACTGAGAGACACTGTGAAAGCAACTGAGAAACACTATAAACTGAACCCATAAATCAGAGTCTTTCCCATAGGGCTGAAGTTGATGCTATTCTCTGTATTGTTGTTTGTACTAAGGGACTGAATGGAGAGAGGCATGAGGAAGACATCAGATGTGAAGGGTGTCCTTCAGCAGCCTCCATACTTCCTCTTCCCTCACTAACCTCCCATTACTGAGTAACAATAGTCTGCTCTGTACTCTAATCAAACAAAGATGTTAAATTATGTATTCACCACAAAGATGTTTCTGATGCTCAACTGGCATAAAACAGTGCAACCATGCTAATAGTAAATATCAAAATTCAGGTTTGGAAGAGCATGTCTCTAAAGCCCCAAGGCCTCCAGAATCCTAGCTATGTCCCCACACAAGCTAGTCAACCCTGCTTCCTTCAGAGCCCAGTATGAGCTCAGTGCCTGATATCATTCCTAATAGTCGGTGGCCTGGCTCTAATGGCTGTTAAATATTTTTCATGTCATCCCTGATTAAAGGAAAACATTTTTTCCCCTAGAAAATTGGAAGAGGGAAAAACCTTCCATTTTTCCATCTCCCAGTTTACAAATGTAATCATGCAGATTTTGGTCAATGCAGAGGCTAGGGAGATTTGACTCTACATAAAGGAGATTTTTGTAAAAGGGAGTTTTCCATTGCTCTGCCTAAGATGATATAGAAACAGGTCTGATTTATGGGAAAGAAACCCCAGGATTCCAGACCACCGTCTTAGTCTATCAGGCAGCTTCCAGACAATAGGCACTCATGTCTCACAGTTTTGGAAACTGAGGGCAGATGATCAAGGTAGATGTGTCCTTTGTAGGGATTTGTGGCCAGCTCCTCACTGGGATGGGAGGAACGAGAGCTCCCTATCAGGAATCATTTGCAAAGGCACCAATGGACTTTATTAGTTGTCCATCCTCATGACCTCATTACTTCCAGAGGGCCTCGCTCTCATCCTCATGATTTTAGGAGTTAGATTTCAACATGTGAGTTTTGTCCAGTCACAAACATCCATGCCACAATGAATATAAAGACAGTTGGGCTTTGGAGGAGCTGGCACATGGTAGTAGGAGGTGTGAATGGAGTAAGGATAGCATAATGACTAGTTGTGGGTCGGCAGAGCTATCTGACTTTGTGCAAACTCCAAAGGAAAGTTTCGTTCCTTCTAGGCAATTTTCCTTCCAGCTTCACAGGCCAGCTTGCCTACCAACCACTCTTTCTTTCCAAAGCAGTGAATGTGCTCATGCATCCGTTAAGTGCCCGTGAGCCCATTGCCCCTTTAGATGTTGAACACTTTAAGGCTCAAGTTCATCTACTTGTACTTGTATACATTTGGATGTATTTGTATATTTGTGCATATCCAGAGCCATACGGCAGAGATCTGACACGTCATGGGTATGACATTGTATTAGTCAGGGTTTGATAGATGAAGAGAAATGATGGGCTGGTTGTGTGTGTGTGTGTGTGCATGTGAATTTACATTCATATATATATATATATATATATATATATATATGTTGTTAAGTGAGCTTTAAAGTAGCAACAACAGCTTAATCACATTCTAGAAGCTGAGAACCTGATACTTATTTGATTCTTGAGGTTGCAATAATCAGTGTAGTCCCATAATATCTTTCTCTCATGGAGGCCATAATCAGTAGTTATTCAACCCACATGGTGGGTGCCTCAGTAGTCCCAATCTGGTACCAGAAGCTGGGAAGACTCCTGGAGAGCCCCTGACCTCGTCTGTGATGGATGCTTGGCTCTGTTATCAGCAAGTGAATCAGCCAGAATTTGAGCCACAGGGCCAGTCTACTTAGCAGCAAGAAGGCAGAGGACAAAAAACCTGATGCTCTTTCTTCTTCCCTCCTTCCTTCTCTTCCTCGCTCCATCCATCCAGTCCTTCCTTCCTTTTTACATCGAGGCAATTGCCAGAAGATGCTACCCACAATCCAATGGATCTTGCTGCATGAATCAAGAAAAACAGGCTAGCTCTTTGAGTGAGGTCCCCATCCAGATGACTCTAATGTGTGACATGTTGGCATTAACACCAACTGTAAATAGATGTCTTGGTGTCCTGCACCCAAGATAAGGAGGGGCACTTTGAATGAATAGCAGATGCGTACCTTCTTAAGATTTCTTGGAAACACCTTTCATTGAGTGTTTTTTAAACTGTTCTGTAAATTTGTCTACATGTGTGTAAATGGAAACTGCACATTTGTTACCTCGCCACCCAGACCTGAATAATCACACAAAACTATATTACTTACAGCACTGTTTGGCCACTGGCTCAGGCATATTCCTAGCTAGCTCTTACATCTTAAATTAACCCATTTTTATTGTTTTATGTTTTAGCCTGAGACTCGTGGTTTGTTAGCTCACATTTTGCTTCTTGGGTGGCCACATGGCATTTGCATGACTCTGCCTTTTTTTCTTCCTGCATTCAGTTTAGTTTTCCCACTTAGCTATATTCTTCCCTTTTAGAGGCCAAAGCAGCTTCTTTATTAACCAATGGTAATAAAAACATATTCACAGCATACAGAGGGGAATCCCACATCACGTGTGATTTTGCACAACTAGAAAGCAGTATATTCAGCAAGATGAGAACATTTAATGTTTTTCACAAATGTGGATTTGGAGATCATGGTCACATTATTCCCATGTGTATGTGTACACAGAGAACCTGAGCTTTCTCCTTTTGTGCAGCAGAATCTATGCTGTAGTGGAAAGAGCCTGCCTGCAGTGTAAGGTAGGAAGGAGCTCAGATTCAGCTCAGAACACACCCAAACACCAAACTTCTGGAACAAGGAAGATTTATAACCCCAGAGGAGCAAGGGCCTGGGCACTTTCTCATTGAGCAAAAGCAGATGGTAAGCAGCACGTGCTTTTTGTTTTGTTTTGTTTTGTTTTTGGAATTCGTTTTTAAGGAGAAAAGGGGAAGTCTGCGCTTGGGTGAGTTGTTAAGTTCTGATTAGACAGAGTAGCAGTGTAGCCACGAAATGAATTTTGGTTGCTGGATCTTGGTGTTTTGGTAGTTGGACTTCGTGATCAGTCTCAGGAATGAATCAGTAACCAAGGAAGGAAATAGATGTTGGGAGCTAGTGTTAGAAATGGAATCTAATGGTTTAGCAAGGGAGAAGGAAAGGAGGAGGGCAGAGCCTGCCAACACCATTTTTTTGCCATGCTTGGGCCTGTTGGGAGAGCCCTTGATGTAAGGCTTCAGGGTGTCTTTGAAAATGTGACCATAAAAAGACACTGCAGTCAAATAGCATGTCTCTTGAAATCATGTGGAAAAGAAACATATCTTTAATTTACTTGTGAGATTAAGTCTGAATTCTCTTCCCATCATTAAACTTTTAGAGAGGATTCAATCTAGTCTGCTTCCATTGCAGCATCTGAGGCTGGGAATGTATAAGGAAAAGAGGTTTTCTATCTCACACTTTTAGAGACACAAGTCAAACAATATGGCACCAGCTCTGGTGAAGGCTCTTTGGCTGAGCTGTGTCACAGCCAGTGGCCTCCAGAAAGGACCACATGCAAGAAAGAGAAGTCACGTGAGAAGCATAAAGCAGTGAGATGGGAGAGTGGTCAGACCTGTCCTTTCATAATAGCCCTCTCTAGATAACTAACCAGGTTCCCAGGAGAACTATCCCTAATCTCTGACGATTAAGGATCCCATCCGTTCCTAAAGCCATGAAGCTAAGAGCCAGAAATAGTCTTGCCTAGGAATGACAGCATAAATAAGACCAGAACAATGGTCCTATCAATAGACATGTAAATGCAGAATTGGCAAATTTTCATTTGGCCCTACTCCTCTAGACAAAGAACTACAGACAACTAATGAGTGTGGGGAGAGGGAGGATCAGCCTCTCCAATGGTTATCCAATACAATGTGATCATCCCTGCAACCATATAAACACGAACAACAAAAACAAACTCATCATGTTGTGTGTATGTGTGCATGTGTGTATGTGTGTTTATATAACAATAATAATCAAAGAAAGAAGGCCATTTAATTGATAGTGGAGGGAATACAGGAGAAGATGGAGGGAGGATACCTTGGGAGGGACTAGAGGTAAAACAAGGAAGGGGGAAAGTTATATAACTCTATTTTAATTAAAAATGAATAAAAATTTTAAAGCATAATAAAATAGTTAACAGGATGTAACAGGAGCTTAAAGTCCCTGATGTTTCAATTCTCTGAAATTTAATTGAAACAAAGAGCCACTCAATCCAGGTGCTGCTTCCTTCATAAAGAAATTGATCTAGCTATCTTTGTCAGGGGGATTCTGGATCACACAGAATTCTCCTAAATTCACAGTTTTGGAGTCCCCGTCTCTGAGTATTCCAATACCATTTACAACAATTTCCTTTTCAATTATTTTTTTTTAAATTTATTCTTCACTCGTGTAACACATCTCAACCTCCCTCCCCTCCACTCCTCCTGGTTTCCTCCATCTAAAAAGAAAGGCAGGGGAAAGTTGCCTCTAGGCTGAGCTTTTCTCCTTCAACTCTCTACTTAAATGGACAAACCAATTAGGGAAATAAGGACAGACTCAGCTGCCCCCTAAGTGGAGCTGCCATTTAGATCATACCTCCCTATGGGCTTCAGCTGCAGGATCTCTGGGGCCACTCCACCTGTTGCTTTGCTCTGAATTTTATCCTGGTTGCTCTGGGGCACAGCACCTCTTTATTCCTCAGCAGCAGTTCACACAGAAACCTATTAGAAAAGACTTTTATGTCCTCTACCTGGGGTGCCAACTCTTCAGCATCCTGAAAATTTCGGGAAATATTTCTCAGCACTGCTGTCTGGATTGAAGGTGTTTTTTTTTTTTTTGTGGGGTTTTTGTTGTTGTTTTTTGTTTGTTCGCTTTTTTTTTTTTTTTTGTGAGCAGCATGGAGGGGAGCTTCCCATCTGGCTGCATTCAGGGATGATAGGAAAATCCCAAGAATCCATCATTCAGGCCTTAATAGGAAACAATGAATGAGAAAAATCTTTAAGAGGAGGGCTAATGAGATGATTCAGTGTGTAGTGCTTGCCACAAAGCCTGACTACTGGAGTTCCATCTTCAGGACCCAAATGGTAGAGAAAGAACCAACTACTGATATATGCCCTTCAACATCTTGTACATACAGAAAACAACTAAACAGTCTTTAAAATGGTAACTGTGTCTTCCTCTAACGTTATCAATGAGTGGGGTGTAGTTAGTAGCTACAGACATGGTAGTCAAGAATGAAAGTAGCGAACGTATACCTGCCAATAGCGAGATAACCAGGAAAACAAATGACTCCATAAATTGATTCCTGATGACGAAGTGACCATTCAGATTCACTGGGCTTCACCCATGTTAATCATGTGCTTCCCAAAGTACTGGAAGCAAAGTGGGAGAGATTCTGGACCTTTGTGCCAGTCTGTAGTAAAGTATGGGAACCCACCCAATCTATGGGGGCGGTCCTACTTCATAGTTAATCACTGAAAAGGCAAAACCAGAGAAAGCAGCAGTAGAGGGAGCAGAGGTACAGATGCATAACAAATATTAACAAATAAGCCGTGTTTTCAAAATCTGCATTTAAAGTTTTAAAATGAGTCTTTGGAGGCACCTTTCTTTTCTCATGTGGGAAATAAAAATATCAACAGGAAGATGAGGTGACATCATTTAAGGCATAGAAGAAAATTAACTTATCACTAAAATTTAGGAACACAGCCAGCTTGATACAGCCTGATCAGAAGAGTAAAATACACACATATGTAAACACACATGCCTGTTTGAATGGATCTCAACAAGAGTAGATAAGAGACTTGGGGTAAAACTCACCCTTCATTCTGCTTCACATTTCCAGATATGTATATCGGTATTTAAATGACTATAATAAAACCTATACTGAATGTTGTACCTTACCTGGAGAAATACTTCTAATAACCTAAAATACTTGGAATTTTTAATCTATAACATCACTAATATCCTTCTGTGATAAGATTCATATATGCAAAGCTCATATGAGTGTTTAACTTTTGATCAATTGATTTCCTAATTATTGGATAGTTAGCTTGTTTCTACTTTTTCCACTGTTATGAGGTATTGTCTGATGAATTCTATCACGTAAACCCATGAGTGATTATATCCTTATGTAAAATCTTGGATTACTTATGCATGGTTCCGATCTGTATCTTAGAAGATATTTTGTCTAGCAGTTAAAATAAATTCCTTCAAAAATATTGACAGCATCTACATTACGTGGATGCATCCTCCCCACACCCAGGCATCCTGAGTATCTCCAATCCTCCAAAAGTCCTATGGGGAAAACATCCCACTGCCTTTCTATCTCATTAACTGCTAACGAAATGCAACCTGCTTGCCAGTCATTCTTACACATTCTTTTAGGAATTTCCTATATGCAATCTTTGATAGCTAGGTTTGCCTTGTCCATCCCTTTCTCCATGGGGCATGTGAATCTGGGTGTTGTTGAAGACTTCCTGACTAACGCTGACATTCGCCTTTCTGTATTTCCAACTCGATAGAACTCAATGCTCCTGGTGTCTTGTGGCCTCCACTATGCTCTATTTCCCATCTTGGTTACTTGTTCACTTGGTTTGTCCTTTCTCTCCCAGATTGACTTAATGGTTTCCCCTGAAGCTTGAAATAAAAGATTAACTTGTTTTCTTTATTATCAATATAGCAAGGATCCCGTGTGTTTTAGTCACTCTTAATGTAGAAATGAGAATATGGTAGCAAAGAAAAAAAATAATCTTCCTTGAATTAATTAATGGAATTTTAAAGACATGAATTTCCCTCTAAGTTTGGCAATTTCCATAATTAATTTTGGAGATGTATCATATGCAATCCTATTATTTTAAAAATAATCTGGAATTATACGATGATTACTTGTTTGCCCTACAATAATTAGAGTGTTATTCCTATAAATTTCAATGTGAAGTGACTATGATTATATTATTGGGGTTTTTTCTCAAAGAATACGATAATTATAACTTCTAATTCATACAGTTTTGGTACTTTGTTGTCTGGCAAATGATCAATTTTTACAAATTGCCTCACAGTTGAGGGAAACCAGGATTTGCATAGTCTTCATATCTATCCCAAGATTTTTCATTGCAACAGAGCTTACTGCATTCTGGTTGGAGAGACTGTACAGCCTTTCTCTTTGGTCTCAGCAGTACTCAGAAATTCAGCTGTGGGATCCCTGGATGTAGGCATGGCGCACCCTGCAGAGAGCACCACAGTATGATGGCTCCTGGAAAAGGTTCAGGGCATCTGTCTGATGGGGGGGGCACGGCGCTGGATGAACCTGATCTGAAGGACTTTCTACACCTATCAAATGATCAAGTGTTCCCTAATTAAGACCAAGTAAGGGAACAGAAGAGGTGTCATCAGTGAAAGTACCAGGCTGTTCCAGTGAAGTCTTAACTATTATTACATTTACTCATTTGATCTTCTCTACGTGCATGAGTGTCCAGGGGATGGGTGCCCCAAGTGGAGGGAGGCCAGAGGAAGGCTAGAAACTTCTCCCTTTCCATCACATGCTTGTGGGGACTGAACTCAGTCCTAAGACTTGGTGGCAAAGACCCTTATCTGCTGAGTATCTCAGCAGCCTTCTTTAAGAGTATGTCTATAATGTCAATTTCCTGGTTTTAGTCATTGTAATAAGATAAAGCAAAATGTCACCTTTACAAGAAACATGATGTAAGAATGGAGGTGGGGATGGGAAGAAGATATAGGGAAAGTCTGCTATTTTTTTTAACTTTTCCTCGACTCTAAAGTTTACTTCAAAAGGAGGAGTTACAACCCATTTTCCATCCAAATGTAGTGGTAGATGCACTCCCCTGGCTGGAGCAGGAAGAATATATATTCCAGGTCAGACTTGGCTACATGCTGATAAAAACTGCCTGTTGGTTCGAAAAGACCTGTTTGCAAATATTACAGATTCTCTCAATTATAAACTATTTAAACTGAAGTAGTCTCTTCCTTTTCAATTTTAGTTTTTATATTAGCAAGCTTGGAATAACAGCTACCTCAAAAGATAATACAGGGCAAAGACAACAAGTTACATAAGCACTCAGCCCATTATACGGACTCAAAAATTCAAAGTGGCATCTACTACTTACTGGAGTAATGAGTATTCTGTTTTGGCTCTACTAAATCAGTTTCAAAAGCCTATCATATAGCATCCCATGGATCTAGACAACTCCCATAGATGACTACTCTTGGAATAAAATTTTGTTTAGGTTCCAAACCCAATGACATCCCCTAGGTTTGCTTCATGAGCCCAAACATGATGAGGGCTGTGCCATTGTGAGACAGGGGCAGTCAATGAGCAAAGGGCAAAGGGTGGCAGGTGAGCCCTTTGTGGCATGAGCACACATGTTGCCAGAGAATTAGATGACTGATTTCTAGGACAGGGGTTGGGGACAATTCAAAACCTCATTATCATCCCAAGAACCTGGGGCCAGGATGCTAGCTATCCAGACAGAACCACATGGCATCCATGTCACTAGCCATTGCAGTGGATCTCTGGAGAAAATCCAGAGCTGCCACTGGTGGACGGAAATAAGAAGTGGGAAAAAAAAACTCTTGGCAATGCTAGAGACAAACTTGAATATTTTTTTCTGAAAGAAAGCCACTAGCCTTGCTGCACAGCATTGAATCTGTTGGCCTGATCCACCATCTTTACCGGTGCTTGTTCCAGAGGGTTGGATCTGTGGACCAGATGCAGCATCTTCATTCCTTGCTGGTGGGAATATAAAGAGGTCTGCCACTTTGAAAGGAGCTAGGTCCTTAAAAATCACACACGTAGCTGCTACAGGGCCTGGTACTCTTTACCCAGGTACCCTTCCCAAATAAAATAAATACCCATTATAAGAATAGAGCTTGCATCTAATGACAACACATTGAAATAACCCAAAATTTCACGTCATGGTGACAATTCAGGGAACACTGTGGAATGAAATGGTACACAGCAATTGAAAGGAAAGAACTATTGTGCTGTGAAAGGAGAGGGCAGTTTCTAAGAAAGAATGAGAATATCCAGGGTGTCAGAGACAAGAGGATTAGGCTTTAGGAGGAGTATCCAAAAGAAAGACTAGAAAGAAAAAGAAAATGTAACACATTTTGAATTAGAAATCTAAAAAAAAAAAAATGGGCTTAGAAATGAGCCATGGATGGTCTACAGGTGGCTTTATCAAGGTTGGGACTTTTGGGAAGATGAGTACATTACCTCATTCAGGGGATAATTATTCCTCCCACTGCCTTAGCATGGTTGTAAGTGAACCAGATTTTCCATGAATGGTCTCTTGGTCAGATAACTGACAGGTCGAGCTGGATTAAGTCTTTTTTTTTTCTTTTTTCTTTCTTTCTTTCTTTCTTTCTTTCTTTATTTATTTATTAAAGATTTCTGTCTCTTCCCAGCCACCACCTCCCATTTCCCTCCCCCTCCCCAAATTAAGTCCCCCCCCTCAGCCCAAAAAGCAATCAGGGTTCCCTGTCCTGTGGGAAGTTCAAGGAACCCCCCACCTCCATCCAGGTCTAGTAAGTTGAGCATCCAAACTGCCTAGGCTCCCACAAAGCCAGTACGTGCAGTAGGATCAGAAACCCAGTGCCATTGTTCTTGAGTTCTCAGTAGTCCTCATTGTCCGTTATGTTCAGAGAGTCCGGTTTTATCCCAGGCTTTTCCAGACCCAGGCCAGCTGGTCTTGGTGAGTTCCCAGTAGAACATCCCCATTGTCTCAGTGTGTGGGTGCACCCCTCATGGTCCTGAGTTCCTTGCTCGTGCTCTCTCTCCTTCTGCTCCTGATTTGGACCTTGAGAATTCAGTCCTGTGCTCCAATGTGGGTCTCTGTCTCTGTCTCCTTTCATCGCTTGCTGAAGGTTAATATTCAGGAGGATGCCTATATGTTTTTCTTTGGGTTCTCCTTATTTAGCTTCTCTAGGATCACTAATTATAGGCTCAATGTCCTTGGTTTATGGATTAAGTCTTAAGGAAGGGAATGATAACATGCAATAATATAATCTTTTCATCTTTGAGGCAGATCATAATGTTATGTCTCTACCCAGGACCATAAGTAAAACCCTGAAATCTCCATGTTTTTGTATTACTGTTGTAAATCTTAAGGGGGAAACTGTAATGCTTCTATCTCTAAGGTTACCAAGGAAACAGAAAGTAGGTATCAAAGTCCACTGTGGTGGTGTGGTCCTTCCTCAGTGAACTCCAAGACCACTGCCTAGGCACCTGGCAGAATTGTACATTTTACATTAACTTTTAATCTCCACAGTCGTCTCTGCTTTGTCCAAACTCCCACATGATCTAATACTGATGAATGTTAGCAAAGGACGTTTGTGTCTAAGAGTGGACACTCTGTTGCTGGAAGAGCTATTGGTGAGACTATATAAAGCACTAGGATGCTTCTGGGAGAGGCAAGAATGTTCCAGTGACTAACAAGGTAATTCAATGTTTTCTAAGTTGGGGTGCAGAGAGAAAGGAAGACTTGAATATGCATCGAGCCCCTCTGTCCTTGCTTCTCACATCTGCGAATTAAACAAGCAATGGATCTCTGTTAGCCAGTAATATTCATGGAGGCATTTAGTTCATGCTCAGTAAAAGGCAGCCTCTACGACACCCTTTATAGAGCTTCCTTAATTTTGCCAGAATCATGCCAGAGACATACCATTATTAGCCCCACTTTGAAATGAATGTGGTTCACAAGGCTGAATAACTCATTCAAGAAAAATCATGCTTTCGGCTATATCGAGCAGTTCACCCTAGAAGGTAGGATTTGTGGCTGTTCTTCCACTGGGTTCCCAAAGAGGTCAGAAGACACACAAGGAGATGCCCTCTCCTGTTGGTGCTCAATGTTGATTTCTGGGTGAGCTTAATAATCGAGCTGTGAGACTCCCAACACCCTTCGGTCAATACCGATGAAATGTAACATAACCTTATCACACCAAGTAACTGGGAATATTTCATTCCCCAAAAGGCATTCCACCTAGAGATTCCTTTAAAAAATAAGTTTTTGTTTCCCTTGACGTGTCATTTCTTGAAGCAGTGTGCTTCTCTTGCTGCTCTGCTGACCCTGGTAGTAGCAGATACAATTCATTTCTTATGCAGACTGACAAATAGACGCTCGGTCTATGGCACCGCATATCTTGACTTCATTATTTCCTCATAGCAAAGACTTGAAGCTGTAATATGTGAGAAGGAAAAAGGTGCCAACATGACATTTACTCCTGCTAAGATAAATCTGATTAATTCTACAAGACGCAGCATCTTAACTCTTTGTAGCCTACAGGAGAGATCCTGTCTGCCTTTATGGGACTGCGCATGGACAGCATTCTTTACAGATGGAGCAGTAGCACAAATGCTTCTTTATAAAAGGGGCCTGTAAATGTTCTGGCAGGAGACCCAACTCTACAGACAAAAAGTCTGCAGATGAGGCAAAGGCACCTTTTAGATTGAAAAGTCCCTCCAATTCAATTGGAATTAAAGTTCCAATTCACCAATAGAAAGCAAGCCAGGGTGAAAGTCAAGGCCACGATGAACAGTGTTATTGCTTTTCCAGAGAATGGTAGGATGGGGTTTATTTTTATTTTATCGACTCCAGTGAGAGGCTCTTCATAGTCCTATGGCCTCAGGGTGTGTGTTCAACAGTGATTCTACATTTCAGTGATCCCCATCCTTGGAATTACTATTAAAATAAAATGCCAAAAAGACTCTCAGGTTTCACTTGGGGACCTCTCCTCCACAGAAAAGCATCTGAAGTCACAACCTCAGGATTAATTGAAAACAAACAACAATAATCTAAGACTTCAGGTAATTTTGTTATCAAACCTAGGACATGTGAGGTGAGAAAAAGAATTCGTTTAATCCATAACTGTTTCCTAGCCAATATTTCTCATGGTAGAAAACTGATTTCTGCCAGTTTTTATTTTGGAATGCAACTTCCCTAACTCTTTTGAAGTCATAGCGCCCACATCACAAGCATGCCTAAGAGAGTACTTAATTGTCACTCAGCAACTACTACTGCTAAATCTTGGGATTCCCAACATTTATTTAAGAAGTGATCTTCCAAAATTTTAGTGCTCTGTATTCAAAATCTTTCTTATTAATTTCCATTATTGAGATAAAATATGGCAGCTCTCCAGTTTGGTTCATCATCCCAACAGAATCAGTTGAAATGTCAAACATGTAGAAGCTACAGGGAAAATACCTCAAATGTGCCTGATAGTGTGTCACTAGAAGAGAGAAAGGTTGTCGTCAACACACACCCTTATACAAAGAACAAAGATGGAAGGATGGTAGCAAGTTTAAAACATGCATTCCATGGTGTCTATAATCTTTTTCTTATGCACAAAGCAGGTAAGTTCCTAAGGAAAGCAAGATGGGTTTGAGAAGTTTTAAAAACCCATTCTTTAAGCGAAGGAGGAAAGCGGCCATTGTTGTGACTTTGTAAATAGTATTCACCTTAGAATCCTTAATGGTTGTATCACACAGGGTAGGTGGAGGGGGATTATTTAACTGCTGGTGATGATATCACAACAGGAAATAAAAACAGTATCTTCTCTCAAATAATGTAGCTGGTTAAGGAAAGAAGAGTGGATTTGGAATTGAAGGAAACAAAGAGGATATTCAGGCGACTGGTGACCCTGGAAAGTCATGATGACAGTTGCCCTTGCAAATATCAAGAATACAAATAAAGCAAAGTGCAGGCAAGCAACACAGGGGCAGGGCTTTAAATGCAAACACGTGTCCCGACCCAAGGAGTCCAAAAACAAATAGGAAGCACTCCTGCTTGGTGAGTTTAGATCCCGAAAGAAGCTTTTTTGCTTGAAGACTTAAAGGGGATCATCTGTGACAGGCAAGTCACCCCATATGCCCAAGGAGCCAACTCTTTCCTACTACCTTCCTCTTCCAGACTGGCATGCATGAGCTTTTGTTTGCCCGGATTGACTCTTGCCAGAGTGATCAAGAAAGAGACCTTTTTGTACCCCCTCTATAGAGGTCTTTAGTAAGGAGGCCAAGAGGCTGGGTGAGCTATTCCTTGACCACTGATGCTCACACACAGTGAAGAGCAGTTCTCTCCCCGTGTTATAAAACTCCTCACATTGAACGCCATCCAGAAATCTGCTGCTTCAATTTCTTCGTCCCATCTGTTTCCCTCTCCCTGGCTATATTTGTTAATATTTCCTCAAGCAGCAGGCTGGATTGCCCCCGCGATGCCACAGAAAAGGGACATAGATTGATCATTTTTGCGGGATGGAGATATGTTTATTTGAGGCAAGATAACAGAGAAAGTGCCGCCTTTCTATGTAGTCACAAACAGAAGTTTTTCAACCAAAAAGGAAAGGAAGGAAGGAAGGAAGGAAGGAGGGAGGGAGGGAGGGGGGGGAAATGGAGAGGAAAGGGAGAAAAAGGAGAGAGAGAGAGAGAGAGAGAGAGAGAGAGAGAGAGAGAGAGAGAATCTGCACCTGGCAGGCCTGTAGAGTTGGGGGGAGTGGAGAGCCTCTTGTCTGATCAGCACTTAGCTCTCTCTCTCTCTCTCTCCCTTGGCACTATGTGAATGCTCCCTGCTCAGCCCACCATGTGTCAAATCTATCATTTCATATGTCAGCAACCATTATTCCCTCTTTTGTCACCAGTTTTGACCAAAAGATGAAAAATTGCTGTCTTGTTCAGACAAAATTATTGCCGAGAAGGGGGCCCATAGGAGAGAGGGCAACTTCTGGAGGGGAGGAGGGAGCCAAGGTGAGAGGCAGGGAGGCTTCCACACAATGTCTGGGTTAAAAGAATATTGATCGGCCTTCTAAAAACTGTTGATGTCCCTGAGCAGGGGATGACAGATGGTGGCACACACGCACACACAAATAAAAAGTAAAAAAATAAAAAAGGCTGTCTCCAAGGACATTGGACCTGCTCTGAGTTTTATGTTCGTATTTGTTTGGTTTTGTGGGTTTCTGCACTGGGGATTTCAACAAAAATAAGAAAATATTAAAGAGAAATGAAGCAGCCACAAACATGATACAGAAGAAAACACAGGGGAAGAAGGCCAAGCCAGAAGTGGTAAGGCACACACTCCACAGCAGGGCACGGAGGAGGACATAGAGTGCTTCTGCCTGAGATGTCTCTGTGCCCTGTGTGTATTCAGCACTGGATGGTTACAAATACGGGAGAACAAGTGGCTTAATCCAAATAGGTATCTTTAATTACGGCAAGTTAGGTGTTTAAAAATAAATTCGAACCACATATGAAGTCTGATGCTGACGTTCATAGACCCGCAAAGGAAAAGAAATATAGAGGCTCGCATTCATTGGGCAAATACAGGATGGCGAGGCATAAATCCAAATCGGAGGCTTGAGTAATTTTTCCCAACTGTAGAAACTGAACACCCAATAAGGTGAAGGGACTGAGGAATATAAAACAGTCACTATTTGCTTCCCGTTGGGGAAGAATGCAGGCTTGTGACTAGGGGCTCCACCCTGTGTAACACACCCTGGCAGGTTTCTCATTATTCAGAGAGAGGACCTTTAACCTATGATTTCTGAGGTCCCCTCTTCTATTCTATCTTCCCCTGATGTCCACCTACAGACTGATCAGTTAGCAATGTAGAATACTTGGGAAATATTTGTGTAAGACAACACAGAATATGGTCATACTATTTATTCTCCACAAATTTATAAATTCCCTTCTCTCTGTTCATAATAGTAGATTCTAAGCTTTAGAATACTCTCCTCATATGTAAAAAGGCCTGGCCCTAAGGATCTCCAGTTCATAATTCTATATACTGTATCTATAACAAACTCAGAAAATGCTAATCTTTCTCATAATTCCCTTTTCTTCTCCGTAGAAATTTGCTTACTGCAATATCTCCGATGCTTCATACTAGAGTTACATAATCGCTCCCTTTTAGTAAAATGTTTAGTGCTTAATGGTACTGAAGAGGCACCATGTGAAAACCATTCTGTCCTGCATATGCAGAGGACATGCCTAATTCATGTTAATTCACTGAGCTGGCCAAAGGATAATTATGTTGTTCAAGTAAATTCCCCAGCATATAGATAGAATAAAGAGAAACATATGGAAAGTGTGCTCTAGGAAGTTGGGAAGTAGAGGATACCCAGGAAGATGGGTCTAGTGTCCTCTCTGAGGTGCCATCCTTGCTTTGGTTCTCTGTCTTTGAGAAAATGACCCTTTTGCTCCCAGTGCCCAGGCTCTGGAAAATGCAAAGACAGTGGCAAGGTTCACTGCACCTTTGAGCCTGTTCCTCTGGGTTTCAAGGAGTGACTCAAAACTTCTGTTGAAAGTTTGTATATTTTTAATGGGTATGCCCTGGGGCATTTTGATTTTCCTTTCAGTGTGCTCACATATCATAATGCCATGTCATTAATAAGGGAAGATTGTACTGACATATATCATGACTATCTCTACTGCTGCCAACCCTTACAGGACACCAAAGATCTGAAAACCTCCGAGATCCCCTGTTGAATGAAAGAAAACAATAGAGAGCTCCATTTGAGGCTGGGCTTGTAACTCAGAAGTCGAGAACTTGCCTTGTAGATGTGAAGCTCTGAGTTCAATCCAACCAGGTCCTCACCAAAATTTCACCAGAACAAAAATTCAGTTGTTCAATTTGAAGAAGTGACTGTCCAAGATCAGCTCTGTCCATCTGATTTTAATAAACCCAAGTAAATACTAGGATTCTGCATCCTGGGAACCTATATCCTGGTATCTATGTCCTGAATATATATACTGGAAATCTACATATTGGGTATCTATATACTAGCAATCTACATACTGCATATCTACATACTGGGAATCTACATACTGGGTATTTATATACTGGGAATCTATATACTGGGTATTTACATACTGGGAATCTACATACTGGGTATTTATATACTGGGAATCTATATACTGGGTATTTATATACTGGGAATCTACATACTGGGTATTTATATACTGGGAATCTACATACTGGGTATTTATATACTGGGAATCTACATACTGGGTATTTATATACTGGGAATTTACGTACTGGTTATTTATATACTGGGAATCTATATACTGGGTGTTTATATACTGGGAATCTATATACTGGGTATCTCCATACTTGGACTCCACATACTAATTATCTAAATATCAAGAGGAGAGAATAAAAGATAGTTTTACCTTTTGTTACCCAAAAAAATCAGTTTTGACCTTTTGTTTCTTTGGGGGGAAAAATCAAATGCTTTGGCACTGAATGGCAGTCAAAGGAATGGCGAGGCTTCACTACACTGTCATACTCGAGCCTTCCAGGAAGAGGGAAAGTCAGCTCAATTAAAAAAATAGCATTGGGCCGGGAGAAATGGTTCAGTGGTTACAGGCATTTGCTGCTCTTGCGCAGAACTGAGATTAATTTCCTAGCACCAACGCGGAGGTGCACAACCATCTATAACTCTAGTTCCAGGAAATCTGATGTTATTTTCAGATTTCCACAGGCACCAGGCACACAATGGTGTACAAATAGGCATGCAGACCAAACAGTTGTACAGATAAAATAAAATAAAAAAACCTTCCAAAATCCTTAAACAGAACAAAGCAACAACAAAACCCACAGTGGTTTCACTGCCTACTGCAAGTTGAAGCCCTCACAGAAATTTGTTTTCAAATTCCTGCATATTGAGAATGCCTGAATTCGTCGGCCTCTACGGAATAACTGTTAATATTAACCAGTGGCATAAATAAAATGCTTAATTAAAAGTGCATGGCAAAGAAAATCCAGATTTTATTGCCCGTGGCATGGTTTCTGCATCACACATTTTGCCTGTACGATATTTGGAAAGTTGCTTAGTCAATCAGTACCTAGTTCCTCATGTTTGAAACTCTCAATTTCTAGCCAGTATCTGTTAGATCATCGTTTACTAAGTCGGTAGGTGATAAAGATGTATCAAGATCTTGCTGTTGGTGGCAACCTGTGTTTCCAGCTCCACACGTTTTAGTAACACTATAATGCCATGAAATCATGCTGAATAACTTTTCAACCGAAAGCCACACTTACTACATACACTAAAGGAATGTATAGAATAATAATTCTCCCTTCATCAAGAATATATCCAAGACAATGCTGATGACAACATGGCATACCAGAAATGCAGAGATGTCAGGCTGCCAGGGTTGTTTTGTAGTACTAAGAAATGCTTGCTCTTAATCTACTTGTGAACCCTGTGTCTCACACCTTGTCAGGATATCATTAGAGTTATTAATAACTGCACATCTTAAAATGATTAGCAACAAAGTTAAATTTTAAATCAAAATGCCCCCTCTGCACATTGACTTCAAATTGTACAGCATGTGAGGAATGGACTGACTATAAGCTCTGTGCCATTGTTCTTAAGAAGTCCCCCTTCAGGTTATCCCCCAAAAAGGTTTATGTCCATTGTTTTCATGTCACTGTGACCATAGTTCCCTACAAAAAGTACTAGAGGGAAGAGAGATTTATTTTGCCTTGTGGTTCCCAAGAGTATCAGTCCATGAAGGCAAGGAAATGTGACAAAGCAGCTCAGATGGAGGCAGAAGGAATGTGTGGTAGAGACTGTTTACATCACAGGGAACTACAAAGTAGGGACTGGGGTCACATTGTGAAACCTTCCAGAGACCTGTTTTCAATATTCAGTCTCCAGAACCACCTCTTAAAGTTTCCTCAGCACCCCAAAATAGGACAACCAGCTGAGGAACAAACAGTTCAAACAGGAGTCTTGGGGACAATTCAGCTTCAAACCACAGCAATGTTAATATACTTTGCCTTTCTTTGGTCCATTTATAATCTCTCTCTCTCTCGCTTTCTCTCTCTCTCTCTCTCTCTCTCTCTCTCTCTCTCTCTCTCCCTCTCTCCCTCTCTCTTTCTCTTTCTCTCCTTTTTTGCTGCTTCTATCTTTTTAACCATGAATACTCTCTTCATATAATAAAACAAATATTATATAAAGGAATGTTACATAATTAATTGCATGTTCAAATCAGTAAATCTTTAAAGTTTAAAAAATAGTAAAGGAAATATCTGTGCTATAGAACACAGGGTAAGATATAGACTGCTGCCTCTTTGGTAACAATAGGAACACTTCTTCCTTATCTTCGGATAAGTCAAAGGCATGGGTCTCAGGGACAAAGACACCATGTTGTAGACAGACTAATGAGAACCAAGTTTTTCTAAAAAGACAAGGTAAATCCAGGCCACTCCCACTGCAGAGACAAGCAGAGGTACTCAGCCGAAGCTCCATCAGTGGGCTGCCTACCATGTCTGAGTACTGCATAATCAGGCTCTCTTTTAATCTAGATGGGTCAGCCATCCCTTGATACAGAGCATGTAGAGAAGAAAGAGACCCCACGAGTACAACGAGAAATCATGAAGCCAGTGTTTTTAAATGTGTGCATGCGCGCACGCACACACACACACAATGTCACACTGTAAAAGAAATTATATTAAATATGGGACGAGAGCCAGTAGTCTCACAGTGGATCAAGAAATATATATGATAGCCTGGAGCAATGTGTTCCACCAGAAAGGAACTATTCCAGAAAAAGGGGAAAAAAATCCACAAGAGTGGGGGAGTACTAGGAAATACAGGGTCAACTGAAACAGCATTCAGTGATCAAAGATGTACCAAGAGGTAATAAAATAAAGTGATGCCCAAAGCACCAGTCTCCAGGGGTGAAAAGAGGACAGAAATCTCCTTCGTAGAAAAGACTTTTTTGAAAGTCTTACCACATAGCCCACGTGATGCTAGGGTGGAACTCTTCCTCCCTCTATCTCTTAAGTGCTGGGTTATAGGTGTGTCAACAAGCCCAGAGAACTTATGTGATGTCTCCACCCTTAAACAAGTGGAGTCTAAGCACCCACACATGGTAACTTCTTTCCAAAGAACAGTATGCCAAGGGGAGGAAGGAAGGCATGACACCCAGTATCCTCTACGGTAGAAGAACCTGACAAAGACTTCAGCTGGACTTCAAGGTCAATGTTATTGATTGGGCGGTAGTGGTAGGTCGTGTCCTTGAGAAGATCCATTGACAATGAAACTATGCTTCTGCATGCTTCCTCTTCAAAACCAATCTCCACTCTGATCATAAATAAAAAAAACTCATGAGCCCAAAGAAACATGAAGACTTAGTGGAATGTGGCATATGGAAAAGGACTATGAATGCCATAAGAAGAAAAATAGGTTTATTTAGTCCATAGTTTTGAATACTAAAAGTCCCAATATCATGGCAGTGATTCCAATAAAGGCCTCTAACCCCAACCACATCACATCATGGCAAGAAGCGTCATGACAGGAATGTTTGTCTAGAACCTAATGCATAGGGCATGAGAGGAAGCCAGACAACAGGGAGGAATAAATGTTTCTCCTTTGAACACCTCACTTGCCTCATGAGAATTATGTCATCCCTTCCAAGGGCAGCATCCCAGGGGCTTCCCATTATGCAACACATTCTTTAGGTCCCCTAACTCCTTTTGTAAACTTTCTTTTTTATTTATTCTTTGTGTCTTTCACATCAAGCATCTGTATCTTGTTAATTTTCCTATCCCTTCATATCTGCCTTTTCCCCTTGCAACCTCCTGTCCCAAAATAAAATAAAATAAGACTTAAGGGGAAAATAAAAATAAAAAGACAAATCAATCTCATCATGAAAGCTGTAGTGTGATACAGTGAGACACACAGTAAACCCTTTTTTCCATGTATCTTTACTTGCAAGTGTTCATTGAAAGAGTCATTGGTCTGGTCCGAGGGCTCTGGTTTCTGCTACACTATTGATGCTGGGTATTCACTGGGACTCCTCTTGGTTATCCTTCTGTTGCCCTGTGTCACAGAGATCCTACAGCTTTAGGTCTGCAGGACTGGTCCCTTCACATCTGTAACTTTTTAATATCATCACACTGGGCGCTAATCTCCTAACAAATGAACAATTTATATTACAACTCATCCAAACCTCAGCAAATATTAGCAACAGGAAAACGTGAGGGTGGGGTGTATGGAACCGTAAAACACAACCCACATGAAAACTCTTCTCCAATTTTTTTTAATATGTTGTGGGCTGGAAAAATAGCTCATCAGTTAAGAGCACATACTGCTCTTGCAGAGGATTTAAGTTTGCTTTCCAGCTCCCACATCAGGTGGCTCGCTGCTGCCTCTAACTCTAGCTTCAGGGGATCCCGCAGCTCTGACTTCTGTAGGAATTCGCACTCACCTGCTCATACCTACACATAGGCATGCACACATAGACACACGCACCACATAATAAAACTAAGATAAAACATTAAGAGAACAAGTTGTTCAAAATAAAGACAACAAAGTAAAATCAACCCAAGTGGGAGGATGAAGTAGTAAGGGCAGTGGCGGGGCTGCGTCCCCAACACCCCAGCCGCCTGCCTGGCTAGCTTATGCCCTGAAATAATTACACGGACACTGTATTCTTTTAATCACTGCTTGGCCCTTTAGCCCTAGCCCTTACAGGCTAATTCTCACATCCCGATCAACCCATCTCTAATAATCTGTGAGCACCGGTCTTACTGGGAAGATTCTAGCCTAGTCCATCCTGGGTCGGAGCTTCATCCCGGGAGCGGGGCATGGCGTCTCTCTCTCAGCCGTCTGCTCCCAAGAGGAGAGCTGTGTAGTCTCTGACCTCACTTCCTCTTCCTCCCAGCGTTCTGTCCTGTTTACTCCTCCCACATATCCTCTAACCAATAAAATGGGCCAGGGCAGTGCCTTTATTAGCCAATGACCTTCCTCCATCATTTCCCCTTTTTCGGTTTAAACAAAAAAAGGCTTGAACATAGCAAAATTACATATAACAAAACAGTTATCAAGTAAAAGTTACAATAATCTTTGTCATAACTAAGGAAAACTATAACTAACTATTCTTAACTCCATCAAAGACTCCAGAAAGATACAATACTACCTAAGCAAACAAGAAAAAAGCAACTTTTAAAACTCTAGAAATGACAGAGACATCTCGCTGCCTGGACAGTCACCCAAAGTTCCTCTGTATCGTTGGGGCATCCATCTTCAGCCTTCAGGCCCATGGTATCCAGCAGACATTTCCATAAAGCAGGAAAATTCAAAGTCAGTTCAGTCACTATCTGTTGTGTCCTGCAGAATGTCTCGCAGACTCTTTCATGAATCAGGAACCCCGAAAGATCATCTCACCTTAGGCAAGTTCAGTAGTCCTCTCTCTGTGGGTTCTCTGTGTCCAGTTTATGCAATAGTCCAGGCAAGAGCAGTTTCTTGCCCAAATGGCTATCAAACTCCATAAGGTGCCTCTTCGATGCCCATCTTCCTCTTGAAGTACATTGGTGCTGCCAGGAGCAGAGTGTCTCATTGTCATGAAAAGTCCTCAGTTATTAAAACATTAAATGTCCTATTCTGTAATCTTTGAAAGACATGAGGAATGTCTATCTAAGATATATCTCTATATATCTAGAAAATCTAATTAATATGACTACAAGCTTTACTATTATCGATGATTATCCATTAACAACCTATATTTCTTAATTATACAGTACATATTTAAATGAACTATACAATCACAATACCTTAATCAAAATCAGAAACACTTATATATATAACAAAACTGACCTTAAATCTCTATCAATAAAGCAAAATCTATACTAATACAAATTATTCATACCTATATCATATCCCCCTTTAAATGTAAAAGAACATTTATAAACATTTTTTGGGAATATGGGCGCGGTTATTTCTCTCCAAACTGCTTCCTGCTGAATGGGGGCGTCGTTAATTAGGTCTTTCATGGTATAACCTGTGTGCTAGTTTCATCTCAGTTGGCAGTTGAGTGAAGCAATTTTTTGAAGGTGTTCACTGCAACCCTTCAGGAGGGCGTGGTCCATCATACCAAATCGGAATAGAGGAAATGAACAGGGTCTTATCCTCTGTGAAAACAAAATAAGAAACTCCTTTCCAAAGCATCATGTCCTTGGATCCAAATTTCAAAGTCAAGGCATTTTCAAAATATCTATGTTGGATTAGTTCAGCAGCATTTATAAATAAATATCTTTTAGCAGCTGTTGCTCCTTCCTCAGCATTCAAATAATTCAAAGAGAGCATAATAGCATACAGTATCAAAATTCTCTGTTTATTTTCCATCTTTGTGCAGCTTTGTTTTAACCTCTATTTTGTTTATTTTTACTTTTAACTCTTTGCTTTTTGAGACAGGTTCTCTGTATCTTTGACCTGAAGTAACTCTGTAGACCAGGCTGTCTTTGAACTCTCAGAGATCTGCCTGTCTCTGCCTCCCAGGCATTTGGGATTAAAGGTGTATAGTAAGATACCTTGAACTCACAGAGAACTGTTTGTCTCTGCCTTCTAGGCACTGGGATTAAAGGCGTGTGCTACCACACACAACAACTTTCTTCCTTTTTCTGTTTTTTACTTTAAGAACTTCAACTTTTAGTCTGCATATATTTTTAGCACGCTGTAAACCATTTAAAATTTTCTTTGTCTTTGAATCTCTCTTTACTGTATATCTCTCTTTTTCTGACCACATGAGTCTTTTTTTTTTTACCAAGCAATTAATTTATCAAGCAATATCAGTAGGATTAAAGGTGTGGCGTTGCCAGCTAGATGTAGCCCATTCCTTAGCTTTCCAGCCTCATGGCTGAGGTACTGGCTGTAGCCAGCAAGCGAGCTTCAGCAGCCTGTGCTTGCAAACCGCACAAACCGCCTCCGTAAAAGAGTCAGAGTTTGTCCTGGCAGGACAGCCCAGAAAGCAGGCATTTTTAAACGGCGCAGCTTTTTTCCTGCTATGACTGAAAACCGAAAAGCATGTGTTCAGCTTTTCGTCAACACCGTTTAAGTGTTTTGTGGCAGGACCTCCTAATGAGCTGCAGGCTTTGCAGCTAAAGCTGAGTCAGGAAGCCTCTCTTAGATGAGGCACTTGCTTGCCTCTAGCAAGCAGAGTAGAACAGAGAAATTGCTGCTACCAAGAAACCAGACACAATGCTTTCATTTTGTTCTAGAATTACTTCCCAAGCTGTCTCAGGTTTTATGTGGAAGCAGTTGTCCACGTGGGCGCCATATGTAGTAATAAGGGCAGTGGCGGGGCTGCGTCCCCAACACCCCAGCCGCCTGCCCGGCTAGCTTATGCCCTGAAATAATTACACGGACACTGTATTCTTTTAATCACTGCTTGGCCCTTTAGCCCTAGCCCTTACAGGCTAATTCTCACATCCCGATCAACCCATCTCTAATAATCTGTGAGCACCGGTCTTACTGGGAAGATTCTAGCCTAGTCCATCCTGGGTCGGAGCTTCATCCCGGGAGCGGGGCATGGCGTCTCTCTCTCAGCCGTCTGCTCCCAAGAGGAGAGCTGTGTAGTCTCTGACCTCACTTCCTCTTCCTCCCAGCGTTCTGTCCTGTTTACTCCTCCCACCTATCCTCTAACCAATAAAATGGGCCAGGGCAGTGCCTTTATTAGCCAATGACCTTCCTCCATCAGGAGGACGATGGCTGCAGAAAGGCCCAGGAAAAATCAGAGACACTGGTTACCCTGGTTTCATTCATGTTCTAGTTTGAAGACTGAAGCAACTTTATGCCTAGTCACAAGTACCGTCTATGGCTCAACTGTCCCCAAAATGACCATGATTTGAGCCTTTTGATAGCCTAAGGTTGGGGTGTTAGCTTCAAGTCCTTTCTACACAGACATGTCTTACCTTCACCTCTTCCCACTCTCACATAAGCATACAGCTCAGTGTCACTGTGAGTATCAGCTACCCACTGTCACTGAGACCTGCAGACCTGAGAACCTGGAGAAGTAAGAAGTAAGAATTTAGCATAACCAAGCCCTAGTTCTGGCCACATCTTCCAGGATCTTTTCAATCCATTTTGAAGAAGTAAAATGACAAGAGAAGATTGCCTGCTGGACTTTCTTTTAAGCTTTTGAAAATTAATTTTCTAGGTGTAGCACACACCAAGTAACAGTGTGTGCTATGTAAAATTTCATTATGAAATTTTCATCTTCTGTACTTTCTGCCTCTAAAATAATTCTGCCCAAAGTAGCTGAGTGATTTATCCCAGTGAGACATCTATCCGCCCTCCACCCTGTCTCTTGTCTCCCTTCGCTGCTTTTCAGTGATTAAGAAATGAAGATTCAAGGTCAATACCCTCCCACGCCTGACTGCTTACAGACTAATGTCATCTAACCTAACGGCTCAGTGAGGACAGCCCCATCTGTGTGCTCCTCCAAGACTTCCAGGACTGGCTCAGTATCTGCATGTGCACGTGTGGTCAGAAAAATGGAACCAATCAAGATGTCAATGTTTTTAACTCTTTAAAAAGATTATTTGTGTGTGATTGCGTGCTTTGTTTGAGTGAACGTCTGTGCACCATGTGTGTGCAGTGCCTTTAGAGGCCAGAAGAGGGTATCAGATTCATTATAACTGGAGTTACAGACACTGTGAGCTGGGCTGTGGGTGCCTGGAACTGAACCAGGGACTCCTGGTAGAGCAGCTAGGGATCGTAACCTCTGAGCCATCTCTTCAGGGCAAGATATTATGTTTAAAATTCTCTTTTGAATCACTTTTCTTTATTCAAATATTTGAATTTTGTTTAACCACCTAGGTCTAGTACCAAACAAGAAAGAACTTGTTTTTGACTTCTAGCTCACATCCAAATTATATACAGATGTAAAAGAATGGCTACAATTCCCTGGACCACCAAATATTTCCTTTAAAATTCTTCACAGTGCTTCACTAATTATAATTCTAAGATGAATGGGTGTGTAGATGTCTCTTTACCTTGCTAAGCATCAGTTTCTTCCATCTGTGAAATGAAAGGGTTAGACTTTATCTGTTGAAGTAATAATCAAAAGGTACCTTCTTTGATCATTGAGCTCATTATTATCTATTTCTAATATTAGTGATATATGTATTGATTTAATTATGACAATTTGTGGAATTACTGTTTACATTTGGCTTATAAAATATCTAGATGCAATTAAGTGAATCTCTAGCCCTGATTTCTAAAACTCTGTTTCTAACATAGATTTAATCAGGGACTTGTTCATGAACCAACTCCCCAAGTTGTTGTGCTGAAATCAGGTAGCGCTCTTCAAAAGGGATTCCAAAAGTTAGAGTTATGGATACATTTGAGAACTTAGTGGAAAATGTGGAGTGTCTTTCAAGAGGTAACACTTTAATATAAACTCACTTTTATAATACACTCGCAAAATAGGATAAGGTCCCTAAACATGGATCCCCATTAAAGAAGTTGGAGTGGTATTTCAGAAGAGAAAGCGTTTGCCTAAGCATAAACGTGAGGAACAGAATTAAGATATACAGAACTTTGGTAAGAGCTTAGGCAGGCATGGGAGTTGTGACCCCAGCATTTGCAAGGCAGAGAAAGAATCCCTGGGACAATCTGGCTAGCTAGACTAGCTGTAATTGGCCAGATCTGGTGAGAGATTCTGACTCAATAAATATAAAGTTAGGGTGATTGAGGATGTCATCCAACATCAGTCTCTACACACATGTGCACGCTCACACATAGAGTCACGCATATACACATGCACATAGCCTTACACACAGACAACAAGTAAAAAGGAAAAGAGAAAAATAAATGCTGGTCTAAAGGCTCATATTTAAGGAGCCATGGAACATAATTTAATATGATTTTTCTCCCATCACTCCCCAAGTCCCTTAAGGGATTCAGTCTAACTCCAGTTATTTATAAATTTACTCAGTAAGTATTGAAACACAAAGATAAAAAAATACATATGAGACATTTAAGCAATTTGTAAATGCCTCTGTGTGTGTGTGTGTGTGTGTGCATGTGTGTGTACTTTAAATAAACTAGAAGAGACAACAAATGTGTAAGGATTGTTACCCGTGTGTGTATGCATGTGTGTGTACTTTAAATAAACTAAAAGAGACAACAAATGTGTAAGGATAGTTACCCTTCATATTGGAGTTAATGGGCATTCAATGAAACTATATTATCCAAACGGTGTATCTGAATGCAGAAGGATAGCAAGAGAGTAGCCGTGATTAAGCAAGGAAGGCTAGCATAGTGTATATGTAGAGCTTTACATTTCCTTCTAGGATCTGAGACACCTTTTCCAGTAGATGACAGTGTCTGGTGCCTGGATATGACAGTTGCACATGGCTGTCTGCAGGGCTATTCTCTATGAACTGAGAGCTGTGGCTTATGAAGTGGCTGCAGAGGCAGTAAATGGCTAATGTGGGTGGTCGAGGTCAGGCCAGGCAAAGGACAACCCAGATTAACCATCCACAGATAGAGACCACCACATATGAAACAGGGAACCAGTTTGTATACCAGTTCCTTTTGTGCTTGCACAAAGTCCGCTGTATCAGACTCAAACACTGAGCCTTTAACCTGACACCAGGCAATGATGCCTTAATTTCGACCCAGTCGGCATTTAGGTACGGCCTTTCAAAATAATCTACTACCTCAATACAAATGTGTACTTTCTATTACAATATAATGCATTTTAACCTTTTATAAACAAACAATTTCTCAATTATCTCCAATTTGGATGTACTGAAAGCATAATGTCTGATTTAAATAAAATGAGTAAATTTGAGGAAAAAACAAACATCAACCCATTTCTTTAAATTCATTAGTAATATTATCTTTGATATGCTCTTTACACTGATATTAAGTTCTAAATAAAAATTTGTGTACTAAATAATGATGTCAATATAAAAACTTGACAATTTTTAGATAACATATTTTAATCGGCATTTGTTGTTAATTAAGAATTTCAGTCCAAATTGTGTGAGATTAATTTCATTTAAAAGTGTATAATAAGCACCTACCAAGTGGCAGTTACAGGCTAAACTGCCAGGAGGGAAATAGCCATTCTGAAGAAATATATAAAACTATTTTTACAGAAGTCTATTATTAAAAATAAAATCAACTTACTCTTGTAGAGTTATATCAGTTGTGACTGAAAATATGCTGTTTGAAGATGAATTATAAACTGTCAGAATTCATGGTTATGAACAGGGGTTTCCAGATACATATAATGACTTGGAATTTGTGTTTAATCTAACAAACCGCACTGACTATTGGATTTGTGTGTCTGTGAATATAAAGATTTATTGTCCCTGGAGGTAATTATTGACCTCAACATCTTATCAGTCAATATTTACCTCTTGGGCCAATAAATCTTGATATAACCTCATGAAAGTCAATATCTGTTTAATAGTGTACGTGGAAATCTGTAATAGTTTGATAACAGGCTTCAATGTCATGCTGGCCAGTGTACCCCTCACACTGGAGGGATACTGAAGCATTCTTTCTTTGTAACATAGACCAAACAGCTCTGACTCCTGTGGTCCATTCATGTTCTCTCTAACTCTGGACTGGAATTTCTACATTACACTTTAACTGTGTTTTGCACACAGCCCTTGCCTTTTCAAACAATTTGTAAGTTCCTTCATAATCTGAAACTAATTTAATGCCCCTTTGGTTTCATTCTCTGCTCCTGGCTACCTCCTCGTCATTTCAAATCAAACGTGCTTCTGTGGATAGACAGGATTTTGACACATGGTGCCTGGCAAGGTTACTACGTCAGTCGTGGCTCTTCCAGCAATGCTGTTCTGATTTTACCTCTCAAAGCATGCCCCAGGCTCAGGAAAAACCCAGAGCTGTAAAGATATTGGGTCAGGGAGAGAATATTTAATAATGAGTAAGACCATCTTTTATTCTGAGAAGTGAGACTGTGGGGTCCCATTTGAGTGGTATGGAGTACAAGGGACCTGCTGCAGGATGTGCTAATTTAATAGCTTGACAAGACATCCTGGTTGATGAATGCCTGATAAATATGCATTGACTAGACCACCAAAGAAGCAAATACTACACTCATTTTTTGATGTTTCATGTGCAGTTTCTGAAATATTAAAAAAACTGCAAAGTATAATTATACTTCTTCAAAGAGTCCCCTGTATTGGTCAGGGAAAACAGTGAGTCAACAATTAAGTAAACAAAGATACTACATTTCCACTGCAGCAGACATCTTTAGTGGGTTTTGCATATTCTATCAAGGTTTCAACACCACCCCAGGCTTTCTGAATCCTGAACTAAGAAGTTCCACCAGTTGTCACAAACTGGGTTGGATTTGCTTGCTAATAGCAACCTGCCTTCGTACTCCTGCCTTGCACTGATCAAGGCTTGAAACCCAAATGCATCTTCAGTTTATGGAGTTATTGTTATTGCTCAAAAGCATTCAATTAAACTTGATGGAGCAGAACCATCAAAGGGAAAATGTATATGTCATATTTGATCTGGGCGGCTTCTTGCCCATTTCCACAAATATGGCCTCGTAGATCTACAAGGATTGACCACATCACTGAAGAAGGGATTCAGTCTTGGGCTGTAAAGCCTTCTTGATATATATTTAGCAAAGTATCAACTGCTCTCAGAATTTGACCTAGTGCCAGAAATGAAAGCGATGTGACCTGGGCAAACTTCGGTTCCTTCTTCAGTCTGCCAGGTCACCAACTCTGGCTGTATTATCTAGTTTTCAGGGTATTGGTGGAGGGACTGATCCTGAAAGGGAGGAAGTAAAGACTTGAAATTACAGGGGACTAGGGCTATCATAAACACTGGACTAGAGGCAGTTTTCACAGAAATTTGCAATAGGCCAACTCTTTACTTCCTCCAAAGGCTTCAAAGAATTATTATCCATATGAATTCTTTATTTCTAATTTATTACATTTTTAAATTTCATATATGTATACAGTGTATCTTGTTCAATTCCATCCCCATCACCCTTCCTCAAACTCCCTTACTTCCTCAGTGTATCGCCATCTTTCATTTCCTTCCCAACGTCATGGGTTTTTGCTTTACCAGCTAACTTTTTAATACCACTGTCTATGACTCAAACCCAATGAAAGTTTAAAAACATAATACCCTTGTACCCTGACATTTTTAAGATCAATGGGTCAGCTTATGGACATAGTGACAGAGCTTACAAGACATGGTTGCAAATGGGTATGTGGCTGGTTCTAACACACAGCTGATAGGTGCTTGTAAGAACAAACCTGGAAATACACATTACCTAGAGAAGAGAGTGATGCAGGCCAGCATCTCCAGTCTTTTAGGTAGCATAGCTTTGAATCTTTGAATCCTCCTCTAATGACTTAGGAATCCATGGGCACTACAGAGCAAAGAAAGCCTTCACACCTGCAGTCACTCATAGTATCCACAGATTAGTGTTAACTCAGAGGGTCATTGCAGGTTAAACCTCCAGATGCTTAAGTTTGTGGCAGAAAAAAAGCAAGTCCTAACACTGTATTTGGCCATATCAATTCCTGTGCCTAACTCTGGAATCAACTGGGAAGCAACTGAGAAAATATATATATATTTGCAATGGTGAGTACAGTTGAATGTCATTTAATTTTGGTCAGGTGATCTCTCTAGACAACAATTCTGAAGCAAGTGTAATTTATTAATTCATCTGCTGCAGGGTTCAATTTTTTCCCCTCACCATGAGGGCATTGGAAGCCATTGAGTTCCAAATTGAACAGTCCAGGGCTGTGTTGCTGGGACAGGAAAGGGTTCATTTTATTGAGTTACATCTGAATGTAATTCTTGACTATGGCTATCAGTGTCTATAGTTGAAGATCTAAGGACTCTTTGTTGACTGTTGGGTGTGCTATGAGGCTTTTGGTGTTAGGGGACTATGTTTAGCAAACAACTCTCCATATTCCAGCTCTGCATATAAGGCTTAGCTATTTGAATTTCACAGGGACACAGTAGAATTCTGGGTTCCTGCCATCTGTCACCTCACTGTTGAACACCTTTCTTAACTTGTTCTTCATGTAAGCATAAATGGTTGGTTATCTTGCTTGTATCTCTAGGTCATTAAGAGAATTAATCAAATCCCTTTTTATTTGCTGAGTCCATCAGGATGCCCTCTGACTAAAATTTTACTCATGCAAGGTGACTCTCTTCAAGATCATCCATAATGCTGAGGAATAATGCTTGATTTTCAAGATTTCACAAGGTTTGTTGATGCTCCAGAGCAGCTGGAATTCTATTCTTTAATTTCAACACTTCCGAGAAGAACTTTGGTCTTTAACTACTGCGTTTTTCTCCCAGTGGCCATGATGGGTGGTCAAACAGTACTACCTGTCTTAGAATCTAGACAAATGCAGAGAAGACCTCATACAGGCCAGGGGCTGGGCAAAGCTCTGAGAGTATCTCTGCATAGAGCACAGACGGTCAATGCCCACTCACTCTAGGATGACATCCAGAAAATCTGCTAGATCCAGACTCTAGGCTATGGAATTTTTAAGGCTCCTTCCTTGCTACAATCCTTGAGTTGGCTGGAGCTCAAATTGAGTGGTTGACCAGGACTGACTGCTTCAAGGCCAATGCAATAGTTGGTTACCATAGAGAGTTATAGGAAACCAACATTTTCTTTGAAATCCAAGGTTCAAGTGATTATTTTTGTGCACTTTTCACATTGATTTTGAAGAGTTAGCACCACCCACTTCTGAGAGCACCCCAAAATACAGACTATAAAACAGATTACTACGTTATAATTTTGATGATACTGTCAATAATTTGAAAATAGAATTATTTTTTTATTTTGGTTTTTCAAGACAGGGTTTCTCTGTAGCTTTGGTGCCTGTCCCAGAAGTAGCTCTTGTAGACCAGGCTGGCCTCGAACTCACAGAGATCCGCCTGCCTCTGCCTCCCGAGTGCTGGGATTAAAGGCTTGCGCCACCACCGCCCGGCTGAAAATTTAAATGATTATTTTTATCAAAATGTCTTCAAATTAAATACATCTATTTGTTCTTTAATTCATTCTTCTGCCTGTGTTATTATTCAACAGAATTTATATCTGTATTTCCAAATATGGCTCTCAAACTTGAAGGCTTTGAAACAAAGTTTGAGTGGAAAAAGAAAATGTTGCATAACCAGATAAGCAAAGGCATTTAATGATGATTCTTGAAGCCATAAAAATAGATGTTAGAAAGTGGTGTAGAATTAAGCTTCAGTGTGTGTTAAGGTAGAAAAATATCTTCTATCTATACACTGAGTCTAAGCTATATGAAGTTCTCCAAACTTAACCACTTACACCAGGTGCTCTCCTGACCCATCTTCTATATAGGTTAGTTCAAACACCTTTGCCTGTTTCTCTTTAATGTAAATGCTTCGAGGATTGCTGTTTCGGGATAGACAGCCGCACCTCCTCCTCAGTGGTTCCATATCTATTTTTCTTTCATGTTCTTCTTGCTCCAGGATCTTTCTCCAGTTGTTAATTATCTAAAATTCCTCTCTCTGATACCTACTACTTAGTCAATTACCACAAAAGCAAGAAGACCTTTTCTAATATCTTTGGGTTCAGTTTGCTTTTATAGATCCTCATTTGCATCTCCTTAATCACTGTTGAACTACTGTCTTTCTCTATTTCTTTAATTGATATCTATCTTTCCCTCTAGCCAATAAATTTCTTAAAGGTAAAAATCTGGGTCAGTTTTTTCTTATTCTTTCATTTCTAGCCCTCATGATGGACAGTGAGGAGTTGAAAATATGAGAAATATGAAAAGATGATTGACATCTGAAGTGTCACAGGAGATTTCCAAGTGTTAGAGGTATGTGGAAGACCTTAGGAACGTCCTTCTTTGACTGGCTTTGACTGACAAGGAAGAGTTGAATTACTCTAACGGGAGAAGTTCATAGACAAAGATCAGAGAATCCTATAGGATCATGACACCTTCAAGAGCATATGGAAGATTTACATTATAAGAAAAAAAAATTGAAAAGTGTTTCAGGCTGGACTTTGCAAAGGTTGGCAGTCATGTCTTCCATAAACTGTTTTAGATGTTTGTTTCTTATGGTAACTTCATGAATACCCTGCCCATTGTTTGTGGGACATTGGGAAAGAATAGCTATTCTTAAAGAACTGTACTCAATATTCTTGACGTGAAGCACCTTCCTGCCTGAACAGTACAAATGTCTACTTATTTAGTACATATATTATATTGGGTGCTATAAAGTAATTGAGAGGTGACTTAAATTGCATAGGACAACATTTGTAGATAACAAGAATAAAACATGAAATTTTATATAAAAAACATGAGTGCTTTTGTATTTTGCTATCTATGGTGGATCCTAGAACCAATCATCTGTGAACACAAAGATAACTATTTATAAATGTAATACATCATAAATTAATCTACCACCTCTACAAGCTTCCTTTGTCTTATTATTTGTTATCATATCCTTTTGTAAAAAGAACACTAATACAAGACCTATATTCTTAGTAGTGATTTAAACATGTGACACAGCATAGTAAATATAAACATGAATTATATAGTAGAGCTCTAGAATTTATTTATCTCCTGAAAGCAAAATTTTATACCACTTGGTCATCTCTGCATATTAAATTTTTTCACCCCCAAGCAACTACCATCCTACTTGTGGATAGTTTTACTATTCTAGATTAATCATGTAAAAAATATCACATATTGTTTGTCCTATATCTAGTTTATTTTATTCATCAAACTTAGGCTCCAGGTTTATTCATGTTCTTGAAAATGCTATTTAGCTACACCATGACACATTGTTCAGGTTTACAAATGTAGATGTACCAAGAGAAAATTCTATGTATTAAAACTCAGAACTCTGGGAATTATAAAGAAGCAATTAAACTCTAGAATTCATTATATAATTATCTATATTAAATGATATCTATGTCACAGAGCAATTGAGAATTTCTTTTACTTTGACTTCCCTTTCCTCATCTCTAAAAAAAACTTGTAATTACAATAGGTCCACTAGGATCAGCCATGCTAACTAACCTTTCTCAAGAGTTCCTAGCTCAACAATGCCTATAATCTCTTATCCTATGGGAGATGACATGTATACAAATTCTAATAAACAGAGTAATTTTCTACAGCCCAGTTTTATCTATCAAGTCACTCCATTCTTTTTCTATCAATCAAGTAACTCCATTCTTTCTGGGAACCGAAGATACTTTTGTTGGAATTCAGGGAAAGGAAGCCAAGAATTTTCTTCGTTGGTTACAATTCTTATTGCCATGGATTTTTCTAGGGGTATTAAACATTACTTCTGCATCTCAATGTGCTGAAAAACTTTTTTGCTGAGAGATTTGAACAAATACCTCTTTACCTGAATGAGGGCACCATGACAGACCAAAGAAATTATTCCATTCAAATCTAACACAGTAAGTTTATAACATTATTGGCATTACAAGAAACTGTCCAATTCCTCTTATTCCTTCTGAAATTTTGGATCAGAAGTAGTTCTTTAGTACAAATCTAATTTGTATTCTCTTTCAATTACATTGTGCCAGCTCTAAGAAATGTCAAGTCCACACCTCTGTCCCATCCTCCATCTTTTTAAATCAGAAGTTAGTGCAGAGGAGATCATGAATATGTCCCTTTCTTGTTAAAATTCTTCCCTTAAACAGACAAGTTCTTTCTTGACAGACAGCTGTGTGGTGGCATATCAAACTTGCCCACTGCAAGATCACATGGCAGTCACCATGGCCTGCTTATATGTTACTTTCAGAAACTGGCCTCAAACTCACAGAGATGCGCCCGTCTCTGCCTTCCGAGTACTGGTATTAAAGATATGCACCACCACTATCCAACATCATACTAATCTTTATCTAATGCATTGAATAAGGTCTTGGTGTGTTTACATGAGATACAGATGAATTTTCCAGAAGGTGGAATTTCTCATTTTATGTTCACAACATCAGCTTTTCTGTTCTCATGTCAACTACAAAATGAAAGAAAAGATTAATTCAAAGAAAATGGAAATTTGATAGGATGACATTTTGTAAGTTTAGACTAAAATGTGTTCACTTTTCTTGGCCACTTCCATGCACCAACCACTGCACTTCACTTTTTTTCTGTGCCGGGTTCTCTGAAAGAAAACAGCATATGTTAGTTGTTAATTCATTTCCCTATTTCCATTCATGAGAGAGTTATCAGTATAACTTTACTGTTTTATATCAGTGTCATCATAGATGATTTTATAAAAAAGTGATTTTATATTCTTGGATTGAAATTACCACTAGAACAATGACACAATGAATAAAGGATGTGACTAATAAATTATAGAGTATCTTATTTAATTTAAGTTTCTGCCAGAATCTAATATGCTAATCTTTTAGGTCAGTCTTCAGTCATAACTTATTTGCTTGCAACAAGACGGTGCCTGCTGTCACTTAAAAGCCACAGGAAGGTGGTAAACACTTCAGTCAAATGCCACCACTATACTACACAGAAAAATAGCACACTGGTAACTTGTAAATATTGGTTTCAGTTTTCTCACAAGTCTATTACTTATCTGTTTTTTCTCTCATCATGACAGGATGTATCTAGTAATCCTTTTGGGTAATGGATTCAATCTATGCTCATTGATCTATAACACATATTATTTATAATAATATTTAAGTATTATACACATTGCTTTTAAGAATATAAATACAAGATATTTTAAGTTAAAAATTTATGAATTTGTGCAATTAACTAGCATAGGCATTAGATTCATCTCTGTATCACAAACATTATGAACACCAAGGAGGAAGCTTACAGCTCACTTTCAAGATGATGTCATGAGCAATAGACTCTTACCATCTAGTTCTGTTAAGAACAGTATCAATATCCTCTATTTGGGGGAGCATCTGGGAGACTTACTAACAACTCACAGGAAGGTATTCCACATCTGGCACTAAAATTTGTGTCTAAAAACATATGTAACTTTGAAAAGCAGCATCATCAATCCAAGACATGTCCTCTGTTCAAGCAATTTTTTATATCATACAGTTAACTCGATTATAAAGAGGTTCCTATATGGGTTCTTTATGCATGCTTAGTTTTGGTTAAGTCTCCTTATTTTGTATTTTCCCATCTCCCTATTCCATCCCTATTTGAAACTTTCCATTCTTAGTATCCCCTTACTAATTTCATATTACACATGTATACTATCCTCTCTCCACCTTCAGACTTCTTCCTTTCCCCTCATTTCTTTCTCATGGGTCCTGTATTGTTTACTCTTCTCTACAGACACCAGCTTAAACACAGTAAATCCAAAATTCAAATACATGATCCAAAAATGTTAAAGAATATTGTCTTTCTGAAACAGGGTTACCTTACTCAGCATAATGTTATCTAATTCCATCCGTTTTCCTGCGAATTTCATGACTTCCTTTTCCTTTAGCGCCAAACAGAATTCTGCGTGCAGATGAATCGGTTTCATTATCCTTTTTTTTTGTTTGGTTTGGTTTTTTTGTTTGTTTGTTTTTTGTTGTTGGACATCTAGGTTGATTGCATTTCCTGGTCATTGTGAACAGAGCAGCAATGAGCTGATCACCTCCATGTCCTCACTTGGACAATTTCAATTCTTCTACCAAGAGGGCTATAGGCTTGCTATGGGGAAAGGGCAGAGATGGCCCTTTAAATTGCCATCATGTCAACAGAATAACAGGAAGCATAGGGCAAGAATGCCATTGTGATCTGAGGATCCCATACCATTTCCAGAGTGCAGAACTTGTCTTCCATAGTGGCTAGAATACCGTGACTATCTATAAAGATGCTCCATGCTAATGCTCTCTCCCCAGATGTCCTAATTTGGCTGTGGAATCTATTATTTCACGTGGAGTTGGCTTTGTGTTTTAGTCTGTCAGAGTCCCTAGAATTTATCACAATCTGTTTTCGTTGCTCCTATTTTGTTTTGTTTTGTTTATCTTTCTGCAGCTGGTATGCCTGTGAGGAATACAGCCCTTCTATTTACATGACAAACCCAAGGTATACAAAGGGACAAGAAACAGGTGCTGCCATCCCGGAATAGAACTATCACATTTATGAGCATACTGATTCTTCAGGAAGCGTGCTCATATGCCTTCGTTTATCATAGTACATGGACTTCCCTACGGTGATCACCGCTACTGATCTCTCTGCTTCGGGTTTCAGACCAACCCCATTCAATACCTGTGGCTCTTGATACTAAACTATGTCACCAATCATCCTATGTACTTACTCCATTCTTTATTTGAATTAATTATGAAATGCATTTTCACAACGTCAAACCTTGGTGCATCATTTTACTCTAAGCTGAGACTGCCCTTCCTTACTTCCTTTCCCAATATTTAAACTATTTACCACTTAAAACTCATTTTGCTCTTTCTTATACTCAAAGGCAGACACTCTCTTTCAAGTCAGTAGTGCAAGCTCTGTTGTGTCTACCTTATACCTGCTTCTCTGTGTCCTTTAATAGTTAGTGAAATACTCAGAAAAGAGAAGACGGGAGATCTGGGCTGTGGTGGCACACATTTTTAATCCCAGCATTCAAGAGACAGAGGCAGATGTATCTCTGTGAGTTCCAGGCCAGTCTGGTCTACAGAGCAAGGTCCAGGATAGCCAAAGATACACAGAGGAACCCTGTCTCAAACAACAAAGATAAGATGGGAGAAACTTATAGAATACTGTGGTTGGCAGAATTGGCATTTTTGGTTAAATAGACACAAGGAGTAGGACTTTGGTCTAACTGTATTTAGGGGTCTATGCTGCTTAGATGAATTTAGTGAGGCGCCCTATTTTATCTTGCTGTTGCATTAAAAATTTGTTCCTGTTCTTTCCCCATATTTTAAAAGAGAAGCAAAATATTTACTTCCTTCTCGGAGATGCAGAAGAGTTAATTAGAGGATTCGAAAAGATCCCCCCAGAGAAAGGCAAAGCTGCAAATTGATATGAAATAGCAAGCGGGGCTAATCAAGTTGGGGAAAATGAAATATTTAGCATCAGAATAATCTGAGTTTATTGAAAATTGAAGTCTTGAGATCTGGGACTTGGGCCTCAACTATTTTGAACAGATTTCTGGGTACTCCCTCAGACTCATCTCGTTGCTACTTAAAATCCCACTGTGGGTTTATTAACAAGGAAGCAAAGAAGAACCATAGCTCTTGCACTTCAACTTTTACATTTAAAATGCAGAAATCCTGGCTAGCCTTCTAGACCCCCTGCTCCAGGAATGAAGTGCCCTGCTGAGTTACAGGCAGAGGAACTTGGGGAAGCGAATGTAGGCATTTAGGGAAATAATGGTTGTGAAGAACGTTAAAACACAGTAAACTGTACAGATGATGTCTTGGAATTCTAGTGCATCACACTGAAACCCTCTTTCACCAATAGCCATAGGAGATGATATGCAGGCCCATAAAATGACAATCACAACTAACCTGTTACAGAAGAAAGGCAGCATACAATTTCTCTAGAGTCAAGAAACAGACTACGTACAAAAAAACAAAGTCGAACCCAAATTTAACTGTGTATGCATTCACATTTTATAGACCTATTTCAACACAGAAAGGCTATGATCCTATCTTCATCATGCAAATTTTGCTACGTTTTTAGCTACATTAGGAGTTTGAGTGTTTGAGACTAAACACAGTAAAAACTGTTTCTTCCCATAAGAAGTGTGAAAGAGGAACCGGTAGCCGCTGAGATGCATCGGTGTGAGCCGTGTCAGCAAGAGGATACAGGGGCTCATTCCAGAAGCAGACTACATAGGATCAGTGTGGGCTGGACAGGGATGGTGATAGACCAGTATCCAGTCTAGATGAAGGGCCGAAATAACTCAATATCTTGAAAATACAAAACCCCGACTTTCAACATCAACAGATATTCCCCAAAAGGAAGCATACTAATGGCCACAGATACATAAAAATATTCCAAGTATCATTAATAATCAGGAAAATTTAAATTAGTGCACGATTGGATGTTCCCTTGAAGGAAAAGTTCAAAAGTCCCAGGCAAGTGTAAATATTGGTAGGAATTTAAGTTAGTTCAGTCATTATAATAAACAGCATGTAGAATCCTCAATAAAATAATAAAATACAATGGGACCATAAGATCCAGCAATCCTACCTGTAAGTATATCCAAAAGAAATGTTATCTGTATGTCAAAGAGAGACCAACAGTTCCTGTTCTATGTCACAATGGTCACAATGACAAAGAAGCCTGGAGGAATCCTTAAAATTTGGTGTGTGTGTGTGTGTGTGTGTGTGTGTGTGTGTTTGTGTGTGTGTGTGTGTACATGGCATACTATTTAACTTTGAGAAGGAATTGTGTCATTCACAGCAATGCCAATAAACCTGAAGCACACCACTATAAGCAAAAGCCAGCACAGATGACTAATGTCATGTGACCTCATGTGTGGTGTGGAGTTGCAGAAGCAGAAGGCAGAGGGATGGCTACTAGAAGCTGTGGGAGCACATAAGAACCTCGGTGCTACAAAGTAAATAGCATGAAGCTCTAGTGGACAGGACAAATAAATTCTAGAAGTCTCCTTACAGTACAACAACTATAATCAGCAGTAACACATTATATGTTTGACCCTTGCTGAGAAGCCAAATCATACAGGTTATTTCAACAAGTGTTAGTGAGTTTGCAGGTGTGTTAACCCAGAACAATAGGAATCTCTATCAAAGCATCATCATTGACAGTGATACCACAGAAAGGAAGGAGGGAGGGAAAAACAGAGGGGGAAAGTCTCATTACTCCTTTTCATCCTCAGACTCCATCTTCACAGATTTTCAATTCTAGGAGACAGAGCACATTACCGAAGAAAATCAGAAAAATATATACACATATAAATCTAAGAACTATAAATGTCCACGGAACATTAACAAAACTCTGTAGAGATTTTGCTAGACTGTCCCTGACTTAGTTGTCCAGGCACTGTCTGAATGATTGCCACTATGGCAGCGCACCTTATGACACACTTCTAGAAACAACATTGGTCCTACTTTGATCTGTGCTGCTGTGATAAAACATCCCGATGAAGAACAAATTCTAAATGGACAGATCTATTGGCTTATATTTCCAGGTCTTGATAGGAACAGGAACTCAGCTAGGAGCTTGAAGTAGAAAGCATAGAGGAATACTGATTGCTGGCTCTCTACCAGACCCAAACTTAGCTATCTTTGTTATATAGTCCCAAACCACTTGCCTAGGGAGGGTTCTGCCCATTGGTTGTCCAGGCTCTCCTACACCAAATCAGGAGCAGAAGGAGACGGAGCACGAGCAAGGAACTCAGGACCACGAGGGGTGCACCCACACACTAAGACAATGGGGATGTTCTATTGGGATCTCACCAAGGCCAGCTGGCCTAGGTCTGAAAAAGCATGGGATAAATCCGGACTAGCTGAACATAGCGGACAATGAGGAATACTGAGAATTCAAGAACAATTGCAGTGGGTTTTTGATCCTACTGCACGTACTGGCTTTGTGGGAGCCTAGGCAGTTTGGATGCTGACTTTACGAGACCTGGATAGAGGTGGGCAGTCCTTGGGCTTCCCACAGGTCAGGGAACCCTGATTGCTCTTCGAGCAGATGAGGGAGGGGAACTTGATCGGGGGAGGGGGAGGGAAATGGGAAGCGGTTGTGGGGACGAGGCAGAAATCCTTAATAAATAAATAAATTTAAAAAAAAATAAAATAAAAAATAAATAAATAAAAAGACAATGGCCCCCAGACATCCCAACAGTCCAATCTCATGTAGGTACCTCCTCGAAGAAGGCTTCCTTTTCAAATGGAACTAGGCAGTGTCAAGTTGGCAAGTAAAGCTAAGTATGGCATTGTAGTGGCTTGAATGAGAAATGTCCCCCATGATCTCACGTATTTGAGCAATTGGTTCTTAATCAGCAGCAGTGTTTGGGGAGGTTGTAGAATGTTAAGGAAGCAGAGCCTTGCAAAAGAAAGACTTTCTCTCTCCCTCCCTCCTTCCCCCTCCCTTCTTCCCTTCCTCCTTCCCTCTCTCCCTCCCTCCATACTTTTCTCCTTCTCTCCCTCCCTTCCTTCCTCCCTCCTTCTCGGTCCCTTTCTTTGCTTTCTCCCTGCAGATGAAAAGTTATCAGTCAGCCTTCTGTTCCTGACACCATGCCATGCCTTTCACTCCATAATGGACTCCATCTCTTAGGAACTATAAGCCAAATAAGCTTTCTCTTCAGTAAGTGGCTTCTAATGACACTATTTTATCATAGCAATAGAAAAACAATCTAGGACAGACATCCTGTTTCTTGAAGGTACACATTCCTTCTCAATTTACATGAAATCTTCCAGGCCCTGATGGAGTCAGGTCTAAAATACCTACTTCACTTCTAAATATCTGTGCACTAAACACAAGGCACCTAAGTCCATAAAACAAACACTACTACAGACAAAAGCACACATGAGGCTCACACAGTGATAGTGAGTGACTTCCATACCCCAATCTTGCCAATAAACAGATCACCCAGACAAAAGTAAGCACAGAAATGCCGGGGCTTAACAATGTCATAAACCAAATGGTTCTAACTGATATTTATAGACCTATTTCACCTGAACACAAACGAATATACCTTCTCAGCATTTCATTAAACTTTCTCCCAGACTGACCACATACTCTGACACAGGCAAGTCTTAACAGGCACAAGAAAATTGAGGTAACACCCTACATCCTGTTTTACCACTATGGATCATAACTGGATATCAACAAGAACAGAAACAACAAAAAGCTTACAAATTCATGGAAGCTGAATGAGTCACTACAGGATAAACATGGGTTAGGAAAGAAATTAAAAACTTTTTAAAGTTGAATGAACAGGAAAATGACACACTCAACTTATAGAACAATTGCACATGGTTCTAAAAGCCAAGTTCATAGCACTAAGAACTTATATTAAAAAATAAAAAAAGAATTATGGAACAATCTCATATTAGTAATATCATGGTTCACCTGAAATCACTAGAAAAAAAAAGAAGAAATAATGCCCAAAAAGAGTAGACAGTAAGACATAATGAAACTCAGGGCTGTAATCAATAATATATAAATGAAAAATACAAGAATCAGTGAAACAAAGAGTTTGTTCTTTGAAAAAATGAATGAGATTAGTAAACCCTTAGCCAAATTAACTAAAGTTAGTGAGAAAATATCCAAATTAACAAAATTAGAGATAAAAAGAAACATAAAAATAGATACCGAGGAAATCCACAAAATTAAAAAAAAATACCAGCACTTGGGAGGCAGAGACAGGTGGATCTCTGTGAGTTCGAGGCCAGCCTGTTCTACAAGAGCTAGTTCCAGGACAGGCTCCAAAACCACAGAGAAACCCTGTCTCAAAAAACCAAAAAAAAACAAAAACCTTGACTCATTAATAATTGGATAATTGAAAAAATGCTGGAGATATCACCATTCGCAACCTCAAATTGTACTACAGAGCACTAAATAATAATAAAAGACATCATGTTTTGGCATGAAACAGACACATTAGTCAATAGAATTGAATTGAAGACCAAAACAGAAATCAACACATCTATGAACATTTAGTTTTTGATAAAGACACTAGAAATACTCACTGGAAAGAAAAAAAAAAGGAATAAAAACAGCATTTTCAACAAATGGTGCTGCTAAAATTGGATAAATGCATGTAAAAAAATCCAAATAGATCCATACTTATTGCCCTCTATAAAACTCAATTCAAAATTTATCAAAGACCTCAATATAAACCAGGCATACTGAATCTTACAGAAGAAAACATAGGATATAGTCTTGAACTCACTGTCACAGGAAAAGACATTCTGAACAGAATACCATTAGAACGGGAACTAGAAATAACAATTAGCAAATTAGACCTTATGAAATTAAAAGGCTTCTGCAACATTCAAACAAAGATGCAGCTTACAGAATGAGAAAAATATTTAAGCAAAAACACACCTAACAGAGGGCTAATGTCTAAAATATACAATGAACTCAAGAAATTAGATACCAAGTAAATAAACACCCAATTTAAAATTAGGGTAAAGATCTAAAAAGAGAATTCTCTAAAGAGGAATTACAAATGGTAAAAAGCACTTCAAGAAAAGCTCAATGTCTTTAGTCATTAGGGAAACACAAATCAAAACCACCCTGAAATTCCATTTTATATGAATCAGAATGGCCAAGATAATAGAAAAAAATGACAGCTCATGCCAGTGAGGATGTGGGTAAAGAGAACATTCTTCCATTGCTGGTGACAGTGCAAATTTGTACAGTCACTATGAAAATTAATGTGAAGGTTCCTCAAGAATCAGGGAATAAATCTAGTCCAAGATTGAGCTATAGATATATCATTATTTGGCATATACTCAAAGACTCTAGATCCTACTATAGAGACACTTTTCAACCATGTTCAATGCTGCTGTTTATAATAGCCTGACAGTAGAAACAGACTAGATACTCATTAATGAATGAATTGATAAAGAAAAATGTGCATTTACATAAATATTATTCACTTGCATAGAAATGAAATTTGTAAATAAATAGAAAAAATACATCCCAAGGAGGAAACCGAAATCTAGGGAGACAAAGTATGCATTCACTTACATGTGAATGTTAGTTGTTAAATCTTCAATATTCAGGCTATATCCATATAAACACAGAGGTTATAAACATAGTGAGGGGCTGGTGGGGGAAAGTTGATCACCCTAGGGATAGAATAGATAGTTATGGGTTGATGGGGGATAGAATGGGAGGATCAAATGGAGAAGGAAAGGAGGAAGGAGGGGTGAAGGAGAGAATACAAGTCAGACAGCTAAAACTAAGAACCATTTAAGCAGGTGAATGAAAACCCAGTATAGAAGATGCATTCTGTGAAGAATTCTGGAATGTGCACCTACTGAGGAAACAATATCATGTCATCTTTCTTTTGAACCTCTTCTGTACCTAGGAGAAGGCCATGCAAATCTTTATTTCATGACGAGAAAAGCACTAAGAGAGAGAGAACTAAAATTTCTACTAATCTTGATGTTAATACCTTGTGGTTTTGTGGCCAACATAAAACTCATATCTCAGTTCAATTTTTCATCTCTGAGTTTAAGAAGAACAATTTTTGCTTCCTCCCCAAATCACACCTGCTCAGAGTCAGATTCTATAAGCAATTCTTCATTTGACACCTCATCCCTCATGGTGGTGTGTTTAAATTCTTAAAGTTCTTGCTGAGCCGCACCCAGAAACCTGTCATTGTACAGGCTCATTCCTGCCCCCTTATCCACATTTATCCCCCGAGTCCTATTTATTCTAGCTCTGAAGGAGACCTTAGCTCCTGTGCATCTTGTTAACACATCATCACCCACCTCACACCCCTCGCTAATGGATCTCCCTGTTCTCATGCTCACCCCTTCCTAATCGCTCTTTTGTTTTTGCTTTTCCAACATCACTGCAGTAATACTCCAGACTCACAGAGAGTTCAGCACTCAGAGGTCCCTGCTTTTCAGTTTTGGAAATTATGAAGTGGGGATGGAAGTGATGATATTTGTAAGACCATGAGCTGTTATAAAGAGGAACAAAGTCACAAGATGCCCTTAATCTGAGCATCAGTGTGCAGAATGGGCCAGCACAGCAGCAGGTCAAAGCACTTGGCCTGCCAGCATGGTACTGATGTTGAACCCTTTGCAACACGCTGCACCCTAACAATCTCCGGTTCCTAGAGAAGAACAGCTTTTGACTTACACCTGCCCTGCTTATCTTGTCCTTCTTCGTCTATCAGTTGTGAACTTTGACCATCATATCACTTTTACCACCCAATTTTCTAATTCTGCTTGTAAGAATAGACAGTTTGTATGAGTTGAACCTAAATTATGCTAGAAAGAAGTTGGCTGAATGTGTGTTCTTCTTGGATGGCCTGTGACCATGTGATCTATATTAACTCTCTGAGCATATTCTATTCACTTACCAAAGTAGTCAGTAAATGTCATGGATGATATGAACTGTGTGCATATGTTGGCAGAGACATGTGTGTACACCCAAACTCACACAGGTGGTGAGACTTTCAGATACTCCACACATCAAAGCAAACCCTAAGGGAATATAAAAATATTTTTAAAACCTGAAGTAAACACATGTGAATTTTGATAATACATTTTGGGAAAATAGTTGACTTACAACATCAAAGTGGAAACCACAGAAAAGAAAAACTACGGAGAAACATAAAATATGTTATTTGAAAAAAATAATTGAAAAGAATAAAATATTAAGAGTATTGTGCTCTTTTGTGTTACAAGGTTGTGTTAAATGGTTTTAAATAAGGATCCTTGTGATCTTCCTTTTAATTACTCCGTCTTTGGGAGGCCACTTAAAAGGAATGATTAGTAATGAGTTACATATGGAAATTTTTGCTGGCGCATGGCTTAAGACAGAATAATAAATAAGCTAAATGTTCATAGATTACAGTTAAGTTATTGGTATTGGTGGGAAGCAATGAAATTAATTTCTAAGAAATGTTCTTTAAGTTTTCTAGGAGAAGATGAACCAACCATCACTGCTCACTACTCTCTTCTGTGATGTTCATAAATGTGCCCTGGTTTTCTGAAAGAAAGGGATTTTTCCTGTGAAGCCCTATGACATACCTCATCTGTAAACCATTTATGAAAGCCCCAGAAGGCCTGTAAGTTTTGCTGTCATCTATACTGTTTTCTGTATCTGTCCATCTTCCCCAGTGACCATAAGGTTTGAAAATCCCAGAGTGTGGCACCTGCATTTTGTTCTCTATATAAAATAGTACACAACATCTTCACACAGGCTTTCTAAGATACTCTATGGACTTTAACCCTGCAAACTCAAGCAAGGAGGTGGTGATATAATCTTTTCCCTAGGAAGGAATGAAGCTGCGGGTACAAGGATGTAGTTTATGTGAGAGGCAGGCAGAAGCCAGCTTTGTAAGCCTGTCCATCTCATCATCCCTGAAGTACAGCAGCAATAGCTACTGTGTTGCTTGCTGTGTGAATTATTACTGAAAGGAACCGATAGCTCAGTCTCCCAGTGCCTCGGTATAACCCCCTCCCACGCTGGCTCTGTGTCAAGATGTGTCTTGCTAATTTGATCCCAGCAAAGACCTGCAAGTGCTTGTGGGATATGTTTGTGAGATACTAATGTACTTAAAACTAAGGACCAGGCTATTTGGCTGAAGAGGGCACAGGAAGAGAGCAAAAAGCTCCAGCAGACAGCCTTGGTTAACTTCCAGGCACACGGAGTGGCGGCCCTCTTAAATCATATAGCCTTAGGCAAGACACCGGTTGAAATCAATTGATCAAGGAATCCCTAAGCCAAACGGGAGGCTGCCCAGCTAAAGTCGATTTAAAATACAGAACCACAACAAATAGGTAGCTGTGCTTGAAGCTGCGAGATTTAGAGCAGTCTACTGTAGATAACACACATACCTTGTGCAGTTTTCCCCCACCTGTTGCTCTCCCCCATGTGTCACTGAGTATGCCTAAGGACAATGTAACATTGCTTTCCATCATCTTGGGTCCTTTTGCCCACCTGGACCAGGCCAGCTCCTGCCGATAATAAAAAGTCAGCAGATAAATTAATGCAGAGACTACTAAGGTAATTCCTTTAGTGATCTGCTGGGGCAAATGGAGATAACCACTCCAAACGTTGTTTTCTGAGGAAAACTCTCTTTGGGGAATAATGGTGGCTGCTGATGCTAGTTCCTCTTACACTAGAAAGTACGAGGCAGGTGCAGAAACTTTGCCTCCTTAGGATGGCTGACCTGGTAAAAGCTGACCAATTCTGTACATTTCTGAAGCAAGGGGGAAAGCTATCAGTCAAGCAAGCCAAAGGACAATGACCATTTGCCAAGTATTTTTTTATATATTTTAATAAGCAGGAAATCTGTTTATTGATTAGCTAAGAAACTCTAGGTATAAATCCAGGAGTTTGACAAAGACCTGCTGAAACCCGTAGCAGCAGTGCTAATCAAGTATTTGTAGTGGAGACAGAAATTTTTTCTTTTAAAATTTTACTTTTTTTCTTAAAAAAAACAACATTCATTGATTCTTTGTAGATTTCACATCATGTATTCCGATCCTGCTCATCTCCCCATCTTTCCACATCCTCCCTCTTCCCTTGGAGCCTCTCCCCAAACAAAACAAAACGTAAAAGAAAAGCCAAAGATCAAATATAACAAACACAACTAGAGAGAGAGAGAGAGAGAGAGAGAGAGAGAGAGAGAGAGAGAGAGAGAAGAGTCTTCTCTTGGAAGCTGTGGTGTGGTGTGTGTCCTGATGAGTCACACAGTTTACTCTTTAGTTTGTTCATCTTTCCTTGCAAGTGTGTATGACCTGGAGCCACCTCGAGGTCTCTGGCTTCTGCTACCCCACTGATAACAGGCTCTCTCTTGGACTCCTCTTGGATATCCTGTTGTTGTCCTGTGTCGTGGAGATCCTGCTGTTTTGGAACTGTATTATATACTTTCGCCTTCCCACTCAAGCAAATCCTTCAACATCAGCATCATAGATGCCAGCATGGTAGCCCAACTTCTCTGTAGGCAAAGGTGGCCATCTGCGCCTCACTTTCTTCATCCGTAAATTGAAGGCTGTTACACCTGTCCCTCACAGCAACATTACAGTAACAGATGAGATAGCAACCATGAAAACATAGTCTTTGGAGGAAAGTACCTATAATTATCATAATTTAAGAGAACATGGGAATCAACTCGTGTTTACCAAAACGAGACACACATTTCAATTGTTTGTCAACCGAATTCCTCCTAGGTATGTGAATTTAGAGTTTTGTTTACACTGATTTCACTGAAACCCTAATTTAGCCTTGCTAACATGAATCCAGCTGCTTCAGCATCGGCAAAACTTCAATTTAAGCGGAGTTCTATTCTGATGTAGTGAATGTATGTTGGAAAGTATTAGTACTGCTTCTGGAAAAAACAAGCTTACAGGAAAAAAATCTTTAAAATATATAAGATACATACACACATATATATGTATATTGGTTTTTGAGACAGAGTTTCTCTGTGGAACAGTCCTGGCTGTCATGAAACACACTTAGTAGAGCAAGCTGGCCTTGAAGTCACTGAGATCTGCCTGGTTCTGCCTCTGAAGTGCTGGTATTAAAGGCAGGAGCCACCACCACCCAGCATATATGATATTTTTAAGACAAAATATTTTTCAATACAATTTTGTCAGTAAAGTTTCCATACCTAAAATGACGGCAGGTATATTTTTAGCCTGCATTACTACATTGGTTGATCTGTTGGGTAAATATAACAGCTGCCTGTGACTTGAAAGAAACGCCTTTGTAAACAGAAAGCTCTGATGTAAAACTCATTTCCATCCCTTGGCAAGACTCTCGTCAGTGATTGCTCTTCTTTCCCACAATACCAAGAGCTTCTCAAAGTCCAGAATGTGACCATCAGAGAATTTGAGGTTTTGGTTACAAAACAGTTGTTTTAGAATTCTCCAGTTTTCTCCTCAAATAGTAATAAATAGCAACATTTTTAGAAAGACCATTTCGATGTCATTTATCTTTAATGTCTAGTTTAATTCATAAATTAAACAAAATAAAGCTAATAGAAGTAAGAGGTAAATTGTTCAAGCCTCTTCTTCTTTTTTTTTCTTTTGTGTGTGACTAGTCTCCACCATGTGTTCATAAACTCCCATGTCAGGCCCTGGGATGAAGCTTAATGTTTTAACACTTTCCTGGTCTGTGGAAGGCCCTGGGTTTCATCCCCAGCAATGGAAAAAAAAAAACAAAACAAAACAAAAAACTCATGCTAACTAAACTTGAGCTGGACTTTTTATTACTTTGGTGCACACGCATGTGTGTGTATGTGGTGTGTGTGTGTGTGTGTGTGTGTGTGTGTGTGTGTTTGTAGTTGTTTAGTTGTTTAGTTTTACTCTTTGGGGGCCTGCTACCCAACTCCCAAATAAATACACAGGGATTTATTGTTACTTATGAATGCCCAGCATTAGTCTGGCTTGCTTCTAGACAGCTTTTTCTACTTAAATTATCCTGCTTCTCTTTAACTACATTTTGCCTCGGGCTTTTTACCTTTCTTTATTCTATGTATCTTTCTTTCCTTCTGACTCCTTGGTTGGCTGTGTGGCTGTGTGACTGGCCCCTGGCATCCTCCTCACCTCTTTTCTTACTCCACATTCTTCTTCCCTAGGTTTCTTCTCCAGTTTATTCTTTCTTCCTGCAAGCCTTACTGATCCTTTCTCCTGCTGCCCTTTTTGCAATTCAACTCCTTATTAGACCAATCAGGTGCCTTAGGCATGCAAAGTGACACAGCTTCGCGGAGTTAAACAAATGCAGCCTGAAAGAATGGTTCCATCTGTGCATCATTAAACCAGTGTTCCACAGCATAAAAGAATGTAATACATTTTTCACTGATATTCCACAACATGTGTGTGTATGATGTGTGTATGTGTTTCTGTGTGTGTGCACGCAAGCACACAGTAGCACATGTGTGCCCTTACAAATGGAGGACAGAGGACAACTTTAGGTGTCACTCTGAAATACAGTCTACTTTTTATGGGCCATACTTTCTCATTGGCCTAGAACTCACCAATTCAGCTTGGTTGGCTGGTCAGTGAGCCCAGGGATCTATTTATACTGGCCCCTGCTTCCTCAGTCCTGGGTTTATGGGTACTCATTACCACAACATTAATTTCTGCATTCATTTGGGGGATTCAAGCTCAGGCCCCCAAACTGTGAGGCAATCACTTTAACAGATAAGCCAACTCTGCAGCCCTTTCTGCCTTTTAATCTTGTATAAGCATAGATTCTAGAACAGTCTTCAAAATTTGGCTGAGTGGGGTTTTTTTTAATATTTTATTTAATTACTTTTAGTTGTGTGTGTGTGTGTGTGTGTGTGTGTGTGTGTGCTTGCATGAGTTTGTGCATTCTCTGTATGTTCAGGAGGTTGAGGAGGCCAGTAAGTATGGTATACCCTGGAACTGGAGGGAGAGGGAGGTGCTTATGGATCACCTGATGTAGGTTCTGAGAATAGAACCTGGGTCCTCTGCAAGACCAGTCAACCCCTTTACTGCTGAGCCACCTCTCCTGTAGCCTGACTTGAGGGAAGTTTTCCTGCAGCCTTGTACATTAACACATCCAGTCTTCCGCTTTGTCTTCTTTAGTCCTCTCCCCAGCTCAGGGAGAACAGTTGGACATATTATCAGGATTGTCCATAGTGTAGGAAGGAGGCATTTTAAGCTTGGAAAGATCACTGGGTTTTCATGAAAAATCAACACAAACCCATCTGCTTGAACTTCTACCTAGACATGGTCTACCATTTTAAGCCTTCAGACACATTAGGGGTAATAGAAACATGCATAAATTTCTTTTCAGAACGAAGTGGTTAGCTTGTAACTATTAGACCTTGCTGGCATAGCCATGGACAGCATTAGTCTAACCACAAACCAACTTTATCATGGACCTGCCAACAACTCTGCCCCAGGAACTGCTGCCCACCTAAAGTCTCTGTCCCCAGACATATTGCTTCAAAATTAATTTTCATATTACCCACCTATTCTTGTTTCTTAAGAGCTACTCCCATGACTGCTCTTACTTCCACACTCCTTCTATCTGATTTGAAAATCAGAATTGCTATAGCATTTGCTAAACTGTGTGTTCCTATCCCTTGCCCCAGAAACTCTCTGGTCATAGCTCATGGTCATATGAGACATAGTTCTTGATGAACTAATAGTTCTATCCTTTCTAATGTAAGAGGATCTTTCCTGAGCAATAGACTATCTTGGAGCAGCTAGACCATTTACAGGAAAGTAGAAATCATTTTGTACTGGAGTGGATGCTGCATATTGTTATGCCCTGATGGAGGAAGGTAATTGGCTAATAAAGGTACTGCCCTGGCCCATTTTATTGGTTAGAGGATAGGTGGGAGGAGAAAACAGGACAGAACACTGGGAGGAAGAGGAAGTGAGGTCAGAGTCTCGACAGCTTTCCTCTCAGGAGCAGACGCCTGAGAGAGACGCCATGCCCCGCTCCTGGCATGAAGCTCCGACCCAGGATGGACTAGGCTAGAATCTTCCCGGTAAGACCGGTTCTCACAGATTATTAGAGATGGGTTGATCGGGATGTGAGAATTAGCCTGTAAGTGCTAGAGCTAAAGGGCCAAGCAGTGCTTAAAAGAATACAGTGTCTGTGTAATTATTTTGGGGCATAAGCTAGCTGAGCGGGCGGCTGGGGTGCTGGGGAAGCGGCCCCGCCGCTCCTATTACTTCATATGGCGCCCACGTGGACAACTGAATCTACAGAAAGCCTGAAAAAGCTTGGGAAAGAGTAAAGCATGTTTTCTTGATAGTGACAATTTCTCGGATCTACTCTGCTTGCTAGAGGCAAGCAAGCGCCTCATCTGAGAGAGGCTTCCTGACTCAGCTTTAGCTGCAAAACCCTGCAGCTCATTAAGAGTTCCTGCCACGAAACACTTAAACGGTGTTGACGAAAAGCTGAACACATGCTTTTCGGTTTTCAGCCATAGCAGGAAAAAAGCTGCGCCGTTTAAAAATGCCGGCTTTCTGGGCCATCCTGCCAGGGCAAACTCTGACTGTTTGAGGCAGGAGGGCCGGCTACCGAGAGAGAGGACTTGAGTGTTGTCTGTTGTAGCTCACTTGCTGGCAGGGACCTTGAAATGCCATACAGTTGTTGCAGTAAACATAGCTACAGCCTGTATATCCGCCATGAGGCTGGAAAGCTAAGAAATGGACTGGATCTAGCTGGCAAAGCCACGCCTTTAATCCTACTGATATTGCTTGGTAAATTAAAGATTCATGTGGTCAGAAAAAGAAAGATATACAGTAAAGAGAGATTCAAAGACAGAGAAAATTTCTGAATGGTTTAAAGTGTGTTAAAAATATATGCAGACTAAAAGTTGAAGTTCTTAAAGTAAAAAACAAAAAAAAAAAGGAAGAGAATTGTTGTGTGTGGTAACACACGCCTTTAATCCCAGTGCCTAGAAGGCAGAGACAAACAGATCTCTGTGAGTTCAAGGTGTAGTAGTGTACACCTTTAATCCCGAATGCCTGGGAGGCAGAGACAGGCAGATCTCTGAGAGTTCAAAGACAGCCTGGTCTACAGAGTTACTTCAGGTCAAAGATACAGAGAACCTGCCTCAAAAAGCAAAGAGTTAAAAGTAAAAATAAACAAAATAGAGGTTAAAACACAGCTGCACAAAGATGGAAAATACACAGAGAATTTTGATACTGTATGCTATTATGCTCTCTTTGAATTGTTTGAATGCTGAGGAAGGACAAACAACTGCTAAAAGATATTTGTTTATAAATGCTGCTGAACTAATCCAACATAGATACTTTGAAAATGCCTTGATTTTGAAATTTGGATCTAAGGACATGATACTTTGGAAAGGAGTTTCTTATTTTGTTTTCACAGAGGATGAGACGCTGTTCATTTCTTCTATTCCGATTTGGTATGATGGACCACGCCCTCCTGAAGGGTTGGTGTGAATGCCTTCAAAAAATTGCTTCACTCAACTGCCAACTGAGATGAAACTAGCACACAGGTTATACCATGAAAGACCTAATTAACGACGCCCCCATTCAACAGGAAGCAGTTTGGAGAGAAATAACTGCGCCCATATTCCCAAAAAATGTTTATAAATGTTCTTTTACATTTAAAGGGGGATATGATATAGATATGAATAATTTGCATTAGTATAAATTTTGCTTTATTGATAGAGATTTAAGGTCAATTTTGTTATATGTATAAGTGTTTCTGATTTTGATTAAGGTATTGTGATTGTGTAGTTCATTTAAATATGTACTGTATAATTAAGAAATATAGGTTGTTAATGGATAATCATCGATAATAGTAAAGCTTGTAGTCATGTTAATTAGATTTTCTAGATATATAGAGATATATTTTAGATAGACATTCTTCATGTCTTTCAAAGATTACAGAATAGGACATTTAATGTTTTAATAACTGAGGACTTTTCATGACAATGAGACACTCTGCTCCTGGCAGCACCAATCTACTTCAAGAGGAAGATGGGCATCGAAGAGGCTCGTTATGGAGTTTGATAGCCATTTGGGCAAGAAACTGCTCTTGCCTGGACTATTGCATAAACTGGACACAGAGAACCCGCAGAGAGAGGACTACTGAACTTGCCTAAGGTGAGATGATCTTTCAGGGTTCTTGATTCATGAAAGAGTCTGCGAGACATTCTGCAGGACACAACAGATAGTGACTGAACTGACTTTGAATTTTCCTGCTTTATGGAAATGTCTGCTGGATACCATGGGTCTGAAGGCTGAAGATGGATGCCCCAACGGTACAGAGGAACTTTGGGTGACTGTCCAGGCAGCGAGATGTCTCTATCATTTCTAGAGTTTTAAAAGTTGCTTTTTTCCTGTTTGCTTATGTAGTATTGTATCTTTCTGGAGTCTTTGATGGAGTTAAAAAATAGTTGGTTATAGTTATAGTTTTCCTTAGTTATGATAAAGATTATTGTAACTTTTACTTGATAACTGTTTTGTTATATGTAATTTTGCTATGTGAAAGTTAAAGCTTTTTTTTGGTTTAAACCGAAAAAGGGGAAATGATGGAGGAAGGTAATTGGCTAATAAAGGTACTGCCCTGGCCCATTTTATTGGTTAGAGGATAGGTGGGAGGAGAAAACAGGACAGAACACTGGGAGGAAGAGGAAGTGAGGTCAGAGTCTCGACAGCTTTCCTCTCAGGAGCAGACGCCTGAGAGAGACGCCATGCCCCGCTCCTGGCATGAAGCTCCGACCCAGGATGGACTAGGCTAGAATCTTCCCGGTAAGACCGGTTCTCACAGATTATTAGAGATGGGTTGATCGGGATGTGAGAATTAGCCTGTAAGTGCTAGAGCTAAAGGGCCAAGCAGTGCTTAAAAGAATACAGTGTCTGTGTAATTATTTTGGGGCATAAGCTAGCTGAGCGGGCGGCTGGGGTGCTGGGGAAGCGGCCCCGCCGCTCCTATTACTTCAATGCCCAGATCACGGAGTCCCCCCCCCCAAAACCAACTAGGAGGAGACTGAGTCCTGTATGTAAAAGCAAAGAGACGTTATTCTTACACAAGTTTGCAAACTTGGTCTCTCCATGTTTCTAATGTATTGGAATGATCAAAAAGTCCTGAGCTCAGTTAGAGTTGGGTTTTTATAGTAGAAAAGCTGTGGGTGAGGGATTTCTAAGATTCAGGACCCCTGACTGTTGACCTTTGTCTAGGGGTGTCCTGATGAATGTATGCTGGCAGGTGATTCTATCTACAACAGTGGGAAGGTTAGGAATTTCCTTTGGATGGTCTGTTCTTGGGTGGTACCTGGGTAGTCTCAGTTTGTGGTCTTTCTTCCAACCAGGTACTGCTTCAGGGTAAACTACTGAGACTCGGGCCTCTATTGAGCTTATCATGCCTTATCCTACACATATGGCTCTGGATTTGACATGATACAAGGACAGATCCTAACCGTAGGCAGAAAGGGAATTCCATCTTGGAAAGGAATTATGAAGAATGCAATTTTGACTAAGATATGGGTAGGACAACGACCAAGCAGACTGTCCTGTACCCTGTGTCCCAATGTGTTGAGGAAAGATGGTACAATTCTGCTGGCTACACCACAGTTTGCCCATACCTCCTGCTGTCTCTGATCAGAGTTACAGTTGTCAAGGTCTTCTGAGACACTGAACATCAGCTGAGAGTTTCCAACACCTATCCATGGGACCTGAGCCACTTTTATCTTGTTTCCTCCCATTGGAGGATGAATCGTTTTAAACCAAAACCAGGTCATGAGCTTTGAGTCAGGGAGAGTGTATTCTTCCTGCATTTCAGCCCTGGAAGAGGACTGGAGTCCCGCTGTGAGGAGAAAGTAGTGCTGTCAAGTGAAGGAGGATGTTCTTGGAAGTCTATTGATCAACAAACCATGCTGAGTGGGGCTCTGAGCTCATTGCTTAGTCCCCAGTGCTATGTTGAAAGCACACAGGGAACCAGGAGAAAAGAACCATATAATTACCAATTATCATACCTAAAATACAATGTTTCTTTTCTTATGTGGAAATTATTCTGTGGGTGAAGTAGGAGGAGATAAATACAGAAGAGCTAGTCAACCAAAACGAGTAACTGAGATAATAGGGTTTTTAATGGAAAATAATTACAGTTAAGTACAAATGTTCACCCAAAAATAGGTCATTCTCTCGGGTCCTGATTGTAAGAATCACCATGGCACAAGCCGGTGCTGAAAATTAAGGTTTCTGATGCTGTTCCTCTCTCCCTGGACATTGGTGTGAACATGCTGAGTGGGATGGTAGCAGGATATTAATGGTGAGGAATCTGACCCAAGGGTGGGAGGGCATCTGAGGTACATATTTGTAGGAGTGTAGATTCAGGCTAGCCTGAAGCTTTGGGACCTAATCTATACCAAAATTCAGTGCAATAAGTTCATTGGAAACTGATTATCAAACTTAAGCCTTGCTTTCTTTATCCTCTAAAGTTTTTTTTTAATTTAATTGTGTGCATGTGGGGAAGGTTCTTTGTGGGTATATGCACATGTGTACAGATGCCCACCGAGGTAGAGACACAGGAACCCCTGGAGCCATAGTTACAGGTAGACGTGGGCTTACTGGTGTGGGTTCTGGGAATCCATCTTGAGTCTTCTAAACACATAGCAATATCTGCTTTTGCCCACTTAGCCATCTCAACACCCCCTCAGTTGTAATGAAGAGCGGGCCACGTCCCATCCCACCCGGCTAGCTTACACACGAAATAATCACAGGGATATTTGTATTAATTTAATTGCTGCCTGGCCCATTATCCCCAGCCCATTACTGGCTAACTCTCACATATTGATCTAACCCATTTCTAATAATCTGTATTGCCACTTGACTGTGGCTTACCGGCATGAGTCTAACCAGAATCTGTCTTGGAGAGGAGAGCCATGGCATCTGCCACGTTGCCTCCTTCCTCCTAGAATTCTGTTGTCTTCTCCACCCATCTAAGAGCTACCCTATGAAAGGCCAAGGCAGTTTCCTTATTTGACCAATGAAAGCAACACATAGAAAGAAGATCCTCCTACACCATTTCCCTCCTGCTCCTTCACTCGATACATATTTTTCTAATTCCAACCATTGTCATAAAGAAAATATGATAAAACAAAGTCCAAAATGTAGTTCTGATTTGTGAACCACCCAGGTGGCCCAAGTTCAACAAGGAGTTACTCTAATCTTTAAAAAAGAGAACTCTGATTTCTTTCATCTTGGAAAAACTGACTACTCTAATAAACTCTTATCATATCAAAGCTTCAGACAGATGTCAAAGGGAACTGGAAAACAAGTCATCTTTATTCATTTTCATCAGAAAAAGACCAATAAATCAAATCTCAAAATTGCCTACTCTTCACCTCAACTTTACACTCTCTGGTATAATTGTAGAATCTATGATGGGTTTTCTGCTCTTTCTATATTCCTATATTGATGTAGGAGTGGCCTCTGTGTACTGTGATTACCATTAATGAATAAAGAAACTGCCTGGGCCTATTGATAGGACAAAACTTCGGTAGGTGGGGAAGAAAGAATTAAATGCTGGGAGGAAGAAGGCAGAGTCAGGGATGCCATCTACCACCTGAGATAGACATGCTGAAACTTTGCTCATAGGCCATGAACCTCGTGGTGATATACAGATTAATAGAAATGAATTAAATTAAGATGTGAGAGTTAGCCAATAAGAAGCTAGAGCTAATGGGCCAAACAGTGATTTAATTAATACAGTTTCTGTGTAGCTATTTCGGGGCTAAGCTGCTAGACAGCCAGGAACCAACAAGCCTCTCTCCTGCAACACCATATAATCTCATCCCCCAAAACAATCACTATTATTCAGAGAGAGGCAATGCATCTCAACTCTACCAATTGCCTCAAGTGTTGAGAATCCCAGATTCCAGGGCTAAAAGCCACCAGTTGCCTCTAAGTGTTACTACTTTAGCCTAAGCTCAACACACAGAATCTAGTTAGCATCCTGTGGTTTCCCCTAAGTACATAGCAGACTCAGCCCCAAGCATAGTTGGCAGAAACATGAAGAATGTATTTTGATTCTTTCAGAGTCTCAACTCATTGGGTCAGAAACAATAAATGATTGTGTGATTGACAACTGCTTCAGGAGTATTCTCCCAAGCTTGAGCCTTCTTTTTCTATAACTTTCTTCTCTTTAGATATCAGACTCTGCTGGAATCTAGCACAGCTCTAGAGACTAAATGAACATGTCATGGAGTTCAGAGCATTTTTTTTCTCATGTCTTTAAAAGTCTAGGCTTAGACGGGCAGTGATGGTGCATGCTTTTAATTCCAGCACTCAGAGGCAGAGGCAGGCATATCTCTGTGAGTTTGAGGCCAGCCTGGTGTAAAAGAGCTAGTTCCAGGACAGGCTCCAAAACTACAGAGAAACCCTGTCTTGAGAAAACAAAACAAAACAAAAGTCTACGCTTAAAGTTCTAGGAGCACAAAGCAGAGGTGGGAGCCATCCCTCTCTTTTTCTACGTCTTCTGAGAATGTAGTCCACCTGAATTTGCCTGAAAAGGCAATAAGCAAAGTGTCCTTGGCACATCTGGGAATCCAGGGAAATGAAGACATAAAATCCCAGATGCCAGAAATGTCACTTTGATGGACACATACTTTTGCTTCATGGTTAAGAACACTTATATGGCCATGACCCTGTCATCAAGGAACAAGACTTCTGCCAGCTCCCCCAAGGGATAAGAAGAAATAACTAGACAATAAAAAAGGTGAAGACTGAATTCTTATAATTTTTACAGTTCTAAAATAAGCATATTTTTTCATAAACTACAATGTAAGAGAAAAAGGAGAATTATAAGCACACGATGCCTATCTTTGATTGTCAATCTGACTACATCTGTAAATAACTAACATCCCAAAATGATAGAGCATACCTGTGAGGGATGTTTTCTAACTTGAATTGGGAAGTTCCACTTCTAATCTTGATCTCTGAGGTGAGAAGATAAACCTTTAATCCAGATCTTTTGGGGTGAAAAGATCCATTTGTTCAACGTTCGGACAGAATTTAAGGACATGCAAATCGAAAGCTTTTTCTCCTTACCTGCTTGCTCTTCCCTCACTAGCAAGTCCATTCCTTCACTGGCATTAGATCCTTCTTCTTTGGGATTCCAGTATACTAATGACCAGATTCATCTTCATGGACTGAGCAACTACTGGATTCTTGGACCTTCCACTCATAGCAGCCATTGTTGGATTAGTTGGACCACAGCCAACAAGTCATTGTAATAAAATCACTTTCTATATATAAGGATAGATTCATTCTGTAAGTTCTGTTACTCTAGAGAACCCTGACTCATACAGAGAACTTAGGAAAAATCAAATGTGTAACCCTGGGGCCTCACCTCACCACCAGACTAATTTAGAGCTCACCTTGCTTACACACATTTGTTTCTGTGATGCTTTCAAAATTCTTCCCAGTGTGATGCACACAACCCTGTGCTTCCCTGCAGCTAATCAGTGTCACAGCCCTGACTGTCTAAAGCTCATTTTCCCCACATTTAGCCTTTGGAATATTTTTATTTTTCTCCAGCAGAAGTGAATGCTGACATAGTTATCCATAAAAATATCTAATGGTTCACAAGGAGAATCAAAATTTGGTGCTAACCAAAACAATGTGAAAACCATAGACTATTTTATCATAATTATAGAAGGAAGCACCTACAAGCCAAGGGTTCGTATGTGACTGAGATTGTGATAATACTCATCAATTTCCTTTAAAAGCCCAGTAAATTTAACTTGCAAAAAATAAGTTAAGTTAAGCAAAAAAAGTAAAGTAAGGCAAGCCCAAGGTTTCAAAGAATATTTGACTTTGACCTTTGGAGATTGGTTTGTAGTGTTATAAAGACTCTGAGAGCTAGCTCTATGTAAACCATTTGTCCAACAGAACCACACCTGGGGGAACGCTCCTTACAGCATGAGAACTTTCCAATCAGAAAACAGTTCAGAAGTTTTCAGAATGCATTGGAAGTAAAACATACTTGAAAAATACATTTGGGAACTGGTGTTATTTTTCCAAGGGAATATAACTGACAAATTTATATCTGTTAGATCAAGCTAAGTTCAGATAGGTAGACTTTTCTTTAAATTAAGAGTTGAGATATTTCATTTCATAGAAGACAGAATGTATTATTTAGAAGCGTTAGTGAGCACATTTTGTCTGGGTAAAAAGGAAGGTTTGTCTGTTGCCAAAAATCTCTTGGCAAAAATTGAAGAACAAAAATGTATGTGTAAATTCTCCATCAATTTTCTATAAATGTGTAAAAGTCCAGCAATTTTTAATCCCAGGACATTATGAATGGATTAAACTTGTGTCATAGACTGTCTGATACACCTAAATAACTATCAAGGACTGCTTTAATTAAAGAGTAACTCAAGTTATAGAATGCTGAAGATGTAACTGTCAGTGTCTTGACAGGACTTAATACAGCATGCAGCTTAGCCACTGAAAACCAAGGTTAGTAGTAATAACATTGTGGCCAGGTACTTGTTAACATAGATTGAATAGAAAATTCATAGGTTCTAATAAGTGATAAACACAAAGTACTGCAACATCAGTTCATGCCCATTTTTCATTACTGTGATAAAATACCCAAGGCAGGTTAATTTTATAAACAAAAAATTGTAATACCTAATTCTGGAAATTCAGGGGCGCAATACTGGCTTCAGTTCAGCTCTGGTGAGGATCTCATGATATATGATAGTGTCATAACAGTGAGAGAATTCTCATGAGGGAAATTTCACACCAGCACAGTCAGAGTGACTGAAGGACCAGTCTGTCTCTGTTAGTAACCCTTCCATCAGGCTGGGGAGAAGTTTGTTTGCCACACAAGCATGAAGATCTTATATCAGATCTACAGCATCCACATAAAAAGCAGGGCACGATGGGACGTAATTGGGGAGTCAGATCCCTGAGCCTCACTGACCAATAAGCCTCACGGAATGAATGAGTTGCAAATGATATCAGAGTGTCTCTCTCAAATTTTACTGTAGAGAATGCATCTTCTGTTTTATGTTAACCTCTGTCTCCACGCTTGAAAACATTTGTGTGTATGTGTGAGCGCGCACACACACACACTTTCCCAAGAGTTCAAAGCCTACCTCTGAGGACATTTCATTCCTTCATTTAAGGATTTCCCACTATACCCAATCCCTTAAAAAGTCCCACCACCCCCAACACCTCTATACCAAGGACCAATGGGGTTACTTTCAAACCTCATGGGTGACTTAACAGTGTCCGTTGCTTTCAGCACAGCCTTTGCATTGAGCAGTAGCAGGATCTCCCAAAGCGGAAGCACATTCAAACACTCTCTGTTCCCGATTGGTTGAGCTATCACGTGTGTGTGTGCAGGGGAGGCAATGGTGAATGTTTTGAAGGAAAAGAGTGTTGCTCTCTGTTTCTGCACACACCACAGCAGGCAGCCCATCATTAGGAGTCATTAGCCTTATTAATTTAATTAACATAGCAGATTGTGATGCATCCTAACTATTCCACACTCTGTGGACAGGCTTTTTGGTTTCTTTTCCTTTTTCTCTCCCCATGCAAAATGAGAAAACAGTACACCTTTGTTTATCATCCAACAAGAATAATCAAGTCAAGAAAATTGTTTTAAAAGTAGCATTTTTAAAAACATATGTATATAATACCTGGACTCATAAATCAAAAATATAATGCCTGGGCTCATAAATAGTAATCTCTGGGACTTTTAAAGTTGAAATGGCCCTCTTAGAAGAAAAGAGTTCAACACAAAGCTGTATAATAGTCATTAGATAATATGAATATTTCTTCTAATGGGATGTTTTAAGAAAAGAATAAAAGATGAAAAGACCATTACAAACATCATGGAATAATTGCTAAATTGTGATATATTTATTTTGGAAAATCAGTTCAGCAAAAGGAACAAAGCTTAAGATTACCTTAAAAAATAGAGTAAAAAAAATTGAGCAATGAACAACCCAACTAAGAACTATAAAATTTAATACAAATTTCAGCACTCTGATTGTTCCTGTGCCAATGAAAAGTGCACTATCTGTAATTGCTGGTTGGGTTGGCATGTGGCCATTTGTTTATGATGTTCTCCCTTCGCTGACATACACCTTTAGTCCCCGAGCAGATATTACTTGGAATTGTCCAACTAAAAGAAACCATTTTCTGTTCTATATCTCAAAAAATTACTTAGTCACAGAAGTGAGTCAGAGTCTTTTGCACCAGTGTTCAAGCGCGCGCACACACACACACACACACACACACACAGTTAAATCTGTGAGAGTCCACAAGACTGTGAAGGAATTGCCAATGTCCCTTGCTGAACCATGGAAGAGAAGAATGCAGCTTCACATACTATACCTTGCCCAGACTGCTATCGTGTTTTAAATTTCAAACTTTTAAATTTCAAGGCTTCAAAATAGCTAGAGTTGGCCATGAGACTTGCAATTTTGTTGGCACAGCTTGATGGGTAATAACATGATGTTTATGACAGTGTCCTTGTATTGTTCCTGAAGAAATGTCATGTACAATGAGTTAACTGACTCTAGTTATAAAACCCAGTTGCTTAATAAATTTGTTCAGGTAGAAATCCCAGTGCTCATGACTGGCTAATTATGTATGCTTCTCACCACCTTGGTTGTACACTGCTTAGGAACGTGGTAATATAGAGGGAAAAAAATGCAGAGCTGGTATGTGAACCAGGATACAGTCTTGAGTTTCTGTTTATATAAAAATAGGGAAATGTTGTGTGCATACAAAATTTATATATGCATCCATTATCATAAGGTGAAGCTGAATTGAAGGTGCAAAGGGCAAGATGAATAACTAATAGACATGAAAGCACCAAGGTTTATCAAAGTCTGACTCCTTTATCCAATCATCATAGCAGGCACAGAGTCCACGGGATACTTACACGGCGTGCTCCAAGTACCAGCTGAATAACTAACTGGATTCCCATATCATTTCGACTTGGCAGTGACCTTATTTCCCCTCTCCATTACATTGCTAGCACCCAGAGTAGGATGCGTCACCTCTATGCTCTCTGTGCCTTTGTCCTGAATGACGGCTCAGCACAGATAACTAATCAGTGAAATGATTAAACTGGACCCAATTCGTTCATTACCAACTGATTTGTTTTTCCACTACAAAGTGACACTTTGGAAGTTAGGATGAAGCTTGGCTGGTAAGAAAGGAAGTTGAGATAGGATAGAAATTATAAATGTGAGCAGAGACGGGGTTGCCTACGGATGAGAAAGCTTATGAATAAACTGGTAAAATGGAGAGACAACTCCAGCAGATTAGAGAACTGTGAAGCTAGGGAGACCCAAGGCACAAGAAAGCAATTTCAGTTTGACTTCAAAAGCAACCCAAATGTATGAACTCGGGAAAAGGCACAAACTTGGTCTAATTTGCATTGCGAAAGTGAGTTCCTTTGGCATGGATACATTTTGTGAAATGAATGTTAAGATCGGGTATTGAAGATGGCTTTATTAGTCCAAGAGTCGAGATGCTCGAAGAGTGGACAGGAGATCCAGTCTGCAGAGTTTAGGTAGGAAAACCAGCTACAGTCACTGTTTGGGTGGATTTGAAGGGGACAGGGAAGAACTGAAGGTTGCCCACTCTATGTGTTTCTGAACTCACTAGATGCCTGCGACAGAGTGTGTGGCAGAGGAAAAATGGAGAGGGATTTCTTTATTTCTTTATTCTTTGTGTTCTTTAGAATCAAAAGAAAAAATAATAAATAAGGGGTGCCGAGTTGCCTCCATGGATAAAGATGCCTGACACCAAGCATAAGATACCCCTCCCATGTACCTCATGGTGCAAGGACTCCTGGAAAATGCACTCTAGTTTTCATACGTGCACCCTAGCAAATAAAATAAATATAAGTTTTTAATAAAATAAAATTTATAATGCGAAAAGAGAAGCGTGCAGAGTTGTACGCAGGTCTAACCTGTGACCCACAGGTTGCCCGAAGCCAAAAACTGCTATGAATTATGGCCCAGCACAAACCGTGCATTTATTTACAACATTCTGAGATACTCCTTTTAACTTTATTTCATGGTTCTCAGGGAAGAACAATGTAGACGACCATAACATTGTATTACAGTATCAAAAAGTTGGACATAGCTGGTAGAGGGCAATGCACATGGGAAGAAAGAACTGAAGTTGGATGCCAGGGTTCTAAGTCATGGCGACGCACGCAGAGGGGGGAAAGAGGAGAGAAGAGTAATCAGGGTGGTTAGGAGAGGAGAGGGAAGATGAAGGAGAAAATGTCAAGGAAAGGGGTGCACAAGAATAAAGAAACTAGACGAGAGTTGAGAATGGGAGAGTGAAGAAGAGGAGAAACAAGGAAAAGGAATGACATAAGGATGGGTGGAGGGAACTCCACAGGTAAGGGTGTAGTGTTTCTTCATAGAAGGACAGATTTGTTTTTTTCAAGGTATCATTTAAAGCCAAAAGAGGCTGTAAAATTAACTACATTCTAGAAGGAAAGAGATACTTTCATATGAACAGAGAAAGCAAAGGACATAAAAGGCTCAGGGACAAGGCAGGCAGCTAGGGTGGGTGTCTCTAACCCCTGTCCCCAAAAGGTAGAGAAGCCCAGAGCCAAGAGTTTAAGGCCACTCTTTGATAAAGAGGGAGATTCAGGCCAGCCAGGGAGTAGATATGACTCTGCTTCAAAAACCAAAACAAATGACATTAGGAACAAATACATTGTATAACTTAAAAATAAATAAACTTTTCTTCATAAAACTCAGTGATTCAGTGAAAGAATGTCTGGGATGTTTCTTGTAGTAATTAGGGTGGCGGGGCTGCATCCCCAGCACCCCGGCAGCCTGGCTAGCTTATGCTCTGAAATAACAACACACAAACTGTATTCATTTAAACACTGCTTGGTCCTTTAGCTCTAGCCCTTACAGGCTAATTCTGATATCCCGATCAACCCATCTCTAATAATCTGTGAGAACCGGTCTTACTGGGAAGATTCTAGCCTATGTCCATCCTGGGTCGGAGCTTCATGGCGTGTGTCTGCCCGGGAGTGGGGCATGGCGTCTCTCTGAGGCGACTGCTCCCAAGAGGAGAGCTGTGGAGTCTGAGCTCACTTCCTCTTCCTCCCAGTGTTCTGTTCTGTTTACTCCTCCTACCTATCTTCTAACCAATAAAATGGGCCAAGGCAGTTCCTTTATTAGCCAATGACTTTCCTCCATCAGTTTCTTTTTTCATTTTTCATGCAACATTAAAGGTGGAAATGATAGATAAATCCACAGGATTTTCCCACTGCCTTGTTTGTGGTTCGTTTTGACACAAGCTCTTGCTTGGTAGCCTGAGTTAGCCTAGGGCTCGCTATCCTCCCTGTCTCAGCCTCTGGAGTTCCCTACAATGTTTTGGGAGGCTACTTCTTTACAATATATTAATTCAATTAATCAACTGGCCTCTGAGTAGCTACTGTGCCTGCTGGGAGCTATAAATGTAAATGAGTTTCAAACCCTGACCAATAAAAGGGAAAGAGAAAGGACTGAATAATTTGAATGGGATATTAATGCAAAATTTTCAAACAGCAAGTTAGGGACCTGGAGTCAATCGGGAAGGTGAATGGAGAATTCCACAAGGCCAGTGATGCTGACTGTCTCCTACACTTAGAATTCAGGAAGGCTAAGATAGCATCCCACATAGAAGGAGGGAATGAAGAAAGCTGTGGAAAGTCCAAGTTTATATGGGATGTACTATGGCTACACCCTAAAAAAAACACTGCACAAGGTAAACTTACAGAACCTACCTATCCCTTACCAATAAAGGCCATCAGTTTGTTCTTCAGCTGGACATCCTCAGGCACATCCATTTCTCCTGACATCCAGTCCTACCCCTAGCAACTGTGGGACCAAACAACCTCTGGTTTCTTCACTGCACACCATAAAGTCTGGAGTTTGAGGAAGTTTTTTAGGCACCCACATTCTGTAGTGGCCCTTTCTCTGACAACACATGTCGTACAGTTTTAAAATGACACACCATCATTACTCCAATCACCCTGCTCTTTTACACTTTCTGAGACCTGGTCTATTTTCTTCCTACTATACATTGGCCACAGCTGGAACTTACTACAGTGCTTTTTTGGGTATCCCTGGCTGTGTCCAGAAGGTCCTCTGTGCTCTTATAGAATCCATTTTTGCATCCTGCTTTTGAGTGGATTTAATTTTCATAATTCTTTGAGAATTGCATGTATAATGCAATGCAGCGAAATACCACAATCAATATGACGGTTTCTAGTTCCAACTATTTATCTACAAAGTTTGTGATTTCATTTTTCTTTGCAGTTGAATAGTATTTCATCTTTGCTATCAATTTGTCAATTGAAAGATTGTCTTTCCTCATTATTATAAATAGAGCAGCAATAACCATGGCTGATCAAGTATCTATAGAGTCATTTGGGTATATACTGGCATAGCTCGTTGGTTATGTAGTTGAGTAATATAGCTGAGTCGTGTGACTGAATAATGGTTTAGCTTTTAAAGAATTCTCCACACTGATTTCCAGAGTGGTTGTAGCAGTTTGCAATTCCAGCAATAGTGAACAGGGGATTGATAACTTTTTGCCCACATACCCTGCAATAGTTGTTCTCAGTACTTTTGTTGATGATTGTCAATTCCAGCAATAGTGAACAGGGGATTGATAACTTTTTGCCCACATACCCTGCAATAGTTGTTCTCAGTACTTTTGTTGATAATTGTCATTCTGAAAGTTGTTTTGATTTGTACTTTCCTGATTGCTAGAGACAAGCAATATTTTATATATGTATACCTTAGTCATGTATTTTTTTTACTTCTCTCTTCAGGGGCCAGACCCATTTTTTGAATGGGTTGTTTGATTTTCTTTGTTTGTTTATGAATATTTGAGATCATTCTTAACATACATATATATATATATGTGTGTGTGTGTGTGTGTGTGTGTGTGTGTGTATGTAGATAGATATGATATATAGATATAGATGATAGATATATTCTAGATCTCCTATTCTGGGGGCTTCCTCTTCAGTTGATTGACTGTTCCCTTAGCAAGATAAAAGTTTTTTTAGTTTCTTGAACCCCAGCTGTAAGTTTGGGGCCTTAATTCTTGGCAAATGGAATCTTATTCAAAAAGTCCTTTCCTACAGCCACATCATGTAGAGTGTTGCCTATGTTTGCTCCTAGCAGTTTCAGTGTTTCAGGTTTTACATTGAGGTCTCTGCCTCATTTGAGGTCCACTAATTCAAGATGATAGACAAAAGGTCCATTTTTATTCTCCCATATGTGGACATTCAGTTTTCTCATCACCATTTATTAAAAAATGCCATCTTTCCTCCAGTGTATGCTTTTGGCATCCTTGTCAAATATTAAATGGTTGTCATTGTTGAAACTCTTGTTTGGGTCTTGTGTTTTATTACAATGGTCTACATGTCTGTTTTTATGCCTGTACCAAATTGTACTTATTATTGTGGGTCTTTAATACATCCTGAAGTCTGGGTGGTAGTTTCTCCAGTACTGTTCTTTTGGCTCGGGTTTGTTTTGGCCATCTGGTGTTTTTTGTGGCTTCATAAAAATTATAAAGTAGTTTTTCTGCTTCTGTGAAGAAAGAGATGGACTTTTGATCGGCGTTTCACAGCATCTGTAGATAGTTCTTGGTAAAATGGTTGTTTCTACAATATTAATTCTACATACCCATGAACACAGAGTGTCTTTCAAATTTCCAGTGTCCTTATCTCTTCCTTCAGAGTTTGAAATTTTTCATTTGAAGGTCTTCAACTCCTTGGTTTGGTTTATTCCAAGATATTTTATTCTCTTTGAGCCTATTGTAAATGATAGTGTGTCCATGTCTCTGTTGGTTTCTTGGTGGTATTGAGAAAATTATCGATTGTACATGTTGATGATTCTGTATTCAGCTGTGTTCTAAAATTTGTTGATGATTTCTAATTTTTCCAGTACAATTTGTGGAATTTTGCCAGAATTTCTGGTAAAATGTTATCTAATGTATAATCGCATGTCATTTGCAAATAGGGCAGTTTGACTTCTTTTCCTATGTGTTTCCCTTTCATTTCTTTTTCTTGACTTCAGGTAGTGCTTTGAGAATATTAGTTAAAAGAAGTGGGGATAATGGATGTCTTGCTTCAGTCCAGACATCAATGAGATTATTTCAAGTTTTTTGTTACGCTTAGCATAATGTTAGCTGTAGGTTTCTCATATATAGATGTTTTTTTATGTTGAGGTATGTTCTCTGTAGTCCTACTTTCTCTACAACTTTTGCCTTCCAGGCAAGTTGGATTTTATCAAAGGAATTTTTGCATCTATTGAGATGATCATGTGTTTTTTGTCTTCAAGTACACTTATATTGTTTATTACATTTACTGATGCGTGAATTTTGAACCAGTCCTACATCTCTGTGGTAAATCTAACTTGGTCATGGTGGTTAATATTTCTTATGTATGACTGTATTCTGTTTGCAAGAATTTTACTGAACATTATTGGATCTATGTTTTTATGGCGACTGGCCCAGGGTTTTATGATGTTGTGTCTTTAACTTGTTCGGGTGTTAGACTAACAGTGACTCCTGGTGCTCTTTCTGTTTCTTTCCTTTCTTTGTTATTTTTCTAGAATAGTGTATGAAGAATTGTTTATAGATAGTCTTTAAAAGTCTGGTAGATTCTTGCTGTGAATACATCTGGTACTGGACTTTTCTTAGCTGGAAGACTTTCCATTACTACTTGAGTCTTACCATTTGCTAGGGTCTGGTTTTACCTTCTTGGTATAATTTTGGGGGTTTGGAATCTGTCACTAGCCTCACTCCTTTTCAATCTAAATTGAGCCTAGAAGCTTATCCATTTATTTTTGTTTTGTCAGATTAATGTAGTACAGGATTTTTAAATATTCCCTTATAATATTCTGTTTCATTTTGCGTATGTTGTAGTGTTTTCCTGTTCAATTCTGATTCTGTTAATTTGGGCCCTTTTGTTCTTTCTTTCTTTTGGTTAGTTAAGTCAAGAGTCCCCAACTTCTCAGTATACCAGCTCTTCTGTTTGTTAATTCTTTGTATTCTTTGTTTCTATTTTAAATATTTCTGCTCTGAGTTTTATTACTTATTACTATCAAGTGGTTTTAGATTTGGTTTTTATTTATTTATTTATTTATTTATTTGGTTTTGGTTTTTCGAGACAGGGTTTCTCTGTGGTTTTGGAGCCTGTCCTGGAACTAGCTCTTGTAGACCAGGCTGGTCTCGAACTCACAGAGATCCGCCTGCCTCTGCCTCCCGAGTGGTTTTTCTTATTTTTATATTTTCAAGTTGTTTAGTTGTGTTATGAAATCATTTATTTTTGCTATTTCTAACTTTTCCTTTAGATCTGATTCTTGTTATGTTTCTTGCAGCTTTTCATAAACATTCTTTATTCTGTACTGAATATTTTAACTATGATATGACCTAAGAGTTTTCTTGTCTTGTCTGTTTGTTGTTCTTTGTGTTTCTGAGTCTGTATGAATATGCCTTTCTTTAGTTTGGAGAAGGTTTCTTTCATGATATTAGTGTAAATCTGGTCCATTTTATTGATTTGGTATTTCTTTCCCTCATCTATGCCTGTACTTTGAAGATTTGGCCATTTCATGCTGTTCCTACATGACCTATGTGTTCCTTTCCCATGCGTGTTGTTGTTGTTTTTGACATATTCCTTGCTTATTCACCCTAGATCCTCTACTATATCTTCAAGGTAGAATATACGGTCCCGTCTTCTGCATCATTCTTCCTACTTGCAAGGCTTTCCTTTGAATTGTCTAGATGTGTTATTGGATTTTTCAATTCCATCTTCATTTCAGTTTGTATCTTCTTCTATCCTATTAAATTTCATTTTCAAGTACTGGGTTGTCTTCATTTCTATCAGTCTTAAGTTTCTACATTATTGAACATCACTTGGATATTTATTGTCCTTAAATTCTTTCTCCTTATTTTCATTGAGATGTTTCTTTGTGCTTCTTTAAATTCCTTGAATTTTTTGATAAAGTTTGTGAGTATTTTTTTTAAAAAAAATTCTATGTTCTGGGATCCACATAGATACTTATCATTGGCACACAATTATACATGATTTAGAGAAAAGATACTGGTTTCATCTTTCATATTGTTAGCAATTTTTTGATGAAAGCTAAGCACAGGAACTTCTTCTGTTAATTCTGTGTTTGATAGGGAGAAAGCAGGTTCAGCCAGAAAAAGATAAGTGTGCAGATTAGTCTTAGAAGTTGGAAATGGCTTAGGTGAACATGGGTCACTGGGCTGTGTGTACAGGATGCTAATTCTGGTGTGAGCCTGGAGCATGGGAGTAGATCTGAGTGCTGAGAAGAATGATTATAAGGAAGGATCAGGCTAGACCTAGAGAATGATGTGAAGGGCCTGACTTGGATGAGAGATGGGAACTGCTGTGAAAGGGGCCCGTGGGTCAGAGACAGGCAGAGTGGGCCATAGTGAAAGCCTGGAGGTTGGTTCTGGCACAGGGAATAGTTGAGAAACTAGGCTAGAGCACTGGATGTGGGACTCGTCCTAGTTCTGGGAGTTTAAGGAGGGGAATATCTGTTGTAGAATATTATTTTAAGATGTGTTATATTTGTTTATGCTGTGAAACATTTAGTCTAATGATGCAAACATGTGTTGCATTCTTTTATGTTGCATTTGTTTAACTCTGTGAAGCTGTGTTACTTTGCCTGTCTAAAACATCTGACTGGTGTAAGAAAAAGCTGAATAGCCAATAGCAAGGCAGGAGAAAGACTAGGCAAGTTTGGCACACAGAAGAAAATAAATGGAAGGAGAAGAAAGAGAGGATCTAGAAGCAAAAGAAGAAGGAGGCTTCAGGAGCCAGCCACCGAGCTACAGAGAAAGTCATAGAGTAAGAAGTAAAGACAGGTAGACAGAAATAGAGAAAGGTAAAAGCTCAGAGGCAAAAGGTAGGTAGGATAATTTAAAAAAATCTGGCTGGAAATAAGCCAGGCTAAGACTGGGCATTTGTGTCTTATTCATATTTGGGAGCAAGTTGCCGGACCCCCAAAGAGAAAAGAGGAGAAAGAGTAAAAGAGCTAAGAGTCAAAGACAACCAACTACAAGGATCAGACAGGCTCAACAAGCTAGACCATGAAAAAGGATCTTCTGTAATTAAAACACACACACACACACACACACACACTTCTTCAAAAAGGAACTTGGCAAACAAGAATCCCACCTGTTTACCAGAAAGATCACCTATAGCATAAAAAGTATTAGAGGCACCGCCTGCCCAGTGACTAACGTGAAACGGCCTTGGATGAAAAACAGAATAACATTCAGAATTCCATTTGTGAACCTGGAATCATAGGATTTGAAGACAAATTTTTTATGAGTTGTGCCTATATCCATGTCAACAGCAGACCTATCAATAATTAACAAGAGTCAGACGTTTACTGTAATTTGTTTAGACACCCATACAGTGCAATGCTTTTGGCTTCAGTTAGTCAGGAATTTTTGACATGAGCTACAACATGCAAGAAATTTGAGGACACTGTATTAACTGAAATAAACCAACCAGCCAGAAAGAACAACCATTGAGTGTTTCCACTTATACGAGGCACCAGGAAAAATCAGTTTATAGAAACAGAAAATAGATTGTTAATGGGGCAGGAGGAAGGGGGAGCTGGTGCTTAATAGCATTTAAGTTTTACAAGATGAAAGGGTTCTAGAAATAGATTGGTGGGAAGCACTGCCAGCCATGAGCATGAACAAATGCTTCAAAGGATAGGCTTCAGTGTGGCTGCAACTGCGGCTTCACATTGCACGTATTTTTATACTATGAAAAGTTATACGAATAAACATGCTACACATCTTCCAAAAAGATAGTATTTGTGAGCTACCAAACCCTTCCCTTCCTATGCGATGGCGTGGTTGCTCAGTGGTAGAAAATACAGAGGCCAGGTAACCATTTGTTGGACAGCAGGAGAGACACGTCAGGTGAAGCGTTCCACTCCCATGTCTGGCTGCTGAGAAGCCTATCAGAATGTTTTGACTCATTACCCTGAGCCTTCATCAGCTGATGAATCTAATTTTTTTTCACCAGCTGATTAAGATTCAAGATAATGAGTCAAAACATGCCAGTACTAATTCCCAACAGCACTGAAGACAGGATGTATCTTTTCCATGCACATGCATGCATGTGGAAAGACAGGAAGTGAGCCAGCTTTGCCTTCTTTCGGGAAGCAAAGTTCTGATCGCTAAAGCAAGGGATAATTATCACCTGTGTCTAACAAAGACTCGTAGAAAGTTAGGTGAACGAGTGAATGGAATGGATGGCTAATAATTTTATTTAAATACAGCAATGGCCTGAAATTAATTCCTGAACAAATACAAGCAGATGCAAGAAGGTAAGCGCACTCGCGCGCGCGCGCACACACACACACACACACACACACGACGTGCCATGCGCAAATCTGAAGTAGATCTAGGAAAATAAAAGTTCCAACTACCCTGTGAGCTTCCTCTTAATTCAGCAATGTGCCTCAGAATGTTTTTGATGGCAGTTGTATCTAAGCTCAAAATCCCAGAAAATTTCCACAACTGTTCTGCATTCTCTAGGCTTCCTGGCTGAGGGTGGAATATTGAGTTTTACCAACAAAAGCATTTGATTGAATACTCTACTCCTTAATATCAGATATATATGTATTTGAAATTCCATCAGGCCTCCATTGGGAAACTACCTAATATTTGGAATGTATTGCTTAATGTGCTAACTGATCTTATTTGGGTGTGTGGCTCCCTGTCAGAGAGACCAAAAGCAGAGTGACAGTTATTGTTCCTGAAAGCATTCTATGGTGTGTGAGGAGAATGGCTGACGCTCCTGGAGACAAGGGAGTTAAATATTTCCTCAGTCGGCACTCCAAAGCCCGAGGAAGATTGGACATAAAATCGTCTACATATCTGCCTCGGTTTATCTCCTCCTGTAGTTTGAAGTAAATCAACTTATAAGATCTGCTATGAAAAGTGGCCCTCTAAAAATACAATTGATGCTAAAACATGGCTGGAGATGCTCTCGGTGGCAGATGGAAAGCATGTAATTTGTGCCACCACAAGCAATAGCTGTGAGCTTATTGTCTCTGAATCGCCACACCTGAGCATGCAAAGCTTTTGAATACAAGATGATAACAAAGACTCCTCCCTTCTAGAGTGAAAGGAACCTTCTACTCATAGCCCCGTTGGTAACCAAGGACTATGAAAGCTGAGGCACGGGTGGAGCTTTTGTCTGGAGTTTTGCAGAAGGGTGAAAGGTGGTGCTAAGGAAATGAAACCAGTCTCCTTTTCCTCCTTGCTAGATTTTCCTGTCTTCCACTGACTGCTGTGTCTCCATCATCCCAGGGCCCAACAATTTTGGAAATTACCATCACCAAGAAATCCATTTGTTTCTTTTTTTTTAATTTATTTATTTATTAAGGATTTCTGCCTCGTCCATTTGTAACATGCTACTGAGAGACACTTCTTCCTAGAGAGCAACACACACACACACACACACACACACATGCCTGCATGCATAAACACACATGCGTGTGCACATATACACCTACACTGGTAGAGAGGGTCTTAATAGATGCACAATTTATTGTATGAAGCAAAATTTCCTTTGTATATGAAGCCATCCTATGCTGAGAAGGAGGCCTTTAGAGTTCTATGGGCTCATCTTCTCATTGGGAGCATACATTTACTAACTGTATAATTGGTGGCACAGTTCTTCCATCATAAGTATTGTTATCAGTTAATTAAACTTGAGATGCAGCTTTGTTCTATGACATGTTTTGTCAGATTGTTTTCCTTATTTATTTATCATCATAAAATCCTACTTGGTGAGTGGCAGCTTCGCAGCCCTCCAATAATAATATAAATCAAAACATAAGATTTTAGTCCTCATGCAATTTCCTTTTGGTCTGAAAATATGAAACCAGATGTTTTTGGCATGCTAAAGATGCTTTTCATCTTTTTTTAGATTCTCTCAGTGCAGTCAAAGTAAATGCATTTTTAAAACCAACTTAACAAAAGTTAAATTCCCTTTGTTAGTCTGCATGGAGTCTGGTTTGCGTTGAGGCAGTGGCGTTGAGAGACCTTGCAGATAACATGTTGAATAGGCTGGAGGAATTACACGTGTGGGGCTAAAAGCTCAAAGGGCAACAGAAATTATATTAATAGCAGATCGGCAGCCCATGAACCGTGATTCACTGGAGGGTCTTCCCCAGAAGCGTTCCTGAAAGCAGAGATTCAAGTTAGACAGCAGGCAACATGATCTTGACTATCTAGCCATTATCTGTGTGGTGTGCCTAATTTGTTCACATAGTTATCACATACTTGAACCAGTGTGATGACCACGGGCCCAGGAAAGCACAGCCCTTGGAATTTCCTGTGACAGTGAGTCTCATTTCGGGAGATATTACCATCTATCTCAGCCTAAGGCTATCGCTAAAACGTCTAACCACTCCCAGATGGAAGCCTCTCCGCTGATATTAAAGGGATTTGAGGTTACTGGAGAGACCTGGGGTCAGTGAATAGAGTGGCACAGGGGATAATCTCATTTGTATACAGCCTCAGATGGCCATGACTTCCCTGGGCTATTTTGTGGTTTGGGTATGGAACTCTTTGGACAGCCTGAAATACTTTAGGATCCTGATGGGGTGGTGGATGGAATTATTTATAATGAAGTTTCCTATCTCAGCTTTGATGTGGTTGCCCCATCCTTAGCCCTTAGCTTCACTGCATAAATTCCACAGCCAGCACGCAGGGCACTTTTACCTGCTCACCACTAAAAGTCCTGGCTGTCTCTGCTCAACTAGAGTGGACTTTCTTTGGCCCTTGCTCTAATTTCTAAGCAAATTATTCCAGATGCATCTTCCAAATACACAATCTTCATGAATTTCCTTGCTACCGATGTTCAATTAATTTGCATCCCTGCCATTCCACTAAACTTTATGTATCTAAACCCCCAGTGGCCCCTCCTAGACAAAAGCAATGTATTCTTCAGTCTTCAACACCGTCACAGCCTGAGTTGGCTACTTCTTCCCTCTGCTCTCAGTTCACACCTATTAAATGGCTAGTGTTTTTTTTTTCACTCCCATTAAGTGGTTGACTTTTTTTCCTTTTGTTTTATTTTTTAATTCTTCAGTTACCTTGCCCTTCTTTCCCAGTCTTTTCCGTTTCCAAACCTCTTCTTCTGCCTGATGGTAAATGTTGCTCCCTGTAAGGCTTTGCTCTTGATAGCTTCCGTTTTTTTTGTCCATAATTTTCCAGATGTGACAGAGGCTGTCCATCTTCTGATATTACCCATAATTCTACTTTACTCCTCTGTAGAAGAACCCAGTATCTATTAACCTAGTAGGAACTGCCACAAAAAAAGTACCAGAGACACCTCAAAGTATATGAAAATAATTCACTATTTTTTTCCTAAAGAGTCAAAACTAATTAATATCATTCAGATGTCTATGCCAGTAATCTATGATTGCATCAAAGATTACTCCCACATGCATCTGCCCCAAGGCCTCAGATTCTACGTTTGAACTGCTTTTAATATCCTAAAAAGAAAACTCAGTGTCTGCGAAACAGAGAATATTTGCTTCCCTGGATTCCAGTACCAACTACATTTGGATGGAGATTCTCACCATCCCAGTCATGTAACACAAACCACATCATCTCCCATGTCTGATTCCAAGGGATGTGAGAAAATGGGAGAGATGAACCCAAAAGAATGGGGGAGGGGAAAGTAGCAAAGGGAGAAAATGTAGGACAGAAAGAAAAATAGCCCTCCTCCAAGGGCCATGCTCCCATCTTCTTACATTAATGGATGGCGCTAAAAGTTCAAAATTTAGTTTTGTATTTTTGCTCTGTTTCTGGGTTCTCATATTCAATTAGATTAAAAACAAAAGCAATCAAACAAACAAAATCTATGCTGTCATTTCCACTTAAGCAGGCGCTCCAGTAGTTCGTTCCCATCATCATTGGTTCACCCGATATTCTTCTCTATATCACAAGGGCTGGTTGCCCTCCCATGCTCCTATTGCTCCTGGTTCCTACACCACTCCTTTGTGTCACAGTAAAGTCTGCTTCTCACCAAGATGGACAAAGACCCAGCATGCACACCTCTGCTCCTACTCAGCATTGGATGTGCTGAGTCACATGTGCTCCTGAAGCACCGTGCTGTCCCACCTTCTCTCTGTAGACACTCCTTCCTTCCTATCTTTCTCCCTCCCTACCTCCCCTCCTTTTCTTTCCTTCTTCCATCTTCCCATCTTCTTTTCCTTACTCTCTCCCTGTTCTCTTCCTCCTTTGCCCTTCCTCTCTTACTTTCTCGCTCCTTCCTTTTTCCATCCTTCCTCTTCATCTCCTTCCCTTTTCCCATTTCTCTCTCGCTCTCCTTCTCTCTCTCCCTTTCTTTTTAAAGTTTTTTTCTTCTATCCTTCCTTCCTTCTTCCTCTCTTCCTTCTCTTTCTTTCTGTGCTGAGGCTCTAACACATAGCTGTATTCCTAAACAGCTAATGCTTTCCTGATGCCCTCCTTCCTGTTGCACTCTACCAGCTGCTAGTATGCAAAGCTTGGTAACTCACCTATAGCATACACCTTGTATGGCCAGGGGAGTCAAATCTTAGGATCCTTTTTTACACGTTAGATGATTTTGCCATCTACTTGCCTCATGTAGCAATGTATAATATATTTGGATATAATCTCAAAATCTAGAGTGGAACTTCTAAAGTTCCAGAAGTGCATCTGACTGTGCTTGCTGCTCTTATTTTTGGGACAAGTCTTATATCTGTCCAACTAGAAAAGGAGTTCAAAGGCTTTAACCCACTTCATTCTCAGGGAAAGCTTCTAGCATTTCCATGAGTCAAGCAAGACTGAATATTCTCATAGCAAAGCAACCAAATCAGTTTTATTCATCACAGATGGGAGTCAAAAGCAGCAGAAACCTGGGTTTTCTGTCAAGCCACATACCCAAAATTCAGGAAGCTACTCAGAGCCAGTAAAATCTTGTCGGTGCATGCCTATGTTGCACGTCAGCTGAGTGTCCTCAAATGCATTCCACTCTGGGTTTCTCACTCTGGATAAAGTAAGAATGCTGGTGTGAAGAGTAACATACTGATCCTTAAGGGATGGGATTAGGACGGGATTATTATACAAGCCCTTTATTTATTGTGGTTTTGACTTGCCCTGCACATTTTCCGGGAGTTCTAAGAACGACACATAAGTATATATACCTATTAACCCAGATATGAGAGGCTAGGGTGAGAGAATGGTAACTCTGGGATCAGTCTAGGTGACATAGTGAGAAGGAAAGAAGGAAGAAAGAAAGAAAGAAAGAAAGAAAGAAAGGAGAAAGAGGGGAGGAGAGAGAGAGAGAGAGAGAGAGAGAGACACTAAGAAATACAGAAAGGAAGAAAGGGGAAAAGGAGGGAAGGAGGGAGGGAGAAAAAAGGAAGAAAAAAAGAAGGAATAAAGAGGGGAGGAAGGATGTAAAGAGAGAAAAAGCAAGAAAAATAGTTACAAACACAGAGAGACAAGACAAAGAGAAATAGAGGGAGAGAGAGAAGAGAAGAAGAGGGGAGAGTAGAGGAGAAAAAAGATAGTAGAGAAAAAGAGGGGAGAGGAGAGGAGAGGAGAGGAGAGGAGAGGAGAGGAGAGGAGAGGAGAGGAGAGGAGAACATATATGTATCCCTTTACTTCTCCTCCAGATTCGAGACAGTTTCAGTTAATGTGTGGGTCACTTCAATACATAATTCCCTATGATGTGCCCTTCTGTTTAACTGATAAATCATGAGGATGGGAGCTCCTTTCCTTCCTACCTCTGCTGATACAGTCAGAATTTCTATATGTAGTCATGGCGATTGGCAGTCATCTGATGCCCTTGTTGGTACTATAAAGGTCACTAGTTTTGCTACAAGCTCCTTAGAAGCTGTTTTACTCTAAGTAGGCTAAATCTTAAAATCAGCTTCACTTTTCAGCCTGTCTGCTTGATGGTCTTTTTGCCAAACTTCAGTTGAGGTGTGCCAACCAAGTGGGGTTGAGCAGGAGCCCAATTTAAGCAACTTTCCTAGGTCTTGACTGGTGAGAGCCTCTTCTGGAAGAATTTTCTTTGTGACAAAATACAATATTGGTTGTGATCTTCTTTTGACAAAACAATGCCATCTGCTGATCATGCAGTGTTTCCCATGAGGGTTGGTCAGGACAGGCTCATGTTTTGTCATGTCCCACACAGCTTCCAGGAAAGCCACAAACATTCAAAAAGACAGTGGACCTATGGAACCCCTAGATATCAAAATCCAGATCTCTGAAAAAAGCATGTCTGTGTTGGTTATTGTTTATGGATCATGCATTCTTTACAAATAGTTTGTTGAATGGTGTTCAGTTTTACCTAAATTCAATCAATTTTCAGTTCAGCTCAGAATTGATTTCTATAAACCTAAATTTTACCATTACCCATCTTTAAAATCCTTATTGGATTTGGATTGCTCTCAGGATGAAAACTAAATATTTTAGTGATGTGGGACAATGGTCTTATACCCTATAAAGTTTTGTAAGTTGTACTGGTTTAATAAAATGTCAGTAGCCAGGCAGGGAGTATGGGCAGGGCAAGCAGAACAGGAGAATTCTGGGAAGAGGAAAGGCTCAGTCTGCAGCTGTCACCCAGGCACAGAAGAAGCAAGGTGAGAATGACTCACTGATAAAATACCCAGCCACATGGCTAACAGACAAGAATAATGGGTTAATGTATGATGTAAGAGTTACTTAATAAGAAAGCCTGAGCTAATAGGCCAACCAGTTTATAATTAATGTAGACCTCTGTGTGTTTCTTTGGAACTAAACAGCTGCGAAATCAGGAAAGACAGAAACCTCCGTCAACATTTTAGCATGACATCATACCTGGTATGTGAGTCAGAAGTGTTCCTCTCTCCGTTCCCATAGTCTATTGCCTGTCATTTGGACCTACCGTGATTCTATTTGGCTGCTTACCCCTCCCTGAATCTACAGCACTCTCTCGTGTGCTATCATTTTGCATTTGTGTCTCATAATCTCCTCCCTTCTCTTTCTCTCTGATTCATTCCTTTCAATCTTCTCAGACTCAACAGAAAAGCCTTGTGAAGTCTGTCCTACTATCTTCAATCCTTTGCTTTGTCTGATTTCTTGGTACCTGTTGGGTACCCTCTACTTTACACAGACATGTAATCAGTCAACATCACCCATCTCACTGGCTTCACCAGCACACCAGCCTCTCACAAACGGGAATATCCTCCCCTCGAATGCTTTTCACCCATATCAGCTTCTAACACAGGGCTCCCAATAAATCAGGTACTCAATATCTTCTCTCACCATGACTGAATAAGTATGCCATAAGTACTCTGCCTTCTTGTCATACTCCCAGTGTTTTCAGACATTTTACATTTTACTATATGAATACTGCCTTTTATTTACCATAGTTTTGTCCTGCACTTTTCTGGAAACTGAGATATTAAATATTCTTAGCATATCATCAACAACTTACATAACCTGATTGGTTGAGATTTTATTCAAATATTTTTTCTATTTTAATTTTAAATTATCATTGATTTACAATAGTTTTATTAGCATTTAATTTGGATAATTTGATGATACAGTTATGGATATATGGTGAATTGACTTTTAAAAAGCTCTGGGCACATTGTCTCTGAAAATGGATTTTACTCTCTTTTCAATAAAAATAAATAAATCACTATTTTGGGTTATATGAGGAATTGATTTTCCTATACCGTATAGAAGTTTCAAATAATAACTGACCAAAATATCATTTGCATGTAGTACACATTTAGAATATGCATTTGATAAACATACGGGTTTGTTCTTTAAGGAGGATCAAAGTGTAAAGAATACAGAATAACACAACCTCATAAAAAGGAATTCAATTTAATAGGAAGTGTTTCTCTCCCATTTTGGTAAAATACACAGCAGAAACAGACTTGACTGACACTAACCATTTTCAGCTGAAGGAATTTGAATTTAAGTTATTTTTATAGGAAATCGGTTTGTTTATCACAGGTCCTGAACATCCCATCCAGATAACAGAATTGCTTCTTAATGTTTGATCATTGCCAGAACAAGCACATTTCCGGATTTTTTTCCCAAAAGGTTGAGTAAGACACAACAAACACTTCCTGCCACAGGCAGGCCTTAGTGGTAGGTCGAATACCTGGCTTATAGAAATCTTTGTGCTGAGTGTTTATGACATTTCAACTTAGAGGTTCACTCAGTTTGATGATTGAGACAGCAGGCAATTATGACATTAAACAGCTCACAGACCTTTACCCAAAACCTAAATGGTTTCATTTTTCCCTATGTTAACTCTGTTCTTTCAGTGTCCACAGACCAGCATAGTATTTAAAGCTCTCACCTATACTAATCACCCCTGCTCTAAGACCAGCACCACTGACCATCCTGTAGAGTACCAAAGTATCTTCAGTTACTAAAAATTATCAATATAAAATAATAGAAATTATTCCAGACTTAAGTTGGCAGCACATTCAAATACATATGCCCTACTGGAGCATAAAATAAGGACTATCATTACTGTTAGTACTGAACTGTTGTATTGAAGGATACACTTGAAAAAAAATTATATTGCACCCATTCACTCAGTTATTTCTACTTGTAAAGACAAGGCTCTTCTCTAACACACCTTGCCTTTTTTTGTTGTTGTTGTTTTGATTTTTTTTTGTTTTTTTCGAGACAGGGTTTCTCTGTGGTTTTGGAGCCTGTCCTGGAACTAGCTCTTGTATACCAGGTTGGTCTCGAACTCACAGAGATCCGCCTGCCTCTGCCTCCCGAGTGCTGGGATTAAAGGAGTGTGCCACCACCGCCCGGCTACACCTTGCCTTTTTCAGGTGTAGACACTATCTTGGATTTTAATACGTACCACTCACTAGAATGGTTAAAAGAGAGAAAGTAAATATAGTAGAAGTCACATAGAATTTTACCCATTGATAAAATATTTGTGTCTGACTGGTTTCTGTAGCCTTGGCTTCACTACAGCAGAACCATTTTTTAAGTTGTAGACTACTTATTTTGAGTATGGTAGCATACAGTTAGAATCCCAAAACTAAGGAAGCTGAGCTGATGCAGGAGAGACCACCCTGGGCTACACATCAGGTATTAAGCCAACTTAAATTACATAGTGAAGAATACCTCATTTCCAGAAAAGAATAGGAGAGGGAGGGGAAAAAAGAGGAAGAAGAAGGAGTAACGGAGGGGTCTAGAGAAAGCAAGGAGAGAAAATAGATTGATATTTCTATAGGTGTACATCAAAAATTCTGATGTTTGGTCTGCTAACTCATTAAAGTACAACTAGACTGACCTTTCTCCAGGTCCTATTCTTTTTATCCCTGCTAAAAAAAAAAAAATGATCTGCCTTTAACCCAGTTTGCACTGCCATCACGGTTTAATCTTTTGGGTAAAACATAGTGGTCCACGTGACTCTGCTAGTACATTTCATTTCATCTTCTTGGAAAGTGACTTAATGCCACCATATCTTTCTCATCACTCGGGATAGGCATTTCTTCCATCTGTGGGATAGGTATTTCTTCCATCTGCCATAACGATGGCCAGTGGTGACTCAGTGATGCTTGAAAATATCCTCTCCCAACTCCCCTCCACATCCTTCCTTGATGTTGGTTCTTTATGTGCTGGGCCCCCAGTGACAGGAAGATGCACACAATGTAATCATGCAAAGTAAAATCCACCCTTGTCAGACTTACATGGAGTTTAAATATCTAGTAATTTGCTTGTTTTGTTCTAAACATTATGATAGTTATCTCCCAGTTAAGAATTCTTCAGGCTAGGGCTAATATTGCTTGTGTCTATAATCCTGGCACTTGGAGTCATGTACCATCCGCCTGTACTAGGTGTACTAGTAATTACACTACTGTCCTGTAGTGCCTGTGCAATGGGATGGTACGCGAGTCTCAGGCAAAGGGCCTGGAGATTTAAACACATACACACACACAGACAGAGACACAGGGACACGGGTCATCTTTGAAACAAGAATGCCAACTTTATTGTGTTCGGGGGCAGCATACGTAGTGCTCTGGCCATGCCCCAGCTCTCAGGATCTTTCAGCTGCAGACACCAGAAACCACTTTATGTATGCATTTACTACATCTTATGCCTAGGGACACCAACCAGCGCTTTAATCCAGCTCTTGAGGAGTATTGGAAATGGTGACATCATCAAGTAAATTCTACCAAATTAGAAAAACTTGTCACTGAACAGACTATTGTGAGGGCACTTGTCTACAGCCTGAAAGTTGAAACAAGAAGCATGCCCAGCCTCAGCTCAGCCCAGCCTCAGCTGTTGGACTAGTTCAAAATTTGCACCACTCTGTGTGTGTCCAATAAGCGGCCACGGATGCTCAAGTGGTATTGACTTCGGAGTTACAAATCAATTTTAGCAAATAAAACAATTCACAAATATGGAGTTTCCAAATAATGACTCCTAGTTCATCCATTTGCACAGATAAATAGCTACTCATACATACAGCACACACACACACACACACACACACACACACACACACACACACACACACGGCAGTATCCATTGCCCCAAATAGGAAGTCCTGTTTCCGAATCATTTCCTCCACTTTCACCCTCTTACTTCTTGCAACAATGGTTCTACCAAAGAGTCTCTTCTCAATCACTACAACCTTCCGTCAGTAACCATTCTCAATTCTTTCACATAAAATGAAACAAAGGAAAAAGAAGAGAAACTATACTTTTGCATGTTCTTGACCTTGCATGTCATAGCAAAGAGTTGACCATTCTCTTCCCCTAGATACTGAAAGTCATTAGACCACTGTCCTCTCACTGACCCTGGTCCTTCACCCCCCATAGTACCTCAAACCATCACTCAATGGCTACCACACTTCTCTTCTTATGACCACTTCTTCACTACTGAGTTCCATTGACACCTCCTTACAGTGACCTTTCTGTGCCACAGCCTGCACTTGACACTGCACCATTATCAGAGACGTGTAGCTTCCCTCAGAACTCACCCAGGTTTTACTTTCCCCCCTGCCTTTTAGAAGTCACAAGTCTTAATTGGATGTTGGCCCATTCCCTCATGGCATAAATATTTATCAATCCCTGGTGATACCCCTGTGTGCCTTCCCAGTTCAACCCCACTCTGGCAGCTCACCACAACCTCATTCAGAGTTTTCCCCTTGCCTGTGTGGTTTTCTCCCTTCCCCTATCCCTCACTGCTGGCATCAGCAGAAGTATGGCAAAGGGTGTGCAGCTGGCATTCTAGGCTACTGAGGGGGGTGGGTGTCTCTGAATGTTGTGATGTCCATATCCACTGGCTTCACAACCACAGAGTCCATCAGTCAAGAGTGGAAATACTTTTAAATGCATATGTGATGAAAATATACAGATTTATTTTTCTTACCAATATCCGGAAATAATACAATGCCAGAACGATCCACAGAACATTAATGCGGTCTTGGGTATTATAAGTGATGCATAGATAAGTAAGGCAGATGAGACATGTGCACTGTGGTACATCACAGATGTGGATAGCCTTGGATTTGGGTACAGGGTCCAGGAACCAATCCTTTCATGGAGGTATCAAGGGACAAGCTAGTTTCCTCAGTCTCCTGGGATTGGCATTGTCTCTAGCTGATTGGTCCTAGTTTGAGTGATAAAAGTGTCTGCATAATGAATAAGGAGAGGAGAGACCAATGGGTATCGCCATGAAGGGCCCACTTTGTCAAGAAGAGAAAGTGACCTGCTTCCATGGAGCCTGTCCTCAAGACAGAGTAAAGGGGCATTTTACCGATGAAGTGCCACCAGCCTCATTGGTGGGACCAAGAACTACCGAAAACTACCATCCCCTTCCTAGACAGTCTTGACAGCTAATCCCGTAGGTGCTTCTTTCATTGTTTGGTTGACAGATGGAACAGCAGGGTTGACGTTAGGTTGATATTTTCTTCTTGTGTTGTTTGGCGGACAGATGAAATGGCAGGGATGATATTTAGGTTCTCAGTACACTGAAACCCAGCACACGAAAAGTACTTAAGAAAGGTTTTATTCTTTTATCAGATTGGGGAAAACCGAGAATTTGTAGTTTATTACCTGGATTTCAGAAAAGCAGCGCCTATGTTTGAAGTCATGCTCCTTTAAAAAAAAAAACGCATAGAAAATGTAAAATGTAAGTAAGGCATCTAAAGCAAAATGGAGTGTCTAAATGAAGGAGGTATTAAGTTACTATGGGGAAAAAATTAATTCATTCGAGGAAAAATGAGATGAGTATAACAGAGATTAATTAAAATTTAGTTTATCAGATTTTTCTCAGGAGATTGACAATTTAGTCGAAGGGAAATCTTATTTAAGTGCATAAGTACATGTTGGCTTAGACGTGTGCTGCACAATGAAATGGAGACAGAGAAAACCAGTGTACGCTAAGTAATTAGCCACATCCAAGTCAGTGCGCGTGGACATTCTAAACGGAGGCAACAGCTTTCTCCAGATGATGCGCTTCTAGAAACCACAGACAGGAGGCCATCACTGGCTTTCCTGCCCATGAAGCTGACAGACACGCATCTGTCAAGGCCCATGGGATGGCCCATCTGGGATCTTTCCCTTTCTTTTGGCTTCCACTGATCTTCCTCCTCAGTGCTTCCTCCTCTTCTCTGGAGAGTCTTTATCTGATTACCTTGTGGCCTCTCTTCTACTGCCCATTCCTCAGAACTCACCTTGGTCTTCATGGTCTCCTCAGTCCATAACCTCCCTCAAATAGCTCACCTCCTACCCTGGCTTTAACACAAACACCTGTATGATCATCCCCTTGCTTCACCCCCATGTTTCCAGTTTAAAGCATACCAAACACTGTGAATAGAAGCCCACTGGCTCAATTAATTGCCTGACTTTCAGCCTTTCCCTTCCTCTCTTGCCTCAGTGTACACATCTGTTAAATGGAGGCAATCAACGCAGGGTCCTTATGAGCAACCACAGAGTAAATGCTTAGCTTAAGTCAGCCCCTGAGGTAAACACTCTTATTGCTTCAAGCATCTGGCCAGCATCACATCGTGGTGTAAGCACAGGGCAGAAGAAAACCACTTACACTATGACCATGGGTCAGAAAGGAGAAAGATACAAGATTGTAAAGTCTCAGAATCTCCTTCAAGGGCTCTTCCCAGATCGCCTACAAGTCTCCCATAGTCCTCCCTCCAGCACTACCTAAGACTGAGCCTTTGTTAGGTGGGCCAAATCTAATTTAGGACATTCCATAATCCAAATCCAGTACTGATGGAGTCTTCTTCCGTGGAGATTAACCCAGTCTCTCCCAGAGCTATATCCTCTCTTTTTTTCTCCTCCATTTTTCTTCTGTCCATTTTCCTTCTGTCAGTTTCCCTTCCCTCCCCTCCCCTTCCCTTCCCCTTCCTTTCTCTCTGCATCCCTTCCCTCCCCTAACCACCCCTCTTCTCCCCTTCATTTCCCTTTACCTGGGTATGTTTTGTACAAAGCACAGGTTGGGGGTTCACGTGCACTGTACCCCCCCCGGGGGGCCATTCCCATCCTTATGCTCTAACTAGACAGTCTGTACTCGGCTTCCCTGCCTGCTCTGTCTCCAGATCCCCTGCCGTTTTTGCACCTTCTTGACCAGCAGTCATCCCGCACCTCACATCTATGGAAACCTTTTCATGACTGCTTTCTGAGTCTGGTGCCTCAGATCTCAGCTAGCTTGTGCCCTCCTCGGGGAGCTGTTCAGATGTTTCTTATGAAGCTAGCTCCTCACGCACGTGTGTTTCACTCCAACAATGTTCCAGGGACTGTCAGTCCATAATGAATAGAACAACTTTATCCTTCATAGACCTACAGCTCCTAGGAGAAATGAAGAAGTCACTTTTTTTAAACACATTTCCACCAATACATCCATAGCGGAGCTGTGAGAAGCGAAAGATGTTTTTATATGATTAAATTGTGAGTCCCAGCTTAGTTTATTTCTGGGACTAAGGACGATTCCATCATGAGGAAGACTTGGTCGCTTGCTGGTTGCTGTGACAAAATATCCACATTCTCAGGCTTCATAGACCAGAGTTTTGTTCAGCTTGCAATGATGAAAATCTAATTCTAAGAACAGCCGGTCTCATTCATCCGGGTTCTAATAGGAGCCTTTCACAAAGAACATCACGCTAGTGCTGTGACAGAATCACCTAGAAAAAGAAGTTGGTCGTATTATGGCACGAGAAACAAAAATGATTTGGGAGCTAAGATCATTTTTCACAGACAGCCCCTGCAGGAACTAACCAGAATCCCATTCAATGGTGATCACCTCCTGCTAGGACCTACTTCTTTGAAGTTCCACCACCTCCCCACATGGCCGCACTGAAGGCCAACTTTCCACAAAGCCTGGATGACAACAGCCGAGGGACAGCAGGGAAGATGTAGAGCTGAGACCTGAGGGTAGGCTGGATGGAGTTGGCCATGAAATCCTGCTAATTTTCAAAACTTTCAGGTTGGGCTAGACATCGACTTTGCCTCTGGAGATGAAACCGGATGGTTGGAAAAACAAGGGGGTAAAATTTGGGCAGATGAAGAAAAACAACTCAGTAATGAGCAAGGGGAACAGCTACACTAAAGCCTGCTCATGTCCTCTCACCAACCCAGATAAAATGAGATCCCAGTGTGCATCTAAAACCAACACTCAAAATATGCAGCAAAGCAGAACCAGACCATCAGACCAAAGAGCTTCTGCTCATCAAAGCGACAGTCAGCCCAGTGAAGAAACAACAAAGGAGGGGGGAAATATTTGAAAACGAAATCTGAGAAGGGATTAATATCCAATATACATGAGGAATTTAGACAATTCAAAAGGCAGAAAACATCCCAGTTCTGGCACAAACATCTGAATAGGCATTGATTCTTTTTGTCTTTTTGTGTATTTTTTTAAATTAAAATAGAATTACATCATCTCTCCCTTTCTTCCTTCTAATCTCCCCCTCCCACTCTCAAATCTGTGACTTCTAAGCCTTCAGTTGTTTCTCTCTGTGTGTGTGTGTGTGCAATATATATTTCCAAATGCTGAAATGTGTACATGTGACCTACTACTCAGACAATCTAACACTATTTATGTGTATGATTTTAAGGCTAACCGTTTGGTATGGCATAACCTATTTATGCGCTCTTCCATGTGGTAGATAATTCCTCATGCTGCCCTCTTCCCTGAGGAAGACTATTTCTCCCACTGACGGCATGCCTTCAGTGACTTTAGCTCTTCGTCTATGTTTGAGAACTCATGAGCTTTTCCCTCTCCTTGTTAGCATGTCTAGAGGGTCACACTTCTTTAGGTCATATGTAGTAGCCATGTTAGTGAAATTTCAGGGATGTAACTTCTCTGACATTTCTAGGAGACACAGTCTCACAGGAATCTTTCTGTTCCTCTGGTTCTTATAATTTTTCTGCTCCTTCGTCCATGAAGGTGCCTGAGCCTTAGGTGCAGGAGTTCTGTTGGATGTGGATTAGTTTGAGCTGAGCACCGCATGCTCACTTAGTGTCTGCATTTTGAATGGCTGTGCTTTTCTATAAAGATCTTCATCTGAGTTAACAATAAAAGATGAGACCTATACTTACCTATGGGAATAAGACTAAATAATTAGAATGTAGCTAAGAACTATACTGGATTAGTAAAATGCCAGCTATCGGTTCTCCTTTTAGATCCAAGATTTCATTAGCCCTGGGTCGTTTGCTAAGCTGCCAGTCACAGGTATGATTTCCCTCTTGTTGAGCAATGGGTGAGGAAAAACAATACATGTTACTGTCTGTGAAATTCAAACCAAAACTACCATATCACTTCACTACAGAAAGACCAGCGATTACCCAAGAGAGAAGAGGTGACACAGGCAGACATGAAGACGGGGACCAGAGGACCCTAACACATTGGGAAAATCTAAACTAATGCAGCTGTTATGGAAACAGTAGCTTCCTCACCAAGTCCAAATATAACCATCACATATCAAACTAGCTACAGATGAGCATATAGATCAGGGGAAGTGAAGTCGGCATGTGGCAGAGTACTCCCCCACAGCACTGTTCTCAGTTGTTAAGATGTGGAAGCACCCTCGGTACAGCACTCAGTGAATGGTGCAGAGCAGTGGAAGAGACAGCCACAGGGACATGCTCGTCCTCACCTTCAAAACAGACCCTGTCCAGCATTTCTAACAAGGCTGGAGAGCACTGTGTTGTTGTCATGTTTGGGTTTGTTATTTTTTTTTTTACTCTTCATCCTTTTGGACCTACCAGTCAGCTCCCAAATAAATACACAGAGACGTATATTTCCTTATGAATGCCCAGCCTTAGCTTGGCTTGTTTGTAGCCAAGCTGAATTTTTTTAAATTATCCCATTTACCCTTTGCCTCTGGGCTTTTCCCTTTCCCCATTTTTGTTCATCTTTTCTTTCTTTCTTATTCTGTATCTGGCTATGTGGCTGTGTGACTAACCCCCGGCATACTCCTTTCCTATTTTTCTCTCTCCTTCCTCTTTGCCTTATTCTTTCCATCTACTATTTCTGACTGGAGTCCTGCCTATCCTCTTCTGACTAACTATTGGCCATATAGCTTTTTATTAGACCAATCAGGTGTTTTAGGCAAGAAAAGTAACACAGCTTCACAGAGTTAAACAAATGCAACCAAAAAGAATGCAACTCATCTTTTCATCATTAAACAAATATTCCACAGCATAAACAAATGTAACACATCTTCAACTAATATTCCACAGTAGCACTGTGCTAAACAAAGTATATCAGGTATAGAATGCCCTGACTTACCCTGGATTTTAAGTCATGAATGCTAAGTCATAGAGGATAACAATGGAACAGTGGGAGACTGGAGAGATGGCTCAAAAGTTATGAGCACTGACTGCTTTTCCAGAGGTCCAGAGTTCAATTCCCAGCAACCACATAATGGCTCACAGCCATCTATACTGAGATCTGATGCCTTCTTCTGGCAAAGAGCACCATATACATAAAATAAATCTTAAAGAAAAAAGAGAGAAAATGGAGCTGTGTTCATAAAGAGTGGGAGTAGAGACAGCTAAAGAAAGACTGGTCAAGGTTGAGGATTTAAAGAGCAAAGGAGAAATAAAATCATATGACCTGTTACATAGTATGGATGTCTGTCATAAATGACAATGTCTATTCTTAAAATTGTAAGTAAAAAATAAATGTAAGCTTCTATATTATTTTGAGTGACTCAGACATTTCAAAATACTATGTCTTACACAATAAATGTGTATGTATTTGTGTGTGCATGTTAAAAAATGAAATACATCTTTTAAATCTCTGGGGAAATAAGGGTAAAGAGACAGTATTTTACGGGAGGAATGGAGTGGGCAGTCACTCATGATCTGGGATCTCTGTCTCACAAAAACACAAGATCACAAACACCTCACAAAATTCTAAAGTTTAGCATTAGGGGCAATAATAGTATGAAGGTATGAATTAGCTAAATGCTTTCCCCGACGACCTGACTTTCTCTGTTCTCCTGTCATCATGACAAGATTTTTGAAGCTCACTTTTGACGAAGGAGGAGTGTGTTTGTTCAAGCTCTAGTGCCTTGAGGGAGAGAGAAAGCAAGCTGGTGGTGATGCTAAGCCTCCAGTCTTAAGTGGCCACTGGACAGTACTAGGTTGACCAGCACAGCTAGGTGCTAACCCTGCGCCTTTGCTGTCTCAATCACACCTTTATTCACTTCAAATCACTGTGTTACCTACACCCCATCAGCTCAGTGACCTCGAAGCCCATCAGAAAGTAGGGCAGCCTCACAGCAAGATTTGACCCCAGTTGTCCTAGGGTCTCTGTGATGCTAAGTGGAAATACCACCCCTCCTTTTACCTCCAATTATTATTGTATCAAGGACTGAATAATGGAACACTTCTTGATGAAATAACTTGAAAATATCTGTGCACATTAGCATGCCTGAACCCTAAAAAGGGCATAGGATATCCTCTAGTGGCAGAGGAGTCACCTGTGATTTTAAGTTGAATTTTTTGATCACCCTAGAGAGTCTTGAAAACAATTTTTTAAAACTATGTCATTATGTTGGAAATTCAAGTTTTTGAGCCATTGTCACCCAACATTTTTTATACAAGTCCCCAAATTTTAAAAGCACATAAGTAGCCCTGTGTGGAAGCCCATTTAGCAGTGTGCGGTTTTTGCATTTCCGAAGCATCCACAGTGTGTGGAAGCCCACTTAGCAGTGTGCACATTCTGCATGCCTTGACCATTCACAGTCACCCAACAGTCACAAATGAATGGCTGCACAGCTGACTTATTTTTCTGGTCCACCACCCAGTCAGAAAGCATTTATTGAGTATAAAACATCACACATGACAAAAACAATCTCCAGCAATCCTGGCTCACAAACATTTGAGTGGCTGTATATTCAGTAGTGAATGGCTTGTTTTGGCTTGAAGCTAAAGAGGAGACCCCAATTGAAGTTTCATAGCTCCATAGTGCTTCTTAGGACCTCTAAAATGATATTACAAGCACCATGTGTAAAGGGCCACAACCATATTAATGCAATGGTGGATGGCTTTTCTTTTACATTAATTTACACTACACATACCCTATCTTACGATCATTAAACATACTTGAAAATTAATAATGACGTCCTCTTCTTACTAATTAAAAGCCAAGTACAGATGAATTATGTTTGATTCTAGACTACTTTCTAACATAATCCCCACACACACAGTATTCTCTTTAATTGTAATGGAAAGATAGAAATTTTGTTTGCATTCACGTTTTATAGACTCAGAAAATCTTTATTGAGTGGCTGTTTGGTGGAAGGCTGGAGCTGGACATCAGAGGAACAATAAAGACCTGCCACTCAAGGGCACTCCTCCACAGAGGGTGTGGAAACCATCGCTTTTTTAACTGTCTGGTCTATTTATTCCCAGAGAAGATGGTTCTACACAGTAACTTTTAATACAATGTGTGGCAGGATAAGAAGCAGCATGCAATTATCCAATTTTCATCTACTTAGATTTTAATGACCATACTTACTTGCCCATTCAATTTGGTAACTTTTAGCCCAGAGGCACTTAAGTAGCAGTTTGAAACCTGAGATTCCCCAGATTTATTTCCATGTGGCCATTGCTTGTTGGATCACTATGTTATAATAGGTTAGTTTTTGCTCAAAATGATGTCCCTTTTAAACGGCCCATATTCTGATTCAGTGGCAAGCCTGCGCTCTATTGTTCTGTTTCTAGAGAGTGGTACCCATGGGAAGGTGATAAATAGAACCAATGGGATAAGACACAACCCTCAGTTCACTAAAAGGAAGCAAAATAGTCTTGCTTCCTCCGTGTTGATCATGCCTCCCTTCCATCTGCATTAGAAGACTGCACAGTACAGAAGGATACGGGGGCTGGAGGAGGTCAGCATATATTATGGAAGTGCAAAAAAAAAAAAAACAGAAGAAGAAAAGAAAAAGAAAAAAAGAGAGGGAGGAGATGTGTCCCTTTCTTCTCCAAAGTCCACTAAATGGATCCCAATAAGAATCAATGTTTTGTTAGGAATGTCAACAAAAACATTATTGCCTTAATTTGCCATCTGGAACTGTAAAATTTTTCAGATGTATGTTTATATGGGGTCACTGCTTAAGAGCAGAAAATGTCAACGTTTGCTAGGAAAAGTGGCATGGGAAGACAAAGGAGAGGGGTAAGGTCAGAGATGGAGACTAGATGGCCACAGGTCTGGCAGCTTCTGAAGTAAGAAATGCAGAATTGCCTGTAGTACTGTAATAGGTTTGTAATATACCTTGCCTCATTCCCCAGGTTTTTAGAGTCAAGCAAGGGAGAATTTAGCAATGACTATGACTACAGAAGGAGTAGGGAAATGGTAGAAAGGGTCCCAGGCAACTGCTTCCCTTGAAGCAAGCTTTTAGATTTCCTAAAGAAATTTTCACACTGAATACAGAGGACCATGCATAGAAAGATGACTCACAGCAAAAACACCAGAGTCATAGTCCCAGTGCCAAGAGACAACCACACAGACATGATTTTCTACCACATTCCTGTCCTTATCTGGACTTTGACCTTGACCCACCCTCAGAGTGCCTAGGCCTGCCCAGAGAATGACTGCAGATAGAGAAATGTTGCAGCAATGGGCTTATGTCTTGGAACTAGACATAAGAAAATGATCCAGAGAAAATGATCAATGCTACAACTGCCTTCTGTTTGCCAGGAGAGGTAAGGCTTTATTTATTTATTTATTATGTATACAGTGTTCTGCCTGCATGTATGCCTACATGCCAGAAGAGGGCACTGGAACACGTTATAGAGTCACCATGTGGTTACTGGGACTTGAACTCAGGACCTCTGGAAGAACAGTAAGTGCTCTCTATTAACCTCTAGGCCATCTCTCCAGCTCCCTGTCTGGAGATTTAAAAGAAAACAATCAAACAAACCTGAGAGCATCAAACACTGTGGTGAAAACTCAGTACCAACCACACACCCTGCTCCAGGTTCTCAGTGCCAGCCATGGCCCGAAAATGCCCATCCATATCTCGTTACTGTGCATGTAGTTAAATTTTGTCTCAGTTGAATTAATTCCTATCACACTGCATGGGCTCAAAGTTACAGTGGCATTCTCAAGCTGGTTGTAAACCGGGACTTGGATGAATCACTAAAGGGGCAAGTTCAACTGCCTTGCATAGAGCGAAGAGGTTGAGCAGGAGCAGAACTGTAGCGCTCCTGTTTATTAAAATGAATGCTTCTCCAGAATGCCGCCCACCCAGTAGCAGAGCTCGCCATAGCGCTTATTCTCGCCACACAATGTGTATCAGGCATTTCCAGGTTTTCCCTAAGTGTCTATAAAATTTGGAGAAGGTATCTGATCTTGGCTCTCAGTTACAGACCTTGAATATCTTCTTTGGGAAACGTACAATCATACATATGTCATATTAGATTATTTTTTTTTTCAGAAAATTCAGTAGCAAAGCCAATGCTGAAACTCTCCAAAGATTTCAGTCAACGTCCAGGTGCTGGCATCCCATTCAGGATTCTGCACAATTTGCTGTGTGTTTTTTTTTTTCATTGAAGACATCTTGCTGTGTCCAGATGGGAAATGGGTCCAGATGTGAACTTTTGGCCAGGTTAAGGCTTTAAGATGTTCACAGTACCATTGAAATATGCCCATTAATTCTGTTATTATTGTTCCTTTTGTCTCCTAGCTCCTATAAGCACTCTTGCTAGATCTTCATTCTTACATTCAATAAGTCAAAGATATTTTGTGTTTGTTGTGTGTTCACGTGTGTCTCTCTGTATCTGTATGTGCATGCTTAGGATTTGGCACATGTATGTGTACTCCATGTGTGCGTGTATGTGTGTGTGTGTGTGTGTGTGTGTGTAATCAAGACAGATTTCTTTAAAAGACAGGAAAAATGAAAAACAAAACGTTTATAGAATACATTTTCATTTTGGCTTGTGCCCTGAGTTCTCTAGGGCAATGCCCTCCAATAGATAAAAAGGTCAATAAGCCAGGCCTAATCACACAGGTCTATCTTCCCAGTTGCTCAAGAGTCGGAGGCAGGAGATCACAAGGCCTGTCTGCATCACAAAGAGAATTCAAGACCAACCTGGCAAATTAGCCAGACCTTGTATAAAAGACACAAATAAGACTGAGGGTATAACTCAATGGCAGAGCACCTGTCTGAGCCAGGTCATGCCTATGTTTAATATGGAATTTTACACACACACACACACACACACACACACACCTACTTATATGGGGATACAAAACAGGCCACAAGTATGAGCCACATGCAATCTTTATTTCTAATAATCACATTCAAAAGGAACAAATAAATTAACTTCAAAAATAAGTGAGTAAAATTTTCAAATTTGTGCAATTTAGCATACCATTTAAATTCTAATTTTAACACTAATAATTCAAATTCCAGGGTTCACTCTGTATACTCTGCAAGAAATTCTGCAAGTGCCAGCTCAGTATGGAAGCTAGCTACTGCCTATGGTGCAAACATCTTGGTCATCACACAGTCACCTCCGTGTCTGTGGTGACGAAATACCAGTGTCAGAATTCATGCCAGAACTAGAGTCATTTCCCCTGCCCTGTGGTAGCAGGAGTAGCTAGAGTTCTGCAGGTTTTTCTCATCCTCACTGGGATCATAAGGGGCCCCTCTCACAATGAGGGACTAGTAGGCATCAGCTTTCTGCTCCTATTATGAATCTTTGGACCCAAACTTTGTTTCAGCTCCCAGTTTCATGGTCTATTGTCCTCTTTGCTGTGGGCTGGTGGTGATGCATCGTGGCAGAAGTAGGGCCTGGGATAAACCTGCTTGCTACATGGCCAGGAAGCTACAGGAATGAAGGGGTGGGGTCAAACGACTCTCTGTCAATACATACCATAGTGACTCAAAGGTGACCCAGAAGGCCCTGCTTCTTAATCATCCGATACTTCCTCATAGCAGTTTACTGGGGACCACCCCTTTAACTGTAGGATTTGGGGGGAACATTTAAAAACTGAGGCGTGGAGCTTGCCCTACATCACTGAGCTGAGAAAAGTGGTTAGATTGAATTCAGGTCCAACTCATACCCTTGTGCATCCTGATAGATGCCAGTGACCTCCCCCCAAGGACAAGACCCTCGAACAATGCTAATAGGTGGCTAACATCAGCCAGCAGAACATGTAAACACATTGAGCTAGACTAGGGTGGCTTATGCTTTCTATAAACACTCAAATTAGAGTTGCTTGATTTAGCAAAAACAAGCAACACATACCCAGGTACAGGTAAATTTCAGACAAACAATGAAGACTGTTAATGTAAATACAACCCACACAACTTGCTATGGGGTACACAACTGACAAAATTTAAATTTAACCAAGCTGTGTATGTGGCGTAGATTTTGTCTATAAGCTATAATCTGACCATACACTATCATGTACACAAAATATGGTTTTCCTATGATCCATTGTGAGGCTCAAATGACAAGAACTCACAGCAGTCACACAGGTCAGACCAGAGGCAAAGACCAAGGATGAAACTAGCTCTGCCTCTGCCTGAACATAAGCGGCACACCTTCTTCATAGGTTCCACGTCTGGAGATTCCAGCCACAGACCACAGCACCGTTTAAACCGTGTCTGTACCGAACATGTACAGATGTCTAATACTTTGCTATTTTTTAATTGATATTTTTGTGTACTGTTACCATAGCACCCACATTGTCATTTGCAGATGGTTTAAGAAAGGCTGGCTCAGTTTAGATGTAAATACTTCTGCAATTCACAGGAGGGCCTTGGGCAGCCTCAGCTTTAATGATACTTTTGTGTCCTGCAACCAAATCCCCAAGGGAAAATGGCAAAGGGAAATGAGCGCTAACGAGATGCCTTCATGGCAAGAATGTTTGCCACTCAAGTATGGGTGCTTAAGTTCTGGGTCCTAATACCCATGTAAAAAGCCAGGCATAGCTATGCAAACCTATAATCCCAGTGCTAAGGAATGGAGGGCACAAGACAAACACTGGAACTTGCTGGGTAGCCTGCCTAGCAAGACCAGTAAGTGACCTCTTTTTAAGGAAATGTGCAGAGGTAGGATACACATTTTCTCCACCAGCCACAGATGCACATGTATGCGCACACACAAACATACCACACACAACACACACATACACACACACTCATATACACATAAGCATATAAGCATACAAAGGACATACTTGTATGCATATAAGTATGCACACAAACATATACATATGTATACATACATACATATGGACATACACCACACACACACACATACATACACACACACACAAGCAATTGCTCACATGTGGTGCAGCCAGGTGGGGTCATTTCTTCCTGCTTCATTGTCATCCTCTCTACAATAGTATGCCAGCTCTTCACTCAGCTTTTATCAAGATCAAATGAAATAATAAGTATTTTATGATTGAAGGATGCAATTAGTTATCCCAGAAAATATTCTTGTTATGATATAGAAAATAATCATGGTCTATTATTGTGGCTATACTCTGTGCATTACGTTTGGTTTAAGTGCTATAGGCTCCCCTGTAGCCATCTGGGAATGTTGACTGCAAATATTTATAAAGAATTAGTAAGTGAAGTTCTCAAGTTACCTTAGGCCCTAACGATTTTTAGGCGTCTTAAACATTTTAGAGAATAAATTAAGTGACCTGGGAATAAAAAGGGATATTCTTGTGACTATTTTCAGTAGTGAACATAAGATGCACACCTTAAATTTCAACCAGAAAAAGTGTAATACTTAGAAAAGAGGTGCATTAAAACTCCTGAACTATGAAAAAGACAGAGCTGGCAATTGTGAGATGCAATAGCTGCAAGCTGCAGTCTAGACTCCTGAATGTGTTCAGACAAGCTCATTCTCTGATATCAGCACTGATAAATTAGACCAAAACACGAGTCACCTCTACTGCCTGCTAACACACAGACAGAAACCCAAATCACACACACACATACAAATGGACTCTTTTTTTTTTTTTTTTAAGCCGTAGAGAATCTCAGAATTCTGAGAGGGAAAAGATGCGCCACTATTTGACAGCAACACTTGGCAGTAGTTCTGACAGTTTGAGGGGCAGCCAATCTCAGTGGTAAACCCTTTCATGGGCCCTTGGCTGCGACGTTGTAACAGGAATGTGGCGCACAGGGAAAGCAGGGTTGGCGAGGACGCCAGGCAGGCTTCACTCTGTTTATCTCTGCACTCACTGTAAACTGTGCTCATGGCGGAACCGTGGCTGCCAGGTTTGCGTCGCTCCACGGAGCAGAAGATGCAGGGCAAGTGGAGGGAGGTTGCAAAAAACCACACAAGGCAGCCACGTCTTCTAATTCCGGCTGTTAAGTAAAACTTTGAAACCATCGAATGGCTTTAGCTTTGTCGTTATTGACTGACTACCCACAGCAGCTACCGCCCACGTGCAAATGGAAACGGGAACCGCATCTATTTCCTACGGGTGTCCTGGTGATGAAGTCCTAGTCTGTCACGGTGGCCGGCTCTGGGTACACATTTGGTAACTGTGAAGCCCCAAACGAAGCGGCACATTCCAAGCGTTATAATTGCTGAACAGTTCGTCAGAGCCGATCCAGGATTCAAAACAGGCAGCCTGCCTCCAAAGCCAGCCCTCTTAATCACTATCTTGCACTGTCGCCATTAATTATCCATTAATTTTCATAGAACACTTGAAAATGCTTCAGTGTGGTTGCTCTTAATATTGATAAAATGAAGCACAGAGGGTCTAATGGCTTAGCCAAGATTTTAAAAGAAAAGTTCCATCTCTCAGTGACCGTTCCCCACCGACGTTTGATGAATAACCCTGAAGAAATGCTTAACAACACTCTCCATATTGCACCAAGAGGAGACTCTGAAAACACAGCTCCCGCAGTGCAGAGACTTAGGAGATGGTCAAGTTGCTGAAGCCGAAGTGGAAAAAGGACTTGGTGCCTGAAGCACATGCATTGTGAACGGCCGGGTGTAAGATGTGTACACAAAGGACCAAACGGAGAAAATTGAGAGGGAGCAGGCTCAGAAGCTTCCAGGAAAAAAGAAATTGCGAGCCAAGTTTGGAAAGAAAAGAGGGGTATGGGTTGGCAAAGCCTTTGCACCCAGCCATCTTGCCAATCAACAAACGCTCCCTGTCCAAGGCGGTTCCCAAGGCAAGGCGTCGCGCGCGAGTGTGTGCACAGCTCCAGCCGGACGCCCGCCCTCCGTGCAGGCAAAGCGCGAGACAAGCCAGCCTCCATCACAACATGGCTTTGACAAGTGGCCAAAGAAATCCACCAGTACAGTAGAAGGTGACCTATCCCAAGGAAAGAAAAAGAAAACTTTGTAATAATGAGCAGACTTCAACGCCAACTCCAACCCTTTCAATGTAATTATTTTTTTTAACCAGTGTAAATTATTTTCTTGCCCCTCATAGAATGCAGTTAGTTTTTTTTTTCCCTAGTTCTGTTTCTGGGCTTCTATATGCTCTATAGTGTGTCCTCTTTTTCTATCCTTCCTCCTTTCTATGCTCTCATAGAACACCCTCTCATCTTCCCATACTACACCTAAAGACAAATGAAAACAAAACAAACAAACAAACAAACAAATACGAGGAGGCTCTTCCCTGAATGACTCTAAAGTCTATACTGTTAAGACACTGAGCGTGACTGGCTGCTTTCCAGGTGGCCCTGCAGGCTGGTAAATAGCTCAATTAGCCTCTCTCTCTCTCTCTCTCTCTCTCTCTCTCTCTCTCTCTTTCTCTCTCTCTCATTGAATTTTGCCAAGTGCATACTGCACTACTGCATTGTTGGGAAGAGGCAGTGCCAAATTAGCCTAGCAACATCCCTTTATAGCCCTGATGACTGGGACACCTAAAAAGCAGCAAAGAAGTCACTGTCCCCAGGCCCTGATTCAGACCACAGGCCACGGAGTACACTGACTCAGGACACCCCGCCCCAATGGTAGCTAATGAGGAGTGTAGGTGAGGACCCTTGAGAGGCACCTGGGCATCCTGCCCATGCAAACAGAAGACAGCGCTGGATGACAACAATCACCAGAGCCCAGGAATAAGGAGAGAGGCAGACCAGGAGAGCTGGGGGCACAGGAATCACAATGGACATTCAGCCTATCGCAATATATTCTCCCCACCCAGCTAGGTCTGAATAGTCTTAAGCAAGGCTCAAATCCTAGTATTTTTAAAATATAATGCAGTTCTTAAGACTGTATAAGCCCAAAGGCTCAGTGTGATATAATTTGCTTCTTTATCTTCATCACTCTTTCTTCCAGGGCATGCCCCTGGTCCCGTCTTCTTCTAGGAAGGTATAGGTACCCAGCCTCCAGTCACCCCACATGCTCCCCACAGGAGCCCTGTGATCTATGCTATATTTATGTCTATTTGTGGCCCAGCCAGACATAAACAGTGTCAGGAGAGAACAAATGGGAAGAGGTGGTTCTGTACGGAGCACTGGGACGCAGCCCCGGCACAATTCACAGAGCCTTGGTTGAGACTTGTTGCAGGGCCCTGAGAACATACAGAAAGCAGGACATTCACATCGTAAGGTAAACACATCCAGTCTCTTGTCTGTTTCAGGAACACATTTATTGGTGTGGGCTACATGATACTGATGGATTCGTTACATTTTGGCATTTACAATATACACTATTTCTCTGTTTGACTCATTACAGCCTTCATACCAATTAGGTGAAAGAAAATATTGTTTGCAAAAATACTTTTAGGGGGATTACATTTATCCAAGAATATTATGTATCACAATTTTAGAAACATTAAGTCCCAACATTTCCATATAATTATTATGGTTATACCCTAGAGAAGATATTTAAACGTCCTACCCTATCTGTTGAGTTTGTGTTTCTCTCCCAAAGAGAACCCCATCAAACAATTAGAAAGCTGAAATAAAACAAAATATTCTTGGTTGTTAAATTGGAGGGGGAAAAAAGTTGCCCCAAGATAAAAATCCTTAGTGTAAAATTGTACTTTGATTTGGGTGGTTTATTTTTTAGAACATTATGGGAATATTTTTTTAATTTTTAGCATAAAATCATACAAACTCAATTATCAGGATATTTGCATCTGAGAAAAATCAAATACTGAAATTAGAATTGGTGGTTTTTATGTGGACTCCAGTCTGTGTTTTTGTAATTTCTGGGATGCTCAGAAGGGTTTTGCTCTGAATGCTGATGGGTTTTGTGTCTTGAGCAGTGATTCTGCTAATGTTGAATCAGGAGCTGAGCTGGAGACACAGGCGAAGATGCTCTTTGCTGGATGCTGTTGGCAGAATCCGAAAGCCCTCCAATACTGCCGCTCTTCAAACATGTGTTCCTTCAGCCTGAAAGACACTGTACTTAGGGAAGTGCATGGCTTCTAGCTGGATCTGCCTTCATCAGAAAAAAAAAAGAGTCAATTTTAATTTCAATAGCAGGCCCTCACCATCTTAGTTACACACCTATGTTTTGTAGATCCGAGGTAATAACATATATCTGTAAGCCAGTAGTAAAATAGAATATTGGACTAATCCATCATCCATCTTCACTTTTATTTTCTGATAAAAAAAAGGGAAGGAAAATGAGAGAGAGAGAGAGAGAGAGAGAGAGAGAGAGAGAGAGAGAGAGAGGAGAGAGAAAGCAAGCATAATCAAAAGCCTAAATGACAAAGAGTTGACAGTCAGGTTCTGTGGTAAATGATTCCAGAGTCGCTGGCCTGCGGAGCCGCTGAGGAAGTCCCCAGCAGACCTGATTAATTCCAGTCTCTCCAGCTGCCAGGGGAGCAGAGGGTAAGCAGTTTCGCAGAGAGGAGCCTATTACCACTACTAGGCTGAAATAGATCTAATCAACTCACAGCCGCTCAAAAGAAAACTTTACAGGTGCAGCTCGCTCAGGCACTGCTTTAAAACGATGACTACAAAGGACCGTGGGAGTCTGAAAGCATTTAGTCTTTATTGCAGCTCAAGGAAATTTTCTGCTGTGGTTAGGCCATGCTAATTTACTGAACATGACAAAGCTTCCCAGACCGTGTGACATCATTTGTTTAAAGGCCCCAGTGCTCACACTAGTGTATTTCCAGTATTACTTTTTTTTTCTTCAAAAACAGTTAATTTGTTGATATTTCATCTGTGTTTGGGCTAATTACATGCCCCATTATAAATGTCGGGACTAACCTACTTTAACATTTAATTTAAGCAACAATGCTCTGTAATTTGTCTTGGTGCTCCCAAAGTGAGGAATGTTGCAACTTTGTTCTCTAAGCAATCAACGATTTATCAGTGCATCCTAACAGGGGTTCCTGCAGGAAGGGAGACCCCTCAACACTGAAGGCTAGCCACTGACCAAGACTCTGAGCCACAATTAAATGAAGCTGCATAGCAATTTGTATCACCGTGGAGGCAGAATGGTCAGAACTAATAAATACCATATCAAAGGTACGGATTTGGAAAAAAAAAATTCCGTATTCTGTACTGGATTGTATAACCACCTCCTTCTTAATGGAAAATAGGCGGAGGAAAATTATTAAGGCCAGATTGAAACCAAATAACCATTTGTCTCTCTTTTTTAATCTTTGCAAAGACTTACAGAGGTAAAAATCTGCTTTTGTTTAAATAATCAGGATTTGGAAACGCTCCATGAGTAACAAGATATGTTGTCCAGAATGCTGTGTGTGACAGCCGACACGCACACACGCATTTAGAAAATATATCGATTACTAATGAATTCACTGATCACGCCACCAAAAGAAATGAAAGGAGAATAGTCAAATCATCAAATTTAAGTTAGTTACAGATGATAAACAACAAACTGCATGAGGAATTTCATGTCAGAAAGAGAGACATCAAATTCACAAGACAAAGGGAGAAAGTAGAGATTAAATTTTAGACATAAATTAGATTAAATTGCAGAATTTTAGAACCATTTTTGAGCTTCTCCACTTGGGTTCTATTGTAACTGCTCTCCTGGGGTCAAGGGAACATGATCAGGTGAGAGGTAACTGAGCAGATTCCTGGGCACACCAAAGGATCAGAAGAAGCAAGTGAGGTTATGTGATATTCTAAGACAAATCCCAAGATTCCTTTGGAGTCTAATTGCCCATTTAGAAAACTACCCTTGCTGGTAAGTTCGTATAGAGACTAAGAATACCTAATGGCATGATTCATATTACTGATTGAATAATAATCAAATAATTCATTTGCTGAGTTCTTTTTTTCTTTTTCATTTTTAGATTTATTTATGTTACTTTATGTGTATGAGTGTTGTGCCTGCATGTCTGTATCTGTACCACATACGAGCCTGGTACCTGAGGAGGTCATCAGAAGGTGTTAGATACTCTGAAACTAGAGCTACAGATGGTTGTAAGTCACCATGTGGGTGCCGAGAACTGAACCCCAATCCTCTGTAAGAGCGAGTGTTTTTGGTTGGTGTTGTTGATTTTTGTTGTCATTGTTGCTTTATTTTTGTTTTCCAAGACAGGGTTTCACTATGTAGTTTTGAAGACTGTCCTGGAACTCGCTCTGTAGACCTGGTTGGCCTTGAACTCACAGAGATCTGCCTGCCTCAGCCCCCGCCCCCAAAGTCTGGGATCAAAGGCTTGTACCACCACAGCGTGGCTTGTAACAGGTGTTCTTAACTGCTTAGCCAACACTCAAGGCCCTCGCACTGAGTTCTTGATGATCTTTTGCCCCTTAAAATAGAACTTTGAGCTATTTTTCCTTAGCTTACTCAGCAATCCAGAAAGTGTCTCTTCTTACCCCGGTGTCAGCAGCATCTGAATGGGAGGTATCCATCATCAGCACGTCACCTTTGCTTCTGTGATAGCCCTGTCCTCTGGCACTGGTTCAAGCTAGCTTTGTGTTTAAATCAGTGAGACGTTTCCTTTGAGGTTTTTCACTTGTGTCTCATTTGGCACAATGTGGGTGCCAAAAAGCCAGCAGTCATCCAAGATGGCATATGAAGGCCTAGGTCTACAGAGCTGGGCAGGTTAGTCCCCAACACAGCAATGGTTTGCTTGTCGCCACAGCATACCAAAGGCCAGATTTATGTCTGTCATTTTCAAAGTGACAGTTGGTTCCTAGTGGCCTCAAATGTGCAAGCAATTAGACAGCTGTGCATAGAATTGGTTTGACATGCCCAATTTGTTCTTCCAAAGAGAGAAAGTATCTTAAAAAAGAACGCGAAAGATGAATTTGTGACAATATCATTTTAAAAAAATAATGTTTTATAACACTGTAGTATCTGATAAAGTCCTTAGCAAGACTTTGATATTTGGGGAAGGGGTGCATTAAGATGTGTATGGATCCCGTGCTGGACTTGAGATTTAAGTTAGCCAACTAGATTGTTTAGATCCAACTCATAAATACTCATGGCAAACCTGGCTTGTTAGCGACAATATAATATATATGATCATAGAAGAAAAAAAAATAGTTGGAATGGATGTAGGAAAGACCAGACAGGAGAAAAGCAAAAAAAGATCAGCATGAGTCCATCTGGAAAACACCTCAAAGCACATATCCTGGAGTCCACAGCTTCGTTTTCACCCGACTTCCTCTCTTGTCATTTGAAAATAATAAGAGTGATCATGAAAAATCACAGAGCTGAGCAGCTTTAAGAGTAAGGAAGGAACAGAACAGTATTCATGACATTAAAAGAGGGAATAAGGGGAATATTATTAGGAGAGTCCTTCTTGGGGTTACCATCTCCCGCGTGCCTCAGAATATACACCACAAGATACATGGAAGTTTCATTGATAATGAATTTTACAGCAGGCGTTGTCGGTAGATTATACCAGTTTAACACCATAGGTGATGCTCAAGTAAGGCAGTGTGCCTCTAATCGGTCCCATACACATCCCACAGCATCATTACAAAACCCAGCCAGAGCAGCATCCAAAGGACAGATGATGGGCCACAAGAGGAATGTGAACGCTGCTCACTGCTCGGTGGGACCCATTACCAGACCGTTAAAGCAGGACCATCTCCACCTACCGGAGAATGTCACCCCCATACTCATGCATATTCTCCATCATCACCATGCTTTGGAAGAAGGATGGCTGGGAACCCACCTGGGTTCGGTTTATTTTTCTCTTTTCTTTGGCAAGGCCCCAGTGGTATCAGCTGAGATGCAAGCGGCAAGGCATGGCTCCTCTGTGAGGTTGTGAGGCTGCATTCTCAGGGCCTGGCTTCTTTGGCTAGCTCCTTCCATGTGGTTGGGCTTCATAGTGGAGTTCAATGAGCCTCATGTTTCTTATTATGATTTCTTTTCAAATCTCCATTTCCCACGGTGTTTGTGCTACCGAATATTGCTCTCCTGTTCCCGAAATGACAAACCCTCAACATGGACTAGTAAAGATGTGCTAATTAAACTCAATCCACTTTACATCAATTAGTCCAACTGTGATGGCTCATCAGAATGCTCTTGTTAAATAGGATTTGGGGCTGGTCCACAGATGTACTGTTAGGGAATTGGAACAACCAGCTCCAGTGACCAACCCTTGCTTGGGTTTTCTTCCTTGTTCGGATGTCTCAGGATTAGATTTCAGTTGAGTTACATATTTGGCAACATCGTGGAAAGCTCTGTTTTATAGCTCCCCTGGGTCTGTATCAGTTGAAGCTATTTGAATTATTTCCACCATGTGGCCTTCCTTCTGAAATAGCTGCCCGCTATCTTCCACTGACAAAGGTGTGACTCCTGAACCGAAAAGGCTAGGATAGGGACTGCCCAAGATGACTTTAGATTCCATTGCGACATTGAGGGACCTCCTTTTTCAGGAAGCCATCCATCAAATGGAAACACACAGAAGATACCACCAACAGCAAACGCACCCCATGGAGAGGACAGAGGGGAAAAGAGGGAGCTTTTTCTATGAGAACGTGCACATCAGATAGTAAGCGTTAAAATGATGGAAAACCTTCTGCCTTCGTCTAGAAGGAGATGGAGCCTACACTCCAGTAAATCTTCTGGACTCAGGAAACACATCTCACATCTCAAAAGGTGAACCCATAGACAGGCTAAGATCACCAAATGGCAAAGCAGGTCTCCTACCGGTGTCTGATTAAAGAGGCCCAAGGCTACAGTGAAGTTCAGAGTTTAACACCAAATTTTGGAATTTCTTTTGTGAACTCCTTAGAGATAAGTCCCTAATGGCAGAAGAGATAATACGGAGGTTGCAAAGGCTATGCAAATTATTATTCAAAATTGTAGTTGAAACCTAGACATCCCTAGCCAGTCAAAGGGATCCTTTCTGCCCCCTGGTGGATAGTGAGAGGTTTCCACAAGCCTTAAATGCACGATGGCGACTTCACTGGGTCTTCGGATGTTGGTTTCTGGCCAAGACAAACTACGCTGTGTCCAGATTCAACCAATTTCCTTTCTAGAACAGAATCGTGCAATATGGACAGTTCAAGGATCCCTGTCCTCTGTGTCATGGCACTTTTTTAGAGACATTCTCATCTAGGCTGTTTTCTCTCCAGTGTTTCTTACCGTATTAGTGCCTTTTCCCGTCTCACCTGCTCAACCCTCAAACAGAAGCTAAAAAAGAGAAAAGACAAATACATCCCCGATTTGCAGCTCCCTGAATTTTTTTCTCTGGCAGTCAATATCCCAGATAACATTCTCTTCCCTTCTCTGAAGTCCATGGAAGCGTTTCCTGCCCTGTGCTTCCAATGGGTTGTTGGATTTACAGGAAAAGCAGCTGGGAAGGCAAGCACATTTACTTCCCAGGTCAAATGATCGAAAACAATTTGAGAACAAAAAAATTAATAAATGCTCCATAGCCTGGCACCAACAGACACTTCCCCTCTCTCTCCACCCCGAGAGAAGTATTTCTGAGTGTGAGATGCTCGGAAATTTTATAAAGTTCTTGCCAAAGGTAAAAATACTATGCAGTGATGACAGTCCCTTTTCACAAATGCACATATTGTAGAACCTGGGCCTAGCCACAGGATCTCACAATCTTTGGGGATTGGCAATTCACACGGTGCAAAATCCCATTTGCAGCAGAGCTTCCCCAGGTCCCATGGGATTCATTGCAGGAGCATTTTAATATCATAGTTTTCTTATAGTTAAGAAGAACTCTGGCAGAACAGCCCCTAGTCTAAGCTAGAAGGCCCTTCAGCACAGTGGAGATAATGAATTGACAGCATGCATGTGTGTGCGTGCACAAACACACACACACGATCAAATCTCTTTTAATGCTCTGGGATAAAAGTTGATTTCCGGAGGTAAAATCTTTAGTTGCTGTGAGCATTTTTACCTTCTTTACTCTGCTTTTGTACATGCAATTTCCTCTGGGAGAAGACCAGAGAAAGCCAGGTTTGGGGCTGTCACCACATCCATCTACTTCTATTCGACAAGAGCTGGAATTGTATGCTTCTAAAGAATATTCAAGAGCCTACTTCCCATTTCCGGCTCTAGACAACCCAGCTCACTTCCTCCAGTCTGTGAGAGGAGGATGCTCTTTGAACATCCAGCATGTCCTAGTCTTATCTGTGGCCATCTCTTTTCCCTCCAAAGTGTTATTTGAAGACAGATCAATGTTATCTTTAAATCAAAGCACCCCCATCTCTACTCCAGCTCTCTCTCTCTCTCTCTCTCTCTCTCTCTCTCTCTCTCTCTCTCTCTCTGTCTGTCCCTCTCTTCAGAAGTACCAAGTTCACAGGGGAAAAAAAAGATTCTTTCAGAAAATGGTACATACTTTTTTTTTTTTTTGGAACAAATACCAGACTGGATTCCTTATGTTTGCCTTTTACAGAGTTCACACTTGAAAACGCTCAGTGCTCTCTGAGAGTGGTCCACTCCACCACGAACACTGAGCAGCTTAATCCTCCATCAAGCACCGATGACAATAACAGCATCCGCACAGAGGTTGGAGAAGCAAGCCATGTAACGAGAACAAGGATGATGGAGAACACTCATCCACTCCGGACTAGATTCCTTTCAGGCTGTGAACACGAGGCTGGGAAAGCAGAGATTATTCTTAGAGCAATCATCATTCTGAAAGTCGGTCTTCTGATCTAAAAGAGAAGAGAGCCACTCCAAGCACTTTGGTGGTTGTTCGGAGTTTCCATGTGGGTTCTTTGGGGAGGGTCTCCTTGTCTAATCATGGTGATTTGTGGTTGGCTCAGGCATCATCACAGAAACGTAAGAGTTTAGGTCTGTACACAGCTGTGAGTCATAAGCAAAAATACCAGAATCTTTTTTTTTTCCTGAAGAAAAAAAATTTAGAGCTAAAAGTTAGGATGTATTTCCAATAAGACCAATTGGATGAAAATGGATAAGATTGCTTTATATAAAAGTAACAAGGGAAAGTCAGCCTCTTCTGCATTAGATCTTTCCCTTTGAGTAAACAGATAGCTGATCTCTAAAACCACAGACCTTCCCAGTCCCTGTCATTGGAGAGAAAGAGAGAGAGAGAGAGAGAGAAAGAGAGAGAGAAGCCTAAAAGAAATTTGTTCCATTACTAATTGGAACAAAAACTCACAAAATTTAGTAATTTGAGAAATTAGCCAACTTTTTTTTTGGTGGATAAATTGTCCTCATCTGCGATATACATTTCAGAATGAAACTTAAATTAGCTTCTTAAAGTGGTCTTGTGACTTTAATTATTCACAAAGTACACAAATTTAATGAGTTTTTAAATATTAAAACTCTTCTCCATTGTCACTATGGTAAGCTCTTAATTTACAGAGCAATTAAGTCAGGCCCCTCATTTATCAGGACATGTGCGTTTGTGGGAAACGTCGTCAGTTTTTATTAATTGATGCTGTAGAGAGACTGAGGTGAAATGAATGTGTATCTGCAGAGGTCGGGTCTGTGGTGGTAGGGAGCTGGCAAGGAGGAAGATGTGAGATAAATAGGGGGCCACTGCTCCAGAGATTGCTGAGCTATTAAATGGTGCAGTGGTTACCGCTCTCAGCCAAAATGCTCGCGAGAAAATGCCCCCTGAGTTTTTCTCTGGCAAACATCTGTCATGGATAGTAGCTGAGAAACAGGGAGACTTCAAAGCGGTACTTTTTGATTATTAGCAGAGTGTGGAGTGTAATGTTCTTACATTTTAATGCGAACCAAGTGTTGATGAGCTGAGAGGGCAGAATTAAAAAGTAGCCCAAATTTCCTTTGTTCTTAAGAATGGGACTGACAAGAACATTAGCAGTCAGGAGTATTCCTCTCTGCTTCCCACTCTGAGCCACAGTGATGCTGAAGCCTGAGGTGGGTGCTGGGAGTGGAGCCGAGCCAGCACCTGGCGCTGGGTATCCACCGCTGAGGTCTCTGTCCATGGTCAGGTGTCCACTGTTCAGTATAAATTCATGATGGGCAATCTTGTTCCAGAAAATGGCTACAAAGAGCGAGAAAGAACTGAACGGCGTTCTCAGCATCTCAGGCTGTAGTTGGAATGACTGTTCGTGAAGAAACTAAATTTGGAGTTGAACTCATGGTGTTTAGGTAGGGGTAGGCTATTTCGGTGCTTTCTTATGGAGAGATTTGACAGTCAACAATCTCCAAGAATTTATTTTTATTACATTGGTTTTGTTTGGAGAGGGGGGAAAAAGTCTTATAGCTTACAAGCTAGTCTTGAATTCACTATTTAGCCCCGTCTGCCCTCAAATTTACAATGGTCCTGCATCAGCCTCCACAACGTTCGGATTACAGGATCATATGCCAGGCATTCTGCTCATTCTTTAAGTTCAGGAACTCCACAAATCACCCTGAGAAACATACAACATGGCACAAGGACTTCCTACTGCAGTCAAATTACACAACTCTCCTCTTGCAGCTTCGTTCCTCCCGAAGTCTAATTTCTCACAACCAGACACGGTGCCCCAGCCCTTTCCAGAAAGGAAGTTGCTAGGGAGAGTGAGGCATTGCTCCCTCCTCGCTCCAGAACTCGGGGCCTCCAGAGGACCCCAAGGTCTCTGGAGACTGTGGCAAGTGACCCCCTGTAAGCGGGGGTCGGTAAATACACTTCCATACCTTACTCAGACAGGCATCAGAAGCCAAAGAAGAGCAAGAGAAAAATTAGCAGCAGGCAGCAAGTGCTGTCTCCTGCAAATACTCAGTAATAAATTGTTCTTTCCACAGAGCGCAAGGCGGCTTTTTCCTTGCTAGGCTTCTTCCCTCCTTTGCTGGGGAGTGCCAATGGGAGGCTGGCTTTCCCACCTGGCCCTGGCTGCCTGTGCCCATAAATTTGCCTAGGCAATGCCTGTTTACGGGTCGCTGATGGAACATGGAGCCGGTGCATTTTGCAAGTGCTGGGTAGATAATCATGGTAATTGATGTTTGGAGCTGTGAGCTCCTAGGAGCGTGGGGTCTCTGTCTCCCAGTGAGGCCCTGCTCTCTGTTATCAGTCCAGCCCATAATTAAATATCACTCTTTTACAATATGTTTCAGGCTCCTTAATGAGTCTAAAGCAGAAAGAGTCACCTCTTTCCCCTCTGAGCTTTATTTGCTTGTTATTAAACAATGTTATTGAGCTGCCTTCTTTCCCTGTGTTACCAAACCCGCATCATTTCCGTTTTATAATTGCACAATTAGAGCCAAGGCTTCGCTTTCATACATCAGCAGGCCCTGCATGTGCATGTGTGCATGTGTGTGTGCGTGTGTGTGTGTGTGTGTGTGTGTATGTGTGTGAACAGGAGAGAGAGAGAAGGAAATCAGGTATTCACACAGACCACTCAAATGCGTCTTATTTTCAGTAACTGCTATGTTTTGCAAAGCAGGAAGCAATCTACTGCAAGTCATTTTCTTCTATCTGCCACCTCTACCAGCTAGCACACTGACTTTCGCAGTGACCTTGTACTGTGGAGCCCAAGGTCCACTGTGCTCATTGTTACTGGCTTGCATAATCCCACACCCCTCCCCCACATCTCTCTCTCTCTCTCTTTTTTCTACCCCAAGCAAAATCCAGTCATTTATATTCAGAGGCTAAATGGCCTTCTTTTTGCCCCTATGGCTGGCAAGCTGTATAACACCAGTAATTCCCTCTAACAATTTCCCAGAGTCCCTCCTCTTACACACCCACCCTCCTTTTCGCACACATGCACACACACTCCACATACACACACACACACACACACACACACACACACACACTTCTCCAGGCACACACTGTTGTGTACCTCCCCCCCCCCACCTCCGTCCTAAGCGGCTCTAAGCAGTGCATTAAGAATCTGAAGAAAATCCATTCCCACTCTGCTGCGTCGCTTTCTTCTCAAGTCGTGAACCCATCACAGACTTTCCCTAGCTCTGGGTTGCCACGGTGAAGATTTACAATGCCGGTTATTCATACATCCGCCTTCTCTTCTTTTTCCCCCTTCTTCGTAAATCCCTTGGGCGAGGGCAACCTTGATACTGAGACTCGTAAAATTCACGCAGGCTTATCATCCATGGTGAAGGCTCCAGGCTGCCTTCTACATCCTCCGCCAGCTCTCCCGCCATGAAGGCTGTGTGGGCCACAGACTTTTATCTTACCAATAGGTGGGGGCTGGGAGAGCAGAGAGGCATCACTATGTGAAGCATAAAAGAAAACTCTCTCTCTCTCTCTCTCTCTCTCTCTCTCTCACACACACACACACACACACACACACACACACACACACACACTCAGGCACACACATACAACTAAAATAAATCATTCAATTTTTGAAATTATTTGTTGGTCTCTGGTGTCCCAGGATGTGGCAATGCTGTATTCAAAGCTACCTGAGTTCCAGTGCAGCATTCTCTGGACATCTGATCGTGAGCACCCCGAGGGCTGACAGCTCAGACCATGTTCATGCCACTCAGAGAAGGACAGAAACCTCAACCCCTTAGAAGTAAACAGACATTCCATGGCTACTGAGTCTTTTTTCACTTTTCTTGACTTATTTCTCTTTCTCTTCCTTTGGACAAAGTTAATTATCCTCAGTGAACAAGGACAGGAGGGTGGGTGGGAGACCATTTTCACAAGTCAATGGGTTTGAGTGACCACCTTCATCTAGCCAAGTGATGTTTGTTATTTGTGAGGTCAGGAAAATAAAAGATTTTTAAGAATGAAAATAAATAACCATTTTAATGACAGAGAAAATTTCCCCTCATCTGAAAGTAGATCTGTTATCAGGTAACAGAATGTCTTAATTATCACCAAAAAATTTGATGTGATGCTTTGTAAATGTTTGTAACATATTATAAAATAACAAGTTAGATCTTGGTAAGTGTTCTTCTAAAATCCTTTTGATAAATTTTACAACTTTACTTTTGGCAAATTGAAATACAATCCTGTCTTAAATTTTGTTTTTAACTTTAAATTTACTTTCAAGAATAATATGTGTGTGTATATATGTGTATATATACATATATACATATGGTCTCCATATTAAATATACACACATATGGTCTTGCTTCCTATATATTTACTTATTCAAAGTCAATGGCAATCAACAAATATTAAGTAAAAAATATTAGAAATAAAGAATTCACAAATTTTGTATTGCACACCCTTCTGAGTAGCATAATAAAATCCTGCCACTTCCGTTCATCCCACCAGGAATGACAATCCTTCTTTTTTCCACTGTAACCACATGGTATAATGCTACCTATCCATGAGTCACTTAGTATCCGTGCTGATTACCAGATCAACTAGTATACTGTCACAGTGCTTATAATGCTGATTTCATTTATTGATGGTGCCAATGTCTGAGTGTAGTGATGCTGGCAGCTTTATTACAATATGTTGTTCCAATAGTTCAGTTTTATAATGCCATAGTTCTCAGAGGTGTGGGGGAAGGTCTGAGCCAGGCATCTTTTATGTTTTGCCTGATTTATAAATTAAGTTCTACATGCATAGAACCAAACTAGTCCTCTGAATGTGGTTGACAGTTGTATGGCTGGGGCAGTGGCACTGGGATTTATCTCTACTGCATGTACTGGCTTTTTGGGATCCTATTCTCTTTGAATGTATACTTTGCTCAGCCTAGATGTAGTAGGGAGGGCCTTGGACCTTCCACAAAATTCTCTTAGGATTGGAGAGGTGGGGTGGGAGAGTGTGTGGAGGGAATGGGAGGAGAAGAGGGAGTGGGAATTTGGATTGGTATTTTTTTAAAAAAAATCAAATAAATAAAGAAAAGAACATGGTGAGAATAAAATAAAATAAGTTCTAACCTAGAGTAAACACACAGAGGAACCAGCACAGCCAATCTGAATGTTCTACCATTACTGGACTCTTTGGGTACAGTTCTCTTTGATAAGGGGCATTTTTTCCCCTAAATTCTATGGTTTGAGTTGTGGTTTGTGTGTCCAGAATTTGAAGAGTTTCATGGCTACCCTCTTTGCACCTGAATGTATGCTGCACCATCTGTTCTTTCTTTAGGTCCACTCTAGGCTCTGCAGGTGCACAGTTCACTAAGCAGACTGGGACTGGCCACCTTGGGGTGTCCCAGGAAGGGGGACTATGGGGCCACTAACAGTGCTAACGATCATACTTGTTCTGACTTAGTTTGAAACGTTGCCCACTGTGTCACAGATTATCTTTCCAACAATGTTAGGCTTTGAGAAAAGCTATAGATGTTTAGTTTCTTCTAATACTGGGGGCATTGTGCTAGGAAAGAGAAATCCTGGTGTACTGAAGTAGCAGTAACTTCTCACAGATGTTTGACTTTGAGACTTTGTCCTTGAAAGCCTCAGTTTCCTCCTATGTTAAACATGTACAGTATGTTGTCTCATCTTAAGGAACACGCCTAAGCATATATGACCCAACCATAATTCTGTTACATATAGACAACAGCTAGCTTGTAACAATCATATTCCATCATCCCTTGTGTTCTAGACCCTTCCATCCTTTTCAGGGAGCTGCAGAATTTCTTATAAAACTTCCACAGAAGCATCAGGTCCACAGAGTTCAAAGAGGCCAAGCCTTCCAAGCCTGTAAATTCAGAATCATTTTCCATTCTGGCCTACTCCAGTTAGTTTTAGGCAGAAATTTCCTCTTCCAAACCACCTCTTGCCTATTCCCTTCTCTGGTTCATGGCCGCTATCAGTTCACATTTCTGGGTGTGAACGGCAAACCCAGCATCTTCCCTTACTCTGATACACCTGAAGAGCTGGTTACATCCCCTTAGGGAGGGAACACCTAATCATCTAAACAGAGGTCAACTAAGTAGATACTTCCCTGTAAAGCTTCCACAGCCATCTGTGACTGCTCACAAACCCAACACAGTGGACGGTTGCAATCACCTTTCTTAGCGACTTGCTAGAGCTGGGAAGAGGACTTTCCATCAAATCACTGCACTCACGTGACTTGGTTTCCACACGCTGTTGTCAAGTAAAGGTAATAATCTCAGTCAACTCCTTAAGGCACCAAGGACACCAAGCATCAACATGCAGATACCATGAGATATGCTAGAACATACAGTGTCAATATATTGTTCTCGCTGCTCATTATCAACAATGTGCTAATGACTGGCAAAACAGAGCTCATGGCTTTTTTGACCATGACCTACATAAAGGAGTCTTATATAGTATAACAGGACACACCTGGGCCAAATCACCCATACTGCACTCTTACAAAACAGCACAGCGTGTTACCTGTGAAACAAGCTACGATTTTCAGCTCTACAAACTGCAACTTTCCATTCTTCCGTAGATACTGGCTGAAGTCTGAAATTCATGGATGCAAAGCAGTAGGAGCCCACATGGAGGCTCCTGTGAACTAGCAAAGCACCAGGACTTCCCTCTTGGGTCTCCCAGAGTCTAGCGAGTCTTAGAGAAGAATAGGGGAGAGTTTCAACTCCTACTTCTGCTCAGCGACAGGCTTTTGCAGAACCCTTTACCATACACTGAAACGTGGGCAGCACAGAGGCCTGGGGGAAAATAGGTGGTCATATCAAGAGACACTGCCCAAGACCTCGAAGAGTATAGCATGAACCATGTAGAACATTTTCAGTTTGCATCTACACAGAGCAGAGGAAACCTTCCATGCACGTGTGGGGAGGAAGGGAGCTGAGCAAAGCAAGTTTACTGGTTTTTAAATCGTGAGGAACTGAATGGAAATGGAGTTGAAAGATGGTACAGCTATTAAAGAGTACATACTGGTCTTTGAGAGGACCTAGGTTCTGTTCCCATGGCCTGTGGCAGGTGGCTCACAAACACCTGTAACTCCAACTCCAGAGGGTCCAATGTTTCTCACGTCTTAGGGTACCTGTACCCATGTGAACATGCACAGATATATACAAACAGACACACAGATACACACACACACACACAGAGGACAAAGGCCATTTTTAGGATGTGTAAAAATCTGAATGTAAACAGGAAGAAAAGCATTTCATTGTAAAATATTTTGTAAGTCTATGGTGTACTTCCATGTCTCCTTAGTCCTCTTGTTTTATTGTTCATGGCTATTCTTCAAGACAGTGGGTATTGATCTTCAAAAATAATGGACATTTTGATAAACAATGAACTCAAAGCATTTTATAACTTGAAATGTTTATAAATAAGTTTCATATGTGCCATACCCTTTTGATGACATGATATGGCCAAATTGACAGCTAATATATATATATATATATATATATATATATATATATATAGAGAGAGAGAGAGAGAGAGAGAGAGAGAGAGAGGGAGAGAGAGGGAGAGAGAGAGAGACAGAGAGAGAGACAGAGAGAGACAGAGACAGAGAGACAGAGATAGAGACAGAGAGAGACAGAGACAGAGAGAGACAGAGACAGAGAGAGACAGAGAGACAGTCAGAGAGACAGAGAGACAGACAGAGAGACAGACAGAGAAACAGAGAGAATTATATAGTTATTCTTGTTTGTTTTGTTTTTCAAGACAGGATTTCTCTGTGTAACTGCTCTGGCCCTCCTGGAATTCACTTTGTAAAACAGGTTGGCATCAAACACATAGAGATCTGCCTACTTGTGCCTCCAAAGTGCTAGGATTACAGGCTTGCACCCCACTTCCTGGATAAAGATTATGTTTTAAGAATCCAAAAACCTGATATATCACTTAATGCACATGATTTATATAAAAGGGACAAGATCTAATATGTATATATTCCATACTTTCTTCATCCATTCTTCTATTGAAGGGCATCTAGGTTGTTTCCAGGTTCTGGCTATTACAAACAATGCTGCTATGAACATAGTAGAGCATATATTTTTGTTGTATGATAAGGCCTCTCTTGGGTATATTCCCAAGAGTGGTATTGCTGGGTCCAGGGGTAAGTTGATCCCGAATTTCCTGATAAACCGCCACACTGCTTTCAAAAGTGGTTGCACAAGTTTGCATTCCCACCAGCAAAGGATGAGTGTACCCCTTTCTCCACAACCTCTCCAGCAAAGACTATCCTTGGTGTTTTTTTTATTTTAGCCATTCTGACAGGTGTAAAATGGTATCTTAAAGTTGTCTTGATTTGCATTTTCCTGATCGCAAGAACTCAAGAACAATGGCAATGGGTTTCTGATCCTACTGCACGTATTGGCTTTGTAGGAGCCTAGGCAGTTTGGATGCTCACCTTACTAGAACTGGATGGAGGTGGGGGTTCCTTGGTCTTTCCACAGGGCAGGGAACCCTGATTGCTCTTCGGGCTGAAGAGGGAGGGGAACTTGATTGGGGGAGGGGGAGGGAAATGGGAGGCGGTGGCGGGGAAGAGACAGAAATCTTTAATAAATAAATAAATTTAAAAAAATAAAAATAAATAAATTAGAAATAAACAAACAAAAATAAATGAGAAAAAAATAAAAGGGACAAGATCTTTAACCAATTCAACTACCAAGAAGATACGGACATGTGACCTTCATAGAATTGCATAGTATCTTCTTCATCTACTGTATTTCACATTACCTTACAGTGTACTATTGATGGTGTCTTTTCCTCCCAGTTCTCCAGTCTCTGAGACCATTAAGATTTAGTGGTACCTGCAAAAACAGAATCTCTGCATCAAAACCTGAGGCTACTTCAATCCTGAGCCATATTACCATGGCCCAAAAGCAGCTCTGAGTATCTGACAACATGCTGCACTTAGCTAGATCCACGAGATTCCACCCGGGGTAGCATCTGAGGAATCAGGGCTTTCTCATATCTGTGGTCTTTTCACTACCTACAACCAGCATCCTCCAGGGGCCTCTCCCAACTGCCTTCCTATTTCTTATGTTTAGTGTCGAAATCCCTTGGTTTTCCAAGCATCTGCTTCTCTTCCCAGCTTCCTATATAAATTTTTAGAAAGAAAAATGGAAGAAGGTTCTGTAAGGACCAGGTGGATCTAGAGATCCACCCAGAGAGATACAAGTGGGCAGGGGAGCAGAGTTTAATGCCATGGGGTGATGCAGAGGCTTAAATCATCCCACTGTACACATAGGTTGCCCATTATGTGGGCTCACATAGCCCACAGTCTCCACACAACTGCCCCACTTGCAACAGAGTAGGGGAGGAGTCAGCAGCAACAAACAACATCAATGGGTGAGGTTCTATCTACATGGAAGAAACACCCAGTTCAACCACCAGTGTATTGTTCTAGGTCAGACTCCTACAGCACCTTAGAGGCAGATCTTCCACCAAATAGTCCCTTCAGAGCCTCCATAGGGAAAGATAAACAGTGCTCTGAGAGTGTAGACACCACCGGTGAGCTCACCATGGGTACCCCTCACCCATGTCTCTCCAGCCACCACCTAGTCTTTGTAACCTGGATGTTAACTCCTTGATGCCTTTTACACTCTTGTATGGATTTCTGTTCTTTGATCCTTTGGTCTTTGACAGAGCACAAGATGCTGGGTATGATTTTTTTAATCAAAATGATCCTTTGCAGCCAGGGGCCACTTGCAGATGGCATTCTTAGGCCAGTCTCTCTGAACATAACTGAAAACTGGTACTCGCACCTTCCGTATGTCTGCCAGGAGACTTCCTCTTGTGTTGGGAGCAGTGAGACCCCAGATCCTGAATTTCTTGTAAACAACTTGTTTTCCCCTGATCTGAGTGCCTACAGCTGCTCTGAGACCTTCAGGAGTTCCTGATGGCAGGAGACTAGTTTCTGGTGGGTTTGTCTGGGGCGTGGCTATCTCTATATAATCTGCCCCTGAACACAATAAAGGGGCATTCTTGGGAAATTCAAGGATGATCCGTGTCGCTGTCTCTCTGTCTGTGTGTGTTTGTGTATTTTAACCTCCAGCACCCTTGCCCGAAGCTCGCGAACTGGTAATAGCGCACAGAGCGCAAACACGGGGGCGCAATGTGCGGCAATTGGAGGTCTCCGCCGAGATATGGGCACTCCTGTGACCACTCATTACTGTCGCTTGCAGGCTCACAACTGGGTAAGATTGATGATGAATTTTCTTCAGCACTATAAAAGCAAGCCAATAGGAATGAGGATCTAGGTTAGTTTCAACTTGATTTCTCCATGTTCTATGACTCGAGAATGCAGTATCTTCAACAATAAAGGTCTTGTCGAGTTCTGGAGGGTAACCAGGAGCACCAACAATAGACTGTACTGTTTGGGAATCTATGGACCCTCAATGGCCAATTCTGAAAGAAGTATTCATTCTTGGCACTTGCCTTATAATTTGCTAAATCTCTGGTGTTTAGTAAGGGTCTAGTTAGTAAGTATCTAGTAAGGATGTCTCTAGTGAGGTCTAGAAAGGTCTTATAAGGGTACCTCATAAAGTGTCTAATTAACCCCATTATATTGAAACTCTATTTTAATTTATATTATGTATGTGTATCCTACTACTGGAAAAGTTTTCATTTGTCTGTGTGTATGTGTGTGTGCATGCATGCATGCGTGTGTGCACGTTTGCAAAAATAATTGTTTTCAATAGGACTTCTTCAAGTAGAAAGAAGTTTATTATCATGGTTGAAGAAATAAAACTGCCATGGGAAATCATGCTATTTCATAGCTCTGTCTGCTGTTTATAATTCCATGCTTTCTCTTTGTCTTCTAGTCATGTTCTTAGCAATATTAATGGTATGCTTGGCAAGAGAGAATGAGGCTATAAGCTGTTGATGAGGACATGTTCATGAATTCTGGTTTTTTCAAGGGTTAAATGCTTCTTCACTGGATGCCCTTCTCCCCACAGGCAGATAACAGTAGCTTGACAGACATTAGAAAGCAACCACGTTGAAGATATCCCAGCTGAGGTGGTTGGAGATGTTCGGGTGTAGAATCAACATTGTCCTTTGTTCTTCATGCCAGAGACCTTCCAAATATTATTTCAGAACAACTTGGAAGATGGCTCAGTGGGTAAAGGGCTTGACATGAAACCTTGAGGGCCTGAATTCAGATCCTCGGCCCCCTGGTCAACTTGGTCTCCTACAGGGAGATGGGAAGTAGACACAGGAGAATCCCTTGATGCTCACAGACCTGCCATCTGTAGTAGCAAATGAGGACCAAAATAGGTATAATGCAAAGACTAATCGCCCACAACACTGCTTGTCCCCTGCTTTCCCCAGGAAAGGCACAGCACATGTGCCTCTCTCTTTCCCCCAACGTCCAGAAGTTATACATGCCTTTCTAAACATAATTTCTGCATATTTTTAGTGAAATAAGAAGAATAATATTCACTCTTTTTATGATGAGACAGACATGATACTGCACTAACAAGGCATCCAAATTCCTACTTAAATTGTTTATTATTTTGTGTATGTTTGATGCACATGCATGGGCATGCATCACAGTACATGTGTAGAGGTCAGTGGACACCTTTGAGCAGTCAGCTCTCTGCTCCAGTAACTGAATTTGGATTTGGGGCTTCCTTTACCTGGTGACAAGAGCCTATACCCATTGATCTATTCTTCTGCCCCCCCCCAAATTTTGTTCTTTATATCTAAAACCATGCTTTATATTTATGTAACAATAAAACTTACACATTAAATAACTCTATGATAAGATGATGCCATACAATTGCAGACATAAGGAGAAAAGGGGGACTTTTCACATTACAAACACTTATCCCTTCAAACATTAAATCAATCTTTCTAGATGGGTCAGTGCCACAGATGCAGGGCATGTCTAATGCAGGGCGTGTCTATTGCAGGGCGTGTTTATTGCAGGGCGTGTCTATTGCAGGGCGTGTCTAATTACTATTGGTCAATGGAATCGAAAAGAATTTCGTTCTTTAAAAAGAATCAAAATGATTCTACAGTTTCACATTTCTTTGTTAATGTATATCTTGGTTTCCATTTAAAATCCCCGTGACCCTTCCAGAAGCAGAAGTCAGAGGTGAAGGACGCGATTCCAGAGTGAAGCGACTCCTCATAGGGCGACTCCAACCCCACCTCCGAGGGGAGCTCTCAGAGCCTCGGTCTCAGCCACTACTTTGACCTTAAACCATGTCATATTATATCTGTAAGCATTTTAATTAATAAAAAACATGGACAAAAATTTCCAAGGAAATAATTGAAAGTGCCCTTCAAAGAACAAAGTCCCCATCTTTTTTTCCTTCAGGCCCCTGCATTCTAAAGCAGTTAGATTTGGTAACGTGTTCTGCCTTTTCCCCGAAGCATGTAAGTGGAAGTTTTAAAAATAGTTTGGATCAGAAACATCGTTTGTGAAAGAGGTAACGGACATAGAGAGTGACTAAGCAGTTTTCCAGGGACACTCATGACTAAGCAAGGCTCGCGTGGCCTTCGGAGTTTAATTTATTCCGGAGAAGGGCCAAGTTCCAGACTATGCAACTCGCACACGAAAAAGCCACCCAAACAAGATCACTTTCCTGAATTTTAAATAGAAGGTTTCAACTGCTTGCAAGTAAGCACAAAATTCCAAGTTTCACTAGATAAGATCCTTCAGAATAGGCTCAAAAAGAAGATAAAGAGAAAAAGAAAAAGAAGGGAAAAGAAAAAGAAAAGGAAAAAGAAAGAAAAGCTCACTTTTCAATAATGTTAAAGTTACATTGTCTGATGCTTTGTACAAAGTGCAAGATTAAGTGATTTCTCCCTTTTCTATACATTTCCTAGTCATTGTCCCCAATACTCAGTGAAACTATCTTGAGACCAAGTAGTTTCCTTTCGAAAGTTTGTACACTTTAACTTCAGTCACATATTTTAAAATAGAAGTAATCCAGACTCATCCATGAGTCCCAGGAATAAATTTCCTAAATACCACAGGTCTGAACACACCAATTCCAGGGAGTGAGTTTGCTATGTAGATGCACTATGTATTGGAGTGGGAAGTGATAGCTGGGTTATATTTTAAATTCTAGGTTGTCCCTTGCTGTTGACCAAGGTTTCTGTTCTGCCTGGTCCCACAGTTATGAGCCATCCAGTCCCAAAGAAATCACACGGAGGGCTACATTAATCATAAACTGATTGGCCCAGTATCTCAGGCTCTTCTTATTAACTAATTCTTATAACTTATATTAACCCATATTTCTTGTCTATGTTAGCCGTGTGGCTTGGTACCTTTTTCAGCTAGGCAGGCACATCTTGCTTCTTCTAAGGCTGGGTCATCTCTATAGACTGTGCTTCTCTCTTCCCAGGATTCTTGTTGCCCTGCCTCTACTTCCTGCCTGGCTACTGGCCAATCAGCATTTTATTAAAAATAATACAAATGACAGGATAAAAGGCTATTGTCCCACAGCACCTTGCCAATAGAAACATGAGCAACATTTTATCACCTAAAGAGTCCGAAAGAAGTGACTTTAACAATTCAAATCTCAGGGACAGACAGAAGGCTGATACACACAGAGATAAGTTAATGGTTGGAAAAAAGACAGATCCTAAAACTACAGGCTTAGCCAGGTGAGCAGAAAAACAAGAGTCCCCAGCATAAAGGAAGGTTTGCAGGCTCTGCATGGAAAGCACTCCATAGGTAGGTTGTGAGCAGGCCTGGAAGTTAGCTAGATAGACAATCTTCTAAAGAGCCAGCATGGAGAGTGTGCAGGGAGGCTCTTACCAGCAGAGAAGCGGCTCTCCAGTACTGTTGCTTTCAAGATTTTTGAGTATATGGGTCACATGGCATTTTTCTATTTTTATGCTGAACTTTACATGCATGGGGGTATGTTTGTATATCTGCTACAAATCCAACTGAAAACAGCTTAGAATGTTTACACACGGAGAGAAAAGATACAAAGCTTCAAGGATTTTTTAATCGCTCTCACTGAACGTTACTATTCACCCACAAAGGGACTTCCCTTTCCAATGCTAACATTGTTATGACTCAATATATGTGATTTTACATTCTCAGTGTTGGTTCACAACAATAACCTAAATTATATATATTATATATAATTATATATAAATATATATTGATATGTATTATAAATATTTATATATACTTTTAGAAATAAAAATTAAGCAGCATGAAAAGACAAATACTTTTTGTATAGAAATGAATGTAACCAAATTGGAACAAATGCACAGAATCATGCAAAAGAAAATTATAATGTATTATTGGGGGTTTGCTATGTACTTCTCCCCCAATTTAAGAGAAGACATAACACATGTTTTTAGAGCAGTGAACTATATACAAATTCAAAACTGCCAAGGTTTAACATAATTTTATGCACTATAATGGCTTGAAAGGAAATAGTTGCATACATACATGTCCCCAAAAATATTGCTGAAGGCAGTATTAGTAATGGAAAGATTATCTACCAAGAATTCTTTCTTTCCAGAATGGTATGGATGAATTAACACCCTAAGCTTGAAGTGATAATTTTATGTTAATCATTTCTACATTTCAAAAGGCATCAATACTTTGGGGTCTTGGGTGTGTGCTCTTAAATATATGTGCATTTGTCTGTGTCCATGTGTGTGTGTGCACTCACGTGTGTGTGTATACACATAAATGCTCTTTGCATGGCTGCTTTTCCTGTACCGGCTAGGTTCATCTTAGCAAATTCCAAATGAAGAATTAAATGTCCTTGACATTCCATCTAGTAGACAGTGGGTGGCACCATCTTAAGCAGCGCCTGGTGGAGCTTTGAATCCGACAGTATTTAGTATTTGCTTTATTTGGGCTACAAACTCTACCCAAATTTGAAGGACTTTCCACATTAGCAATTAATAGGGCCCCATTATGCTAACTATCATCCAACTTAGGACATCTTACAGGAAAGATAAGAGATGAATAATTTGAAGTAATTTTCTTGTAATCATGCCAATCACTTGAGCAAAGTAGTTATTAAAGGAAACGGTATTATGATGAATTATAGGACATCTCACATTGAATACCTTTTCTTATCAGCTACTTAGAGTCCGCAATGCTTGAAAAAGGCAAACAAGTAGAAGTCTATTCCGAATAACACTCCTGTTATTGTAAATAGAGGTTTGTTTAGTAAACCCCGCATTTTAATGAGCCGTGAAAGGGAGCCTTTACCTTACTTCCTGCCCATCTCGTTGAGAAGAGCCGAAGTTCATGGGCTGTGCTTTCCCTCAGAAGGAAGGCACATGAAGCATGAATCACCTTTGATGACAAGAAACCCTTCCAGTTCAGATCTGCTCAAGTGATTAGACATTATTTATCTAATTAAACGTTCAAAACACATCATTATTGAAAGGAATAAATTTAGTACATTTGTTGAGCAGTGTTAACTGAAATGTAACCACATCATTTGACTTTTTAACATTTTATTATATCTATTAAGTCTTTCTGGGCTTAATTAAATCAACTTATTTTTTACAGTTAATTTAACATGATTTCATTTTCGTTACGGAGTCGGAATCAGATATTACAGAGAAAGCCAACTGTATACACAAATTAAGCTTTGATTCCTCAGGTGTTCCCTGCATCTCATTCAAGTCTGCTGGCTCAGGATGTGTGCCATAATTTCAAGTCGATGGTATTTTTCACGCAGAGGAAGACTCATTCCCCCATCTTTGGTATTGTTATTTTTTTTTTAAAGTGCAGCCATTTTTTTAAGAGTAGAGAACAATTGTATTTACCCTGTTTGCATCCCATGATCCATATCAGGGAGCCACGTTTTTAATACTTCAGGAAAGCAAATAAAAAGAAGAATGAGAAAACATGACCGTGGCTTGCTACCTCGCTGGCCGCTAGACTTTTTAATTGTTCCTCTGGGAACAATAAAAAAAAAAAATCAATGTTGCAGCTCCTCACAAGGAGTAAGTAATGGAACAAGGGCTGGCCAAGAGGAGGCCCAGAACTCGCCACTTCATGCTGACTTCTGTATTCAAGGGCTCACCCATCTGTGATCACGTGAACCAGCCTGCTTCCTGTCCCAGGAACCCCAAACCATGAAATGGGGGTGAGGAGAGGAGCAAGATTGAGGCCATGACGATTGGTGCCAATCGAGGACTGTGGATAGGATCATGCAGGGTACAAGGCAGCCTTTTGGAACATGTAAAGCTGCGCTTAGAATCTTCGATGGAGGTTACGACTGGAAATAAGCCGGGGAAAAGAATATCCAAAGGTCGGGAATTCTAATTAAGCATTTACATCAACTCGCTAAGCTTCTTGGTTTCCCCCAAATGTTGGGCTGTTTCGTATTCTGTCAACCTTTTACCAAGAACACTGAAAAAGAGGGCTTTTGAACTCTCATCTGATTACCCGGATGGAGAGTTTAAAAGATAAGCAGAGACGAGATTAGGGGTGCTCTATCCCTCACCCGAGAACAAATGAGGGGGGAAAAGAAAAAGTCTAATGCAAAAACAACAACAAAAAAAAGGCAAGAAAGTGAGCTTGTGTGCGCCTAGGTGCCCTCCCCCATCACGACAAGGCCTGGGGGCATCATCAGCCATGAAGCCCTCCCTGGGCTCCAGGTGCCCATTCTGGGTTTACCCCATGACTACTTGGACTGGCTTTGATTCCCCAGGGTAAGTGTTCATGATCACAAATTTGGCCAAAAGATTTTTCATTACCCTCCAACATTTCTTTTCACCTCCAACCTCTAGGCAGGACTCTGGCTTTCCCTTTGGAGCCAGGAATAAAAAGACACGGGGCCATTGGGCTGACCCAGAGGGCCCAGCTGTCAATCACCATCTCGCCATCTCTGCTGCCTTTCACACCAGGCAGCTGGACCCATCGCTGTCAACCAGGTAACAACCTCCAGACAATAGCGGCCTGAAAGCCTGGTCTAGACACTCTTTTAGCCACTTATTCGCTGCTCTTGGCAGCTGTTGAAGCATAAATAAGCAGTTTGTAATCAGAAAGCTGACATCATCGCTGCGCGGCTGAGAGGAGAGATTGTTCCTGGGCACTGAGCGGGGTTTTTTGTGTGTGTGTGTGTGTGTGTGTGACAACAGATTCTGGGGTGGGGATGCAGATTTGTGCCATGCTAAGCTGGTCTTTCTTTGATTTACAGAAGACAATTGGATCAGATTCCCAGCTCCAGGGAACACCAGAATTATTTTTTTCATGTTCAGTTCCTGATGGCCAGTCATATCGAATAATAAACTGGGTACATGTGGCACATGAGCTCAGCGAAGGTGGAGACGTGACAGGGTGGCTTCAAAGTTTAGACAAGGGACGTTTGTTGGGCCAGGGGATAACTCACCAGCCCCTGGCAAGGGACTGTGTGATATAGTATTGGTGGGGGACCCAGGGGCGGGTGGCTACCGCATGAGTCTGCAAGCTCTGTGAAAGGCAACAGAAAAACCGGCGTGCTTATTTCTGCTTCCTGTGTGTGAGTGTGCCTGTGTGTGTTTCAATATCAAGTTTGTCTTTCGAAGTGACTGGCAGCCATCCTCAAGAAAGGCAGTAGGTATGAGCCATCCACCAGAAACATTGACTTCCCATCCCCTCTACACTGAATAGAAAACCTCTGGTAGATTTCCCTGTTTTCCCCAAGACTGGCTTTGCCACTAGAACGAGGAGAGGTAGTGTGCGTTATTTACTTATCATAACTGATTTCTTTTAATTGTTTCGAGGTTGCTCCCGAAGGAGGGAGGACTTCTTAGGTTTCCTTTAGCACCACAGTTCTGATTGCCCTGATGTCTGCTAGTGACACCTGACTCAAACTCTATTGCTCCACAGTGGCCGAATCCACGCCAAGACACTACAGACCTTCCCACCTGAATAACCCATTCAAGTCGTTTCGCCCATCTCCAATTTCCCTTTTTAAAAAAAGTCGAGTTTTGCAAAAATATTGCCTTCCTGCCCCCTCCCTCGAGGGGTTCTGGTATTAGTTTGTTCTAAGTAGCTCATGATTTAGAATACAAAGGCATTTCCAGAGTGCATGTTTAACAAAATGACATAGCAGATAATTGAAATTTATTTGCAATTTTCAAACTACAATAAACACAATTCTCCTTTTCTTTCATTAATAATCGCACGGCTAATGCATAGCAATCCCTCTGCAGCTTTTACAAGCAAACTTGAGCTGCTCGGCTGTAATAGCTGGAAAAGTTAATGTAGCTTGAACGAGGTTTCTAATTGTCCCTGTCTCTGTCATATTTGTCTACTTGAATGGTCCTAAATACCACAGCGATTAATTACCACAGAGCAGGTATTACAAGATGTTATCATCTTTCCCCAACCGGCTGGGTGAATGGAGAGAAGGGGAGATTGTTACAGTGTTTCATCTTTGCTCTTCCTGTAAGACACTTTAACCAGAAGATTTAACGTGTCAAAGTTAACAGCGTTTCTAGCAGATATTCACATTCTAATTAAAGATTAAGAACGTAGTACATTACACTGTGATTTGTCATACATGGCTTGTTAAATAGGAAACCTACCGGGATTCCCTAACATTTTATAAACATTATTCAGGGCTTTTAATGTGGGCAAAGTGAAAGATTGTTCAATGCATGGAAAGCAGGTCGCCCTCAGTCCCACCCCCCACCCAGCTCCCAATAAATAACAAAATGAGACAACTTGGGCTGTCGGGAGGCTGGTTTTGCAGTGGAGGTTCTGTTCAAGCCATGAATCACCTCTGGTTAGTATTTGGCGGTAAAGGCAAGATCTTTATTATTAACTCTAGGCTTCTTTTTTTTCTTCTTATTCTTTCCCCCCCCCCCCCCCTCTTTTCTTTCTTTCTTTCTTTTTTTTTCCACTTCTGCTTTTGGCTGTCAGCTAGTAGAGGAAGGTAAGATTCTTTGTTTGAATTGGAGTGCCAAAGGACAGAATAAAGATGAAACAGTATTTCAATATGCAGCCAGAGCCTTTAGCTGCTTCTAGGAGCCCTGATCGCACCAGTTCCAGGACTAGTGGCACAGGACTGGTTCGCATTCAATGATTGCCTGAGGAATAAATTAATGAGGTTACTGAGATACCGAATATTTGCATATTCACGGATGCTTATTAGGTAGACAGTGAGTGCCAGGTGCACTGAATTTGGGGGAGAGGAGATCTGCTAAGGAGTCACATCTTTCTCTTCCTCAGAAACGGGGTGCCCTGACAGTAAAAACAATACTCAGGCAAAACTCTCGCTTAATGAACATCTTAGTGGTTATAGCAGCAAGGCGAGCCAAAGAGGGTCAGTCTAGCTCCCAAGCCTCAAGGAAGCCAACGTACTGCCCTAGTTATAGAGAGACCTGCATGCAATAGTTCAGGGGCATAAAGGGAACAAATCCCACTTGCTCCCCGCTGCATTTTAGGCTTTAATTGCGCTGGTGGTGTGCTCAGCCAAACACAGGATGCCATGGTACCTAATGCAAAATGATCAATTGAAGGAGACCTTTACATTGGTAAACATTATTATTGACTGGTTGCCAATCTATGTTGGCACAGGGGAAAGCTTTTCGAAGAAAATTACATGCAAACCCAAATAGGGGAGATGAATCTGGGCTGTTTCACTAAAGGGTGTGAGTCTCCCCATTTCTTCTGCTAGTGGCTGCTGCCAGGGTGGGGGGAGAACATATTGTTTAAGGCATTTGGATCTCACTGTGGAGATAAGTTTCTGTGCAGCTGTGGGTCATAGCTTGGAGACTCCCTCAGAGCTGGAGGGCAGATGACATACTCCTCAGGTCGCCAGGACTATTAAAACACAGAACAGTGACTGTCCACGCGTTTCAGAGCACTGTACAGGGGTAAAGGCTGTCTTGCGTTTTCAATATTTTATTTACTTCCATTTTGAAAGACAGATCTTCTTTCTTTCAAATTTATTTTCATTTTATCTTTCAAGAAAAGAATTGACAGCTCTCACCCTTCAGGAGCTGATCTACAGAAATGAAAGTCCTAATGAGTATTTTTAATAACGATGCATATTTAATAACAAGTCCCATTCTGCCCTCCTATTTCACAGGACCTCTTGTATCTTTTCCCGTTCCTGGAAACGGTCTGTATACACACCGCAAATGCGTGTGCATAATGAACAGATACCCACGGGTTCCACAATGGGTGTTCTCTGCCCAGCTCAGATCTTCTCACTTCACTTAAAAATATTATTGCTAACATCCGAAGCTCTTTAAAAAAAGACTTTCTCCCCTTATTTACAAATAGTCTTTGATTATGAATTATTTAAGTGTCTTCCCAGGGAAAAATCAAAGAGGCTCTTAGTACCCGTTTCACTGCTGCTAAAACTTAAGCTTTTAATTTATTTTATCAAGGCTCAGAGGGTACAGTAATTGTCAGAACAAGCCCTCCATCCCCCCTCAAAATAATCTGCACATGTTTGAAAATTCAATTTCTTTTTCTTATACAAATTTTGATACGCTCACAAATATACAGAAATCAATTATTTCAAGGTGCCGCAATTGTATCCAGGAAGCTACATATTCTCATAAACTAAAGGCATATAGATTTATTAATATGTATCGATAATATCACTTAAGGATCTCTGAAAGTGTATTTCACCTTGAAAGGACCTGCCTGAAGACTGAACAGCAGCGAAATCACTGGAGTCCAGGCTTTTTGTCACACACACACACACAGAGCACAGATTTTTTTGATTATGTAGATTTCTTTTCCTACTGCAGTTTCATATGCAAAGCATGCATCAGCCACATCCATGCTATCTCCTAAAGCAGTCATTCTGAAACCCAATCTGGGGACAGTGCAGACTAAATAAAATTTCATTTTGATTTGGCCTCCCGCTGCGAATGGGACTGCTTTGTCTCAGTCGACAGAACCAGCAAGCCAGAAAGGTATGTGGCGCTTTGCATGGCTGGTGGTGTGTCTGGAGGCTCAGGATCGCCTGTGCTCCTGGCTCTCCCACTTCCTGCTTCTCTCTCACTCTCTCTCTCTCTCTCTCTCTCTCTCTCTCTCTCTCTCTCTCTCTCCATTTGCTCTCAAGCTGAGTGCTGTGTGCCTTCTACCTGCAGGGCAGAAGCGGTGGCTAACCCGCACCAATTGTTGACTTTGGCATATGTTTAATTGCTCCTGTGGCTGTTTGTGCCCCCCCCCCCCACTCCCCACTGTCTTTGTTGTTATTAGGCTTTGTTTTGGGGTTTTGTTTTGTTTTTTTTTTACTCCTCTGTCTCTATTTTGTTTTTTGTTTTATTTTTGTTTTCTCGCCACGTTGGCTCTCCATGTTTCTCAGGGTGTTGAATACTAAAATACCGGCTGAAAAAGAAATTGTTTAAGAGCTGCTCTGACGCTCCAGAGATTTCTCTGGGAAAAAAAAAAATGTCATGCTGGATTTTATTGTAAATTTGAAGATGCGTTGAACATCTCTGAAGGACTTTTTAGCTTTCATGGCCCTTCTGAGTCGCCTTGGCAGAAAAGCAATCGCCCATCTTAGAGAAAGAGGGAGAATATAAAATAAAAACTGTCTTCCGAGGGGACTGGGTTGTTTACCTTTTGGATGCTCCCCCTCCCGCCCCCCCCCCCCAATGCATTGCGGTGTTCTCCTGCATTGCTGCTCAATGTGGCTCTCTTTTGAACAATGACCTTCACTTGGAGACATCTCAGGAGAGGCCGTTGGTGTCAAAGCTCCTCTCAAACTTGTCCCACCTTTGGAAGCATGGATTGGCGATCAAGGGACAACCTGCTGTGATGTTCTCAGAGGCCTGTGACCCATTGGCACAGTGCCAGGGGGATGGCAGCCCAGGGAACTCAGTTTTCAGGTCCGAAGGTCTCCTTAGAACTGTCACTGCCCTTGACCAATTCATAAGGCGCCTTGAGGGAAAGATGTGTTTCTCTCTGGTTTACATATTGGCATATCATTAATCTAAATTAGATTATAGCAAACTGGTTAAGATGGATATAGAGTAAATGAAAAATAAATTGCCTAAGAGGAGAGCGGGGAGTCACTTCATTCAGACTCAGGAGTTCTGCATAAGCAATTCCACCTAGGAGAAGGATGAATGGGTAGAAATACTAAATGGCCTCACAGGGACTTCACTCCCTTCCCCAAAGTGAGCACAATAGGTCCCGCCACATAGCTTCATACAGGGTCACAAATTAACTTTTAGAAATCCAAATATTGCAGCCTTCTGCCCAAGGGCACTTTCTGACGTGCTGCTGACATTCAAGGGCGAGCTCTTAGCTCTTGCAAAACCATAACACATGGTGTTCGCGCTGTAGCCCCTCCAGGTTTGAGTTCTACCTCCACTTACCAGGAGCCTAGGGTGGGGAGGAGACACCCCAACAACACAGTCATGTGTTCCCAGGCTCCCTACTTATGTTCCCCGTGTAAAACAAATTGAAGAACAAAGTAGATGCTGAGCATGTTGGAGAGCCTGCAATGTGACTGTGAAGACAGACGTCCCCTGGCATAGGTGTCACCATGTAAGAAGAACATGGTACTGCTAGGCCTGACCTGAATGTTTAGCTCAAAAACTGGGTGGTGCCTATCTGTAACAAGTGTCTTTTTGCTGTAGCCTGACTCTGAGAGCGACATGGTTATTTCATAGATGCTAATGACAACATAATACAAATCTGGTTTTTGTCCAACTCATGTGTTTCTAAGAGCTACTTATTAGAATTTAAGGGATTCTTGGTGCCAAGTGGATGCTTGAAGAAGTAAGATATGTTAAGTGCTATATAAATTTTCTTTAAATTAACAATTATTAAGTAAGAATGCCCTCTTAAAAATCAGAATTTAAATATGAATATTTAATATATAAAAATATAAATGTAAGATATGGAAACAAAAGTTTTGAGTATACTCTATTTTATATATGTATTGATTATACATAAGTGTATAAATCTTTAAAAATAATATACATATGAATATAGAGACTGAGTTGTTCATATAGAGTCAACAAGATTATAGTGAGGATAAAAGTTGATAACTGTATCTAGTGTAGTTCTAAACTCTGGTTCACTGAATATGTAATATGCACCAACAGTTAGTATTAAGCAACAGAATATTATTAATTATGTGCTCATTTGGACTCCATCTGCAAGAAAAAATTATTAGAATATGATTTGGGCAACCTTGAGTTTTGGGGGCATGAGAGAACTGAGTAAAGAAGCAGTGTGTTCTCCGGGGATGGGATGATGAAGTCCTCCCTTTGGTATCCGCCATGCCTGAAGCATGTCATCCCCTGAGTTCGCATGCTCCATAAACATGGCAGTTCTGTGTGTCCGCAAGCACAAAATACACTCACAGAAAGCAATGTTGACACCAACCGTAGTGGAGTCCCTAGCGGTAGGTGAATTTGCTGCCTATTTGTTTTACGATGAGTATCATCTAGCCTTACATGTCTCATTATCTGGGCTTTTTTTCAGTGCGAGCGAAGGACAACTAACAAGAGTTTCACATACACTCTGGCCAAACGCAGAGAATTTAAGAGAATCCCTCGACCGTACTGTCTGTCTTGGCGATAGCGATAGTCAAGAATGTTCATGGGGAAACAAGTGAATGAACAATGTAGGACGATCTAAATGATCTAAATGAGAGGCCAGAAGGGGCATGCACTCCCAGCTCCTCTCTTCATACCACCTGAGGGTCAACGTTTGTGGTGAGGGGCTTTAAAAGTCTCAGATCCTCCTCTGTGAGCTCCAGAGACCAACTAGACTTGTCCACAGAGCTGTGTGCTCCCAGAGGAAATTGCTTGCCATAGTATGCTCAAACTACCTAAGAGGACATAGAAATCTTAAGAACCTGTGCATTCTGAGTCCAGGTGTAGCCAAAGAAAAGTCCTAAGGGCAGAAGGAGAATTACAACATTCTCTGTAGGAATCAGCATGACAACCACAATAGATTTTCAGTTGACTTATATGTTGTGACTACTGCCCAGTGACAAAGAAAACAGCCCATCATGGAAACTAAAGATAAACTGATTTTTTTAAAAACCTGTAACAGTTACATGGAATTCATTTTGTATTCCATAGGTGAAGCCACTAAAAGTCAAAGACTAAAAACAATGACAACTAGAATTGAGGTCCTGGGCTCTGGTGAGGTAACACTGGAAAAAAATCAAACTCTTAAGCCATATTCCTCAAAGTATCACTGGGTTTTAGAATGAAGCAATCCACACTATCTTAACACAAGTAATTATATTCAATAAAAGGATCATTTACAATGACCACCATAACGATCTTATTCTGAAAAAGAACTACAATATGTAGAAGTATTTAATAATAAGAGGCAACATTCTAGATCCATTTGGTCTGTGAAGAAGCATTCAGATACTTTCTTACAATTATGGGACCTCAGAAACATTCCACAGTTTGGGTGACTGGGCGGGGGGGGCTGGGGGGGGGGGCACTAGGTGTGTAGGATTACTAGCCTGGTTTTCCATTGTCAGTGTGTCTAAGACCAAATAAAAGGTCAGATTCTTACTGTTAGATGTTTGATTCCCCATTGCTGGGTTCCTCTGCCACTGATGCAATAAGCAGAATCAAACCAAATTAAAAAAAAAATCCAGTTGTAATAAACAGGGCAATGCAAAGCAGAGCACCCCAGGGGACTCTCAGGAAAACAGGAGACAGAGTAGCAAAGCAAGTGCATCTTTGGAGCAGGTCTTAAACAGCTGGTAGGCGTTGTCCTGGCATATCGGTGGGAGGAGCTGCCAATGGCAGGGCAGGCTTTCTCAGGGGCAGACAGGATCCAGGGAGGTGCTAGTTGGTGAATAAGGACAGGGTTTGGAATGCCTCCCCCCCACACACATACACACACACACACACACACACACACACACACACACCACTTTTGACCAATGGCCTTCATTTTGAGTAATTTCGTGAGTGACCATTGAGCTTACCTAGCTACGCTGGCTCCTCTCCCAGAGGACTTGGGTTCAGTCTCCAGCACTCACATGATGGCTCACAGTCTTTTCATAATTCCGGTTCCAGGGGATCCAATGCCCTCTTCCGGCCTCCTCAGACACCAAGAATGAATGTGCTGCACAGATGTACATATGGGCAAAACACCCACATACATAAAGTAAAATTATCTTTTAAACCTTTTTTTTTAAAAAGAAAGCAGATTGAGTGACAAGATTTGAAAATGGCACAAGGACACTATGTAAATAGAGGAATCCCCATTTGTTCCCATAGCCACTAGATTCATAGCTGCACATACCTTTCTCCACACACGTTATCCTAACGAATGAAAAGAATGTAGGAAGAAGACATGAGCCTGGGCATTTTATCCAAATGGAAGGATGAACGCCAACTGAGAAAGACGGTTGAAATTATCAGGCATGACAGATCAGAACTTGACTGGACATTTAATTAATTTCTCTCCCCTATCTACACTCATGACTGATTGAGAGCTTGGGAAGAAGCTGAGATGGGATGCAACCAAAACACAGACAGTCAATTATATTTCATCTTCTGCACAAGTACTATTGTTACTTTTGAAGGTCAGCTACATCTGAAAGATCTCAGGTTTTCACTTCCATATCTTTGCTCAATGACTCAAAAAAAAAAAAGTTAGAGACTGTATATGTCAATCTCTGACACAAACAAACAAACGGAAAAGGCACATTGAATAAAAATTGATAGTATAAGACAAGTTAAACTTCTCAATAGCTCCCTGTAATTTAACTTTAAATCCAGAGAATTAGATGTGTCTGTTGTACCGATTTCTCCCAACAAGTTCCCCTTCTCTAAAAGGATACTTAGCACACAAAAGTGGGCCCAACTCTATTGCCAATGTCTGCCCTCTAAATCCATGGCCTAACTTCTGCACCAGGCTCAATGGGGCCCAAATAGAGCCAATGTCTCTCTCTTGAGAATTTATAGCATAAACATAGAAGCTGGCTCGCTGGAACTGTTAGAACAGAGTGTATTCAGTGACATTGCAGAAGACGCAGGCATTTTACATTTGGTCCAGGAAGTAGAAGCTGGCCAGCTTTCTTCTCCTTCCATAGACCTGTTTGGTCAACTCATGTTATGTTCATTGAAATGCCAGTACATATCTCAGCCAATTCCCTCCCTTATGCTAAAACTGGCGAAAGTTTATTTCACTTGTTTTCTACTTAAAAGAGTGTTGCGATGCCAAAAACATGTGAGCAAGAAATTCCTAGAAATTGCTGTAACATTCTAGACCTTCTACCACTTAGCCTAAGGAAAGAAAATAAAGATAGAGAGAATGAATGCTCACTTATTCTTTGTTTATGCACTAAGACTGAAGAGTTTTGAATCTGATAATGGTTGCAAATTTTCAAGATTTCCATCAGAAATTTCTAGAAGATGAAATAAATACCAGAATGCCACTACCTTGGAGCCAAAGGCTGCTGTGTTACAGCACATTGACAGGGGTTGCATATCAGACTCCTACATATCAGGTATTTACATTAAAATTCATAACAGTGGCAGAATTACAGTTATGAAGTAACAATGAAATAATGTAATAGATGGGGGTCACCACTTTTTGAGGAATTGTATTAAAGGGTCACAGCATTAGAAAGGTTGAGAACCACTGTTATAGAATGAAATATTTCAGGATGTAGTTCATAGGATATCTTCCCCAAAGATGCCCAAGGCTGCCTTGCTCCTCTGACTTGTTAGTCTTATAAAGCATGCATCAGGTTAGATGGAGGTCTAGCCTGACTTAAACTCATGACTCTTAAGTCAAGAAAACTGACTTAAAACTCATGACAACAGACAAAAGAACCAAATGTCACATCACTGAAGGATCCAGGCAGACTCAATCCACTACTTAAAGAATCTAAATTGATCAACACGAAGGCCATAAAAGAAAATGGCCATGAGACAAAAAGCTTGGGACTATTGAAGGCAGCTGAATGAACATATTAATTTCTGAAACAAAACCTTGTGAAGGTTTTCAACTAAACTGCTGATATTTCTGACTCTACCAATAAACTAAGTTCATGAAATGGTCTAAGCTTCTAAAAGAACTATTCATGTTATAAATAAAGCATAAACTTAGGCTTATGTCTAGGAAAAGACCACCTTGCAATGTTTTGTATAACCATGAGATGACATGTTTTAGTAATACTGCATATACTGTGTAGTATAATACAACTATTATGTATATGGTATTTAATATGATATAGTACTACACATATCTGTGTAGTAGAAGAATGAATATAAAATAGACTATATTTGACAAAAACTTACCCAAACTGTTCAAGGGTTTGTTCGTGTCTGAAGGGCAGCAGAAGGTGACTCTAACTATACCACTATCACTTGCCCACATTAAGGATGCATTGATTCCCCTCTAGCCCATTACAAACTGCTGTGCTCACCATTTATAGACTTCTTTTTTGTTTTGCGTATTGAGAAAAATACTTGAATCTTTTAATATTAAGGAAGGGTTTTCAAAAAACAGTGTGTATGTGAGAACTGACTTAACATTTTTTTTGAAAAAAATCTATCTGTGGTCTAGCTACAAGATGATTGAGAGAGCTGTTTTTGCCAGCTATCTATTAGTATTTGGAGAGGATAAACACTAATGAGGGTGAGGAACTAGGTGGAACAAGGGGATAGGCTTTGGAGTAATGGCATGAAATTAAGAAAAGGGAAATTTAGGTTGATTACCAATTACCAATTGAAAATCTTCTTAATGCCGAGGTCTATTAGACTGTAGGGTAATCTTGCGAGGGAAGTGGTGGGACTCCCATTGCTTGGATGTTTAAAATTAGAGTGGACAGAGCACCATCAAGGGCACCCCGTGGCGAGCCATCTACCCTGTTGTGTGAATGAGTGAGTTCACCTTGGTTGCCTTTATAGGCTCAAACTTCCATTCGACCTGGGGATAGAAGAGGGAAAAAGAAAAGGCATGCAGGTCTGCTCCACATAGCTCAGGATTTGCCCAGATGATCATGGGATCATCTGGAAATATTTCTTCTGCTTCTCATCTGGGGCAGACTCTGAACACTTTGATGAAAGCTCCAAAGAGACAGTTTTGTTGGCAAGAAACACCTTCCCAAGATATATGTTTTCCACCTGGATGCCGACATTTTTCTGAGATTCGTAGAAACCAATATCTTGTGTCAGGCAGCACTCTGCTTTCCAGTACAGTAAAAATTAAAGCAACCAGGCAAGTGACATTTTAATAACATGGTTATTGGGGCATGGTGGGTGTGCACAGTCTCTCTTTCCTAAAGGGCAAACAGATGGAAGGAATGGACGATAAGAAAGAAAGCTAGAAGGAGAAGGGGAACAGATTTGATCAGCAAGTGATAAGCATTCTGCCGTGTGCCAGCAGCCAAACAAAGTAGACATTCATAAAAATGTGAAATATGGTCATTTCTCTTTGTCTGTGGGAGCTCATCTTGTCACCTAATGGAGGATTTCAGAGAAAAAAAAAGGTCTTTTACTTAATGTCTATGTAAGTTAGCATGTCAATGTGAAGTTGGTTTTATCTGCTGATTTTAACCATAGGGATTCAGCCACTCACCATAAAATAAAAACATGTACTATATGTAGGTGATATTGGTCTCTTTTTGGAATATTCTGGGTTAAATAAACATAGCCAGATTAATGAAAACCCAAAGACATGCAGTGTGACATAACACACACCTTGCTATAGTGTGTCTCTATTCAGAATCAATTGTTGAAATTTAGGTGCCACTGTGGTGGCAGTGGGACCTTCGAGAGGTGATTGGGTCTATGAGCGAGACTGAGTTCCTGCCCTCACGAGACTGGATGAACCTCTGTGTTCCCACATGTTCCTGCATTGTCTTTCCTGCACACCTATTTGTCCTCCCTCCAATTCCCTTCATGCACTGAAGCAGCAAAGGCCCTGGCCACTACCCTACTCTTAAACTTCCCATCCTCCAGATGAGAAATCAGTAAACCTTTCTATGCAAATTACCATCTTAGCGTTTCTCTTAGAACAAGAGAAAATGGATAGTGGGCAAAGATTCAGCTCTAGGCTACTTACTGGATGGAGGGGAGAGTGAGGGACAGTGATGGGTGATAGTTAGACATCCAGCTTCTAGGGTACTCGTTTATGGAAGTAACGCAGAAGAGTCTGAAGCGTTGTGTGGGTGCAGCAGAGGTTCTGTTCTGAACATCTGTAATGAGCCGGTCATGTCTCCACTATGACGATGACATCAGGTACTCTTCTTTGTCCCTGTATATTTCTACCTTTCTCATGGTTGGGGGCTATAGCTATCATCCCTGGCCTTCAGAGACAGGAATTAGAGGCAAAAGGAGTTCAGTACTGTGCAGTGCTCAGTCTCTGTTCTGAAAATTTGTGTGTGTGTGTGTGTGTGTGTGTCTGTGTGTATGTAAGTTTCTTTGTCTACTTAAGCTTGCGTATGCCTTTGAATGTGTGTATGTATATCTGAGTGTGTCTCAGTGTGTGTGTGTGTGTGTGTGTGTGTGTGTGTATGAATATGTGTGAATCTGTTTGTGTCTGAATGTGTGTGCCTGTGTGTGTATATATGTATATATGTGTGTGTATCTGTGTATATGTCTCTGAGTGTGTGCCTATCTGTTTGTGTATGTGTCTCTGACATAAAAACATATGTGTTTATATGTGTGTGTATATGTGTGTGTGTGTGTCTATGAGTGTGTGTGTATAGCTGACTGTGTGTGCTTCTTTTTGAGTATATGGATATATTTCTCTCTCTCTCTCTCTCTCTATATATATATATATATATATATATATGTTTGTATAAATTTCTGGGTGTATGCCTGAGTGTGTATATGTATCTGTGTGTCTCTGAGTGTGTGTGAGCTTATCTGTGTGTCTCTAAGTATGTGTGTGTGTATATATATATATGTGTGTGTGTGTGTGTGTGTGTGTGTGTCTAAGTGTGTGTATGCATCTGAATATGTGTATGTATATCCAAGTATGCATCTCTGAATGTGTACATGTGTGTTTGTGTAGCTAAAAGAGATTAGAACACTGTGTCTTGGGCATCTTATATTCTCGTGTGCTGTTCTCAATTCCCTTTCATTTTTTTTTTCCTTTGAGGAACACTTTGTGTGTCTGAGTTTAACATTCTTCATAATACCACATTTCTGTATTCTGACGAAGGCAGTAAAAATATTCTTCCCAAACCAATTCCACACATGAAATTAATAATTTCTAGAAAAGTCTGACTCTTTTCTCTCCTTATGTGATGAACAATTTTTCAAGAACACAAGGATGTGTGGATTTTAATGCCAGACAACATGAAGCTATCCCCTGCCCTTCCCCCTTTCCTGATGTCTAGGATTAAATTCAAGGCCTTGCACACGTCAGGCAGGTTGTATTCCTAGTGAGCTACAGTCCCAAGCCAGCATTCCTGCAACCTAGTCTCAGAACTGTTCACATGCTGCTGCTTGGAGAAGGTATTGTGAGGGAAACGCCACCTCTGCTGGGAGCTGAACTGGTTGGCGGTGAGCAGTGTCCTGACTTTGGCTGTCCCCAACACCCAAAGATCTGACTTGACCACATTCAGAATGCATGCAGGCAGGCAACACATTTTCTACCTCACAGGCCTGGGAGAAAATCAAAGGGACCAGGCTGGCAGAAAGGGCAGCTCTCCAATCAGTTGCACTGTCTTCACAAGGAAGTCAGGGAACCGCCTTCCTGAATATGAATGCATTTGATCAAGAATCTGCTCTTCTAGGTGCTTGTTCCTGTCTGAGAAACCCTCCAGCCACCAGTCTGAGAACCCCAAAGTCACATTCCAGATGTTGGGCACTGACTACTTGCTGTTCATCTGAAATACAAGCCAAAGGTTTCTCTGCTGAATGAGCAGTGCCTCGGAGAACTTTCATTCAGATTTATTCAGAAAAACATGGCAAAAAAATTCTGGTAATTTTTGCTTCTTACATTTAGATTAAGGGGATAATTCTCCCCTTAAACCTGAACATTGAAACTTATGTCTACAGTGATAATGATAATTGTTTACATTCTTTTTTTTTGAGCGTTTTAAATTTATTTATTTATTAAGGATTTCTGCCTCGTCCCCACAACCGCTTCCCATTTCCCTCCCCCTCCCCCGATCAAGTCCCCCGCCCCTCATCTGCTCGAAGAGCAATCAGGGTTCCCTGACCTGTGGGAAGCCCAAGGACTGCCCACCTCTATCCAGGTCTCATAAGGTGAGCATTCAAACTGTCTAGGCTCCCACAAAGCCAGTACGTGCAGTAGGATCAAAAACCCACTGCAATTGTTCTTGAATTCTCAGTATTCCTCATTGTCGCTATGTTCAGCTAGTCCGGATTTATCCCATGCTTTTTCAGACCTAGGCCAGCTGGCCTTGGTGAGATCCCAATAGAACATCCCCATTGTCTTAGTGTGTTTACATTCTATGTAAATATAATTTTAAATACCTTCATGTATTTGATCATTTAAGAAACACTTAATTTTTCATTACCAAAAGACAAGTTAACTAATTGGTTAAAGAAAAGTTGAGTTGAAGCTATGAAACAATAAAATTCACACAATAGCCTTGACCATAATAAGAGACCTTTGGCAACTATGGCCACTTAACACTATTTCTGTCATATGTAAAAGAGGGCTTTCAAATGGAAGTAGAATGTTCAATTTCCATAAAAAATTATGACAGCATCCTTGGAATCAGAATTTAGATATCCTTCCCCTGCAATTCTGTTTTGGTACCTGGAGCCATGCCTGGTATCTGTTTTGGGGGACTTGATTGATGAGGTAGAGGGTCCTCGCATTCTAGCTTCTTCCATTGATCCCATGATGCCTTCCACAAATCCTCCTGGCTGTAGCTGGTGTGAATTTGAACTTGTTCTGGGACCATGTGCCCAAAGTTAACTGCTAAAGCTTTAAAAGATGAAAGTGTAAGTTCAGGTGCAGATTAAGAGGTCTCTAAAGATTACAGAATCTTTCTTTGCTCTTCGTTGGTGACTATGAAGTGGTACACAGTGCCCAGAAAGCAGCAGTTCATAAAGGATGAGCCCAAGCTCTTTACAATGGGATCTCCATCTGACAAAGGTAGGGTACCTACTTCTGTGTTCTTAGGTACTGAGTGTGGGGACAGAATTCTGTTCCAGGTTGGAGCCTTGGGACCCTGCATGAAAACTCTGCAAAGTCCCAGGGTTGACTCCAGAGTGTTCTCATGTGTGCCTAGTCCCCATGCTCAGACCAGGTGTGGGCACCACTCTTTTGCAAATACAGAAAGGAAAAAGGTGGCTGTCATTTCTAAAGGTCCCGAGCCACTAAAAAGCAGGCACGGGAGTGAAACAAAGTATCTAACTTCAAGCTGGTGTCAAGTTTTGACTGGCTAACTTAGTTACAATCCACCCTCCACTTTTGATTAATGAGGCAGAATTTGAAATAATATTTCAAAGCCAAAGGGTTGAGAAGCTGAGGAATGTTGAAGGCCAGAGACTCTGCCTTACTCAAGTTTCATATTGCTTCCCTATTCTTTCCTGACCAGATGAAAAAAAAAAAAAGAGGTACGAAGGAAGAAAGAAAACATGTGGAAGTCTAGAAAATCCACTCTGCAAATGAAACCCAAAAAGATTGTATACTTTGATAACATCCCCCATAAAAAATGAGGAAGTTTTTATTTTTTATATTTTTAAATCAGTCCCCCAACTTTAAAACATACCTTCAGTTAGGTCAGCAGCGAAATCTAAGCCCATTTTGAAATAAAATCACGGGATCCCTGGTGGACTCGTTAGTTGATGGTTTGCTTTTTGCTTTTTAGGTTATTTTATTGTTATTGTTGTTTTTCAACTTGACTCAAAGCTGGGATCATGTGGAAAGAGAAAACCTCAGTTGAGAAAATTATTCCATCAGTTGAACCTGTAGACAAGGGTATTGGCTGGCTTGGGGTGTTGACTTGACACAAGCTAGAGTCATCAGAGAGGAGGGAGCCTTAGCTGAGGAAAAGCCCCCATGAGATCCAGATGTAAGGCATTTTATCAATTAGTGATCAATAGAGGAGGGCCCAGCCCATGGTGGGTGGTGCCATGCCTGGGCTGCTTGCCCTGGGTTCTCTAAGAAGGTAGGTTCAGCAAGCCAAGGGAAACAAGTCAGTAAGCAGCTCTCCTCCATGGCCTCTGCATCAGCTCCTGTTTCCAGGTTCCTGCCCTATTTAAATTCCTATCCTGACTTCCTTCAGTGATGAACAGTGGCTTGAAAGTGTAAGTTGAATAAACCCTTTCTTCTTCAACTTGCTTTTTGGTCATGATGTCGCATCCCAGCAAGTCTGTAGGGCATTTTCTTGATTGATGATTCATGCCGAGGGTCCAGCCCACTGGGAGTGGTACCACCCCTGCACAGGTGGACCTGAATTGTGAAAGAAAGCCAGGTGAGCCAGCCATGAGGAGCAAGTCAGAAAGCAGTGGTCGGTGTCTTCTTCGGTCCATCACACCAGCTTCCTGCCTTGAGTCCCTGCCTTGACTTCCCTCAGTATGATCTGGGAGTTGAAAGATGAAATAAACTCCTCTCTAAGCTACTTTTGGTTGGTGTGTTTAATCGAAGCAGTAGAAACCAAACTAGGTCACTTTGTTCCACAAAGAAGAAAGAGCTTAAGACCTAACAGCAGGGTATTAAGCCAAGCATGGGTCTATCAGTGCATAGGTCCCAGCTCAGAAAGTGGCCTTAGCTGGCATTGTTTTTCATATACCTTGCCTGGTTCTGCTTCAGTTATCTGATTTCAACTGAAAACATAGGAATCCTAGCCTCAAGAGCTAGTCATAAAAAGCAGACTGATTTCTTAGTAGGGTCCGTGTCTTCCATAGAAGTTTAGCCAGAATCTGAAAGACTTTCTGTTAAGGACAGGGAAGGGTGCCTGGGTACACTCATCAGGACAGAGCCTGAGTTATTCTGAAATTTTCCTCCTTAGTCCAAGCCTTGGGGAATTGACTTTGAAAGCAGCATCTTTCATTTATGCTGCTATTGGAGTCCAGAATATTTTAACTTAAAGAATTACCCAAAGTCTGTAATGCCTTCACATTTGGACATTTATCATTTACACTTGGTATAAGGGACAGTTATTGGGCTTCAATCATCGCATGATTCTCGTTAATAAATCCCAAAGGCAGCTAAGGGGACTTGAACCTTCTCTAATCACAGATCCCACATGTCCCTGCTATTGTTCAGGTGTACAGATAGAAGTAACGTCACCAAAAGAACGTGACGACATCTCTTGGCAAGTGCATCCTCTTGGAGCTATGACGTCATTGGACAAGGAGACCCAGGTGAAGCAATCTATTAGGAAACATGGAGGAAGAAGAGTCTGTCAGGGCCATACTGTGAAATGCAAATTCGGGTGATGGTACTCAGGTTATAAGTGGCAGGTGCATTATCCCAGGCCGTCTGCAGCAGATCAGCAAAAGAAAAACAAAGCAAAGCAACACCCCCTATACACAGTTGAGCAGAGAAACAGTTCAGATCTCCTAGATTCTAAGGCCAAAAGCAACAAGATATAAGGTGTACATACAGATATCTTAGGGCTTGCTGTGGAAGAAGCATCATTAACAAATACCCACTTCTTATGTTGTTATCGAGTGCCTTGAAGCTATTCAAAATATAGTCATGGGAGCTAAATGGCCCAGGCAGTTAGGCTGGTGTGCCCCTGTCTCCACGCAGAGTCATCCCATCATTCAATAGCATTTGCCATTGCCATTTTGTCAATAAAGTAAGGAAAGCATCGGTTTCTAGCATCCTGGATTTTTGTCGAGCCAAGCAACCCCTGTGGTCCATGAAAGGCATGTAAAGGGATCTGACGTCAATGGAAATCATCGCGGCTTCATCATGTGCACAACAGGTGCACAAAATAGACACTCAAAGTGCTTTCTATTATTTGGCTTTTTTGGAATCAAATCAGAATCAAGAACAATAGTGGCCATTTCAGATAAATTTACTTCTGCGCATTCTTGCAGAGTGAGCAGCTGTAAATGAGAGAAGCAGGGAAGCTGGGGCTGCTAGCTGCTTAGAAGGTGGAGGCAAGTCTTCTGTACTATGTATACAAGTATACCCCGTATGTAAAATTTTTGCCTTTCATGTGCCATGATAAAACTAGTTTTCTTTCCAGGATTGCATGATTCATTAATACCACCCTTTAATAATTAAAGAGCCCAACTCTGGAGGCAAGAAGTAGCCAAGATGAAAGTTTGTAGATAATCCATTATTGTTCTCAGACAGTCCTGCTGAAGAGTCCGTGGAGATGCGGTTTAACGATTTAAGTTCGAAAATGGGCTGTTTAATAAAATATTGGGTGTTTGTGTAGTTTTTCTCTCCCAGGCAGCATCTCTTGGGTCAACAGGCATTGTGTTGCTAATGGCAGAGGTGGGTGATGGGCAGTCCTCCCTCGTCCATCATTCCATCCTCTCTATGGCCATTCTGGTGCCTCATCGTTTCTGTTTGTAATTTTTAAAGTTGGGCAGGGAGAGGTTGGTTGTCCTTTCCGTCCTGTCTGTTAGCACACTCTTTTTTTTTTTATTAGACATCCACCCAAGTAGAGAGAAGGAGGGAGGCAGGTCCTAGTGAAAGGAGCTGGGTGGAGTGGGATTAAGCTGGTAGCGGAGTACCCTCCTCATGGTTGCCCCATAAAGAACTCATGGCAAAGCACTAATGAGTGATGATGAGGAGGTGGGCAGAGCCCTGTTTGCATCGCTGTGGCTCGACTTAGGCACAGATTGTTAGGCAGACACTGAAAGGCGCATCGGGCTTCAGACACATAAGCAGTCATTGTCCTTTACGATCATCCTATGCTCGCTCCTTCAAGTCAAGTCTCAAGTTTCTGCTCTGCAGAATGTTTCTCACATTTCAATAGTAGTATTCAGTGTTGCTCTAACCTCAAGGCTTGACATCTCTCAAAGTTTTAGATCTCACACAGAGACCAATATGCATTTATGTAAAAACTGGCCTCTTCTTTATTTTTTTTGTTTGTTTTTTGGTTTTTGTTTTTTTTTTTTTTTTAAGCAAGATATTTGAACGCCAATGCCCCCAGGTGATGGGAAAAGGGAATAAAGTTGAAGAGCCCTGTTTTTAGGCATAAAAATGCCAAAGTTGTTGAAAGGGAAAGTAAATGCAAAAATTATAATGTGCTTTTATGGTCGAGTTGGTCCCTCTGCTGAGGTCCAGGCTGCTGCAGGTGGAAACAGAAAGGAAAGCGAAACTGTGAGCTCTGCAGATGGCCTGATAACGGGCTGGGACGGGACATGTGACGAGCAACTCTGGTGTGAGCCTGTATCTGATGCATTGCTCTGTGCTTAACCGGTGTCAAACTAGGCACAGCCAATTTTCTCTTCCAAGGGTCCCTTTCTAATGTTCCCCCCTTTTATATTGTGAAGCGGGATGTTTTCTTCCCTCTTAAATGCAGTAGAGTTCTTCTGACAAAAGGAACGTGATGCTGTCAGTGAGGGCCACTTCTGTGTGTTGATTGTCAGTTACCCTACTCTGATCATTTCTTCGTGTAAGGTGAGACTCCTATACTATTTCTCTGGAATTAATATCATTTAACTCACCTTAACAAAAACCTTCCCTTCCCGAATCCACCCAGATTCCCAGGCTTCTTTATATTAAACAAGTATGTCGTGCTAGATATCCTGTCCGACGGTAAGGTTTTAAATACGATTCTTCCTCAAGTGACAGGTTTACAAACTATTTCAGTCCCCCAACAGGCTGTGTGTCCCCCGCAGTCGCCCCTGCACTGCCCCTGTGGAAATCGCTCCAGCTTTTGTAACCTGGAATAGGCAAGCTAGGAAGGGTGCAGGCCTGGAAGCCGAGCTGCTGCTCCCTTGATGTAACCAGAGCAAGGGTCTGTACAAGGAGATTCATTTCCAAGGCAGCCCTGGTGAATGCAGTTTCTTCTGTGTTTGATCCATCTTTCCCCCTTTATAAAATGGGCTTCCGTCCTCATGCATAAACCACTAGGTAGAGAAATGAGAAGTCTTTTGCATGAAAAACTAAATCCGAAGGTGTGTAAAGCACTTGACGTTAGAAGTAATTTTTCACTTTCTTTCCATTCGTTTTTTTGTTATTGCTTTCCAGAATGAACCTCAGAAGCCAAAGAAACTTTGAAAAAAAAAGTAAGAAAGAAAGAAAAAAAAAGGAAAAGAAAAACAAAGGGGAGGGGGGAACCTCACCGCTTTCAGCCCCAGCCCCAGCTAGACCGACAAGGGAGGGTTCTAACGAGACAGTTGCTCGCTGCCGGCTACAGTTCCCACTTTTGTTTCCAGTGGAAATCAACACGGGGCAAATTGAAAGAGTGATTATTTGAAGGCTCCATAGTCTTCCCTTACCCAGCAACTCCTGGATTTTCATGGAAACTGGGAGCAGGGAACGCAGGGGAGACATCAGGCTTGACAGTTTCGGCTGTGCTCCTTGGCAGCCGGCTCAAAGTTTGAGCTTTTCAAACAAGCTGCGGGCGGAAACCTCTGCTCGTTCTACTTTTGAAACAAAAACGTTAGTTGAGCATCGACTTCACCTTTACCTGTCCCTTTTTGACTTCCTTTTGCTGTGTGATTATTATAGGGAAGAAAAAAAAAATACCACAGCGGTTCCCATGGGTGGTTATGTGGGGAAATTCAAACTTTGTTCTGTAAATTAACCCTTGAACAATGGATTCCCTCCAAGCACTGCACTAGGCTTATCCAGCCGGAGATTTAGTCCAGTCCTTTTATAAGTCTATTGTTTCTTTTCTTACGGACTTTCTAAAAATAAACCCTGCTCTTTATGAGATTGGGGTGGGGGTGGGGGCTGGAATGCATTAGTTACGATTTGCTCAAAAAAAGAAAAAAATCACAAATTAGTGATCAAATACTAAAATTGAAAACTAGCATTGTCCTGCCATAGATTAAACTTGTTCTGTGTTGCATTGCTAGAATAGTTCTGTAGAAAATAAACCCTTTAAAATCACCATATTTAAAGGTCAGAACAGTATGTTTTCGGACTTTGATCGCCCAGTGCAAGACGATATTTTAACCCAGGATATTGTCGTTTCATGCAAATACATTTAAAAAGACCAGACTACAGAACACAGCATTAAGCGAGGAAAGAGGATAGTTCTCAGTGTAGTCAGATGGAAACTTCCTGGTGACTGTAGTACCCATCGTTACTGTGTCCTCTCCCCATGTCCGATCTTGCATGTCAGTGAATGCTCTCCACAGTGCTTTGAGGTGCCTACTCCCATCCTTATTCTGTAGATGGGAAAACTGAAGCCGGGCTCCGCACTAGTCAGACGCTAATGGATAGAAGGGAATGCAAACCTAGGGTGTTCCAACTCAAAGCTCCTGTCCCTACAAACCACTTCTTTCTAGACCCTCACTTACTCACTCCTGGGTGATAGGAGGGTGGCAAACTGCAAACTCTCATTCATTTCTTGATTGTCATTGTAGGCAAAAAAGAAGGCCCCAAACTGCCAAATGGATACAGTGGTGGGCACAGGGGATGCTCTCATTGTGATGTAGCAAGATAATTAGGGAGACTGAGTGCTGCTCACAAAAACAGCTGCAGAGAAGCAGGGCTTTGGTTTGCCTTCCCTGCGCCTTGGCATCAGTGGCTGAGAGAGGGAGAGAGAGAGAGAGACAGAGAAAGAAAGAGAGAAACTTTTCAAAGGATGAATCTAATATTTCTTAAAATCCAAACTTAATTTATGAGTTGTGCCAATCATAACAATATACACAAAATATATGTACATATGTATATATACATACAAACATTATATACACATATATATGTATATATAATGGGTTGATGAAGTATACCTTGCAGATACACAGAACAAAGAGATGCCTTATTTCCTGGATTGGAATGGGTGGTGCTAGATTTTGCACCATTCATATATATATATATATATATATATATATATATATATATGTGTGTGTGTGTGTGTGTGTGTGTGTGTGTGTATGTGTATATATATATACATATACAGTTATACCTTATTCATGAAAAATTTGTCCCCAAATCTCCAGCAAATGGATCAAAGTATGGTTGGAGTCAAACATTACACTTTGTGGGTTTTTTTTCATCTATAATATCCAGTATTTCCAGTTAGACACAGTAAGAAGTTAATATGGGCTTCCATGACTCCTTTGTTGTTTGGTGTCACTATTAATTGAAAAAAATGATTACATAGCAAAAATACACAAACACTGTGATTTAGATATGATGACACATAGGTAGTAAGCAAATAGTGGGTTGATGAAGTATACCCTGTGGATACACAGTTCAAAAGGGTGGTTCATGTTCCTGGATGCGATGGGGCGATGCTAGATTTTGCTCTGCTTCTTGAAATGGCACACAGTTAAAAATGTATACATTAGTTCAGGAGTTTCCCATTTACTATTTTAGAATGTGGTTGTTCCCTGGGAACCAAAAGTAAAAGAAGCAAAACCTCAGGTTAACAGCGGTGACGTCTCCATAAGCATGTCATGAAGCTGATCATGTCTGCGCTGCAGTGGCTGTGGTTCAGGACAGCACTTTGGCTTGGCAACCACTGCCTTCTTGTTGTATGAGTGAGGGTAAGCTCAGAATCCCTAAGCTAAGGTCTCAAAAATAGGCAACAACGATGAGACTCAAGTTCATAGTGCAATGAGAAGCACTGTGGACATGTTTGTTGAGTGGAAATACACACACACACACACACACACACACACACACAAGCCTATATCAGTATAATGGCAGCTATGCTCACGATGATCCGATGATGTCTGCTCTGCTTTCTGTATTAGTCTAATAAAGCAGATCTGGTTTCTCACACTTAACATGGTGATAATCTCAGGCCACCTGAACCTAAAGGCCGCATTCTTCCCACAAAGGGTGACACCTTTCTTTAGATGTGGTAGTGAATTTTCTTTCCTGCACATAGCTTATATCTTCTACTTGAAGATATTCATCACATATTGGTGATATTAACTGTTACTAGTGAGGGATGAGCATCTATGTACACATACGCAAATGAGCATGTGCGGTCACACATGGATGCAACACACGCATACACACGCACAAGCTCATGAGCTCCATTTAAAGCAGCTCTGTCTGAGCTGAGAAACCAAATAAGGAAAGAAACGATAGGCTTGTCAATGAACACCTAGGAAGAATAGATATCAAAAGGTATCAAAAGTTAAAATTAGATCTCTACCTCATAATGTCGCAAGAATATCCGGCAGACAGAAGTGTCTTAAATATGAAAATCAAGGCAGATACTTAAGAAGAGAATGTAGCTCCACCAAGAGCTTTTTAAGAGTTTCTTGAGAGCTGACCACAGAGTAGACAGCACTGAGGCACCTTCTCCTTTAAAAGAAACACCAACTCTCTTTCCTGGCCACCCAGTGTCTTGGCTCAGCCTTCTGTGGCACCATGATGATCTTTCATGTCCCTTTTGTCAAAGTTTGTCTGTCTGTCTTCCTCTTTCCCTTGTGCTTCCCTGCACTTGTTAGTTTTGTCTGCCTGGTAACTTTATGGGGCAACTGTTCTTCGGTGACACTGCTCAGAGATAGACATTCAGAATATTGTCCTCAGAATTACAGTTCTAGTGCCCGGCGATTACCTATATTTGGATGTAATTACTGGTGGTTTAACTATGTTCTCCCAACCTTGTAACATATTATTCGATTGGCCTCGTTATTTTGGGGCACCAGAAGAATTTCCACGCTATAGTTCAGCTGTATGTTTGGAAAGAGTTTCAAGGAGGGTGAGAGAGGACACAGTACTTAAGAGGACTTGCTGCTGTCAGAGTGGACTGGGGTTGGGTTCCCAGCAATCACACAGTGGCTCACAACCCCCTCACTCCAGTTCTGGAGAAGCTGATGTCTTCCACTCCACAGACTCCTGCATGCATGGGGAATATAGAAACTCATTCAAATACGCAAATGTATACATAAAAATAGCAAATTAATTTTTAAAAAAATCTTTAAAATATTCAAGAAGTTTCACCAGTGCCTTCCTGTATCTAGGCACAGTGGTCAGTCCTGTTAGTGACCTTCATACAAGAACCAGGACTCTCAGCATCCCTGCAGACCCCAACCAGAGCCTTATTTCAGAGGACATGACACAAATGTCAAAGACCAAGGTATCCTTCTATCTTAGAATTCTACTTCTATATACAAAGATATATTTGGGGTGGGTTTTTTTGGTATGTATATAAAAATTTACTTATCAATTTCTAGATATTTTGTCTCTGGTATCAGCTGATTGTACCCGCCACTGCGAGGTTACAAAGTAGAACATTGGAGAACCGTTTATCCCTCTGTCCTGCACTAGACCTCCCACACAGACTACCCTTACAGGGTCCTGCTGCTGCTGCTGCTAACGAGGAGGAGGAGGAAAGGGAGAAGGAGGATGCCCTTGTTCTTTTCACCCCAGGACCACTTGCTGCCCCAACAATTCAGAACAGTTACTGGGACATAGATTATTTTAATGTTTGTTAAAGAAAAGGTTAAATCAACAGCAATACCACAGTACAAATCAACCAAAGATCATGAAAAAAAGTGCATGCATACACACACATTAATGCAAGCAAAGCTATTCCTCATTGGAAAGCTAGCATGGATATATTTGAAGGGTAATGAACCAATATGTTTGTTTTGCTAACAATGAAAGTACAACCAACATCCATGAGCAGGGATGTGTTCTGGGGTTTATGTGTTGAGGAGAGAGAAAAATCCAGTTTAGAGGAACGGGGCAGTGTTAGAGAAAAAAATTTGTTCAGAAGAAAGCATTTTCAGACTAGAGAGGACAAGCCTGACTCTCATCAGTAGAGCAAGAATTTGAATCTGAAAAAGATGTTGTCAGCATATTGGCTCTAGGCATGACTTGATATAACAAGACATTGACAATGCACAGAACTGCGTGAGAATCATCTCTACCATTGCAAGGTCTGAGAGCCCATTACTTCTTACTCCCAGGTAGTGTCTCATTGCACGATCAGATGACAATTTATTCGTGGAAGCAGTGCATGAATATTCAGGCTGTTTCCAGTTTGGGGCTACCAGGGATAAACCTGAATGGACTTCAATGTAAAAGCTTTTGTGTGTGCATATGTTTCTACTGTTCTTTTATACATAAATTCCAACCAGTAAGTTTGTATCAGAAAACAAATGCTGCTTGCCTCTTTGAAGAAAGCTAACAATGATCCCCCGGGGAATTGTGTGAGGTCACCTTTCTGTCAGCCAAACGGGAGTCCTAGCTGACATCTTCATGGGTCATTTTAACTGTAACCACCTTTATGAACACAGAGATCCTGCTTCTTGGTAGCTGCCTCTTGAATGAAGGCCTTTGCATGAAGGTGTCTGTGAGAAACACATTTTAAAGTGCTTGAGTTTCTAAGTATAAATGAGAATTAGTAATATAAAAGCTATTTTGGGATACAAGCCTTTTTATAATATATACTTCAGAGATATTTTCATATACTTCAGAGATATTTTCTGTCAATTCTGAGAGTTTACGCCTACTCGGTATGTCTTTAAGGAGCAGGCGTTTTATTTTTTTAATTTTGATCAACTCTAAGTTCGTAGTCTCATTGTTGTAGCTAAGATATCTAATTGTTCCAACACTGTTTTATAAATGTTTCATTGCTTTGATGCATCTAGAACGTAACAGGTATCCCATTATGGGACATCTACTAATAACATGTCAATAGAGAACACCCACAAATTACTACCAAAAAATTTCCAAATCTGCATTTTAACTCTTGAAAAGCTTGCGAACACTGTAGATTCAGCCAAATTATGAGAACTTACATGAAACAGTAGCAAACATATTCACCCAGTTTTTCTCAATGTAGCATTTCAGATCAGCAGTGCACAGCTATTGCCAATTTGTGGGTTATGACCTATTTGTGGGTCAAATGACCCTTTCACAGAGGTCACATATCAGATATCATACATATCAGATTACAATTGGCAATAGTAGTAAAATTACAGTTATAAAGTAGCAATAAAAATAATCTTATGGTTGTAGGTCACCACAACATTAGGAACTGCACTAAAGGTTCCTAGCATTAGGAAGGTTGAGAACCACTGGTCTAAGACATGCAGGAACCATATAGTGAAACAACTGGTCAAGCTTTTTCAGATTTTCTTAAGATGGTGAATACTCATTTGCGGATGTTCTACACAATTTAACCACCACAAGTGTAGAGTCACATGCTGTGCTCGCTCAAGGAGAGAACAGCTCACCTTGAAGGTCGCTGGGGCAACTTTGCCAGCCACACCACTATTCTGTTCCCTAATGCAATGGTTTTTGCCATTTCAGTTTCAAAAATGTTCTACAAACCGAATCATAAATTAGCTAATGCTTCTGAGATTGGATGTTTTTCCCCATTCAAATCCATTCACATTGCTGCAGGTAACAAAAGCTTGCTCTTTTTTGTTACCAAATGGAATTTTCTAGGATGGATGTACCACAACTCATTAAGCCCCACCCCTGTCAAAGGACAGACAGATTGTCTCCAGTTTGCAGCTTCAATGAGTAAAACTGCTGCAGCATTTTAGGCACAAGTTTTTGTGTTTTGATTTTTTTTTTGTTTTCTGTAAACATATTATTTTTTTGTTCAAATGTCTAAACACACAAGCCGGATCATATAACTCTACACGGTTAGGCTTACCCATACTATGGGCAGACACATTCATGTTGTCACCAGCACGGGACGAATCTATTTCTTCTGTGCCTTCCCTGGTATTTGGTGATACTGCTGGTTTTGATTTGAGACATTCCTCCAGGTGTGAGGAATTACCTCCTCATGGTTTACATCTGGGTCTCCCGAATGACTGGCGATACCAAGCAATTCCTCCAGGTTATCTGCCGTCTGCATCCTCTTCACTAAACTGTTTCTTCCTTTTTTTCCATTTATTTATTTACTTACTTACTTTACCGGATTCCCAATTGCATTGCATGCAAATATTACAGCCCAGTCTGGAGCTCATCCTCGTGTCTTCCCAATCGTGTTTCTTTGCCCACTGTGAGTTTTGTTTCTGAGGTATTCGAATTTACATTGTGACTCTGACATGGTGTCGAAGAACTCTTCTGAGCCTCAGATGTGGAAGGTTTTCCTTGTACCTTGTTTAGGCTCATGGCTCTTTTTGACTTGATTTTCATGTAGGGTCAAAAACGTGGGTGAATGTTCTATCATTTTGCGCACCACGTCACCAGCATTTTGTAAAATGTCAATCTTTCCTCCGAATTATTTTCGTGCGTCTTTGCAAAACAGTTATTAGCAAAAGGAAAAACATTCCTCCATCCCACCACCCATCCCTGCCTCCTTCATGGATTATCACCGGATATATCAACTATAAACCAGGGCAAGCCCCAGGTAGTTGGTCAGTCAAAAACAAATTTCATGCTTTAAGCTTTGTGTATGTGTCGGGAGCAGGAGAGCTTTTTGTTTCATTTAGTTTAGTTTTAAAGTTTTCTGTCTTCTTGGGTTTTTTGTTTTAATTTTCATGATTTATTTGCTTTATGTTTAAGATAGAGAGCAGAGAACAGAGAGACAGAGAGAGCATATGAAGTTGGGTGGGGAGGAAGGTGGGGAGAAACTGGGAGGAGTTGGGGGAGGAGAAAATGATCCAAATGTATTGTTTGAAAAAAAATTAAAAACAATAACAATAAAAATTCTTTCAGGTATACATGCACAGAGCTTTCTATGGTTTCTCCATTTTGTTATGCGTCTTTCTCTGTATTGATTGATACCTTATTGGCTGCAATTACTTCAGTAACATTCTTCCATTTTGTTCTTCTAAAGAATTTCCTTTAGTTTAGGGCCTTGAGTTTCCATATAAATTAAAATCATCTATGTTTGTAGAAACCACTGCCAGAGTTCGATATGGATTACTTTAAGCCAACCGAACAAATTGCAAAGAATTAATATCTAACAGGTCAGGTCTTCCGTTCCATGAAATAATGCGTATGTCTTCATTTAGTTAGGGCTTTGATTTAGCTCACCAGCCATGAATAATTTTCAGCTTTGAAACTTTATATATGCTATGTTAGACCCATAACCATTTCATTTGCTTTATAAGAATTATATATAGTGTTTTTAAGGATTCTACTCATTTATTACTATTTCATAAGATTATGACTGGTTTTTCTACGTTGACTTTGTAAGCTAGAAACTTTCCGAGCCTATTTGCTATTCCTGAAAATTCTGTTGAAATTATTTTTGTTATTTAGAGAATTATGTCAGCTAGAAAGAGGGAGTCTTGTTCCACTTAGATTCATTTATTGCCTGGCTAGGACTTTCAGCATCATGTTCATTAGCGCTGATGCAAGTCAACTTTCCTTATTTCTGACCCTGGGAGGAAAAATTCAAACTTTTGCATTCTCTATAAAGACAACTATCACTTGTTTCAGAGTCCATCCTCCCAAAGTTGAAGCTGCCCTCCTGGCCCATTTTCTGAGTTTTAATCATGACTAATATTGGTATTTGTCAAGTGATTTCCTGCATTAACCAATATAACCATATCATTCTTTTTCTTTTAACTTATTGATGTGGTGGATTGCATTGATTGCTTATTGTATGTCGAATCAGCTTCGTACATCTGGAAGGAATGCCTTTTGGTCATGGTACATAATTCTTTGAATGCATTTCTGAGTTCCAGTCATTAATGTTTTGTTGTGGCTCTAAATGACTGAGTTCCTGAGAGATGTGGTCTGTTAACTTTTGATCCTCTGTACCTGATATTAAGTACTGATACCAACTTAAAGAAGAGATTGTACTGTGGAACTCCTACTTGACTTCTGAAAAAGTCAGTCAATTGGTATTCCTTTTGTTCTCAATACTTTGTTGGGTTCCCAGCAAAATCTTGTGGTGCTGGAGACTTCTTTACTGAGAGCTTTTTAATCTACCAATGCAAAACATTTAGAACTTTATGACTATTTTTGTTGATTTTCATTTGTAGTTTTGAGGCGTTAGTACTTTTTTTCATCATTGACATCATCAGCATAACATATTACCGTCTGTGTCCTTATGTTTCTTCATTCTTCTTTCTCATTTTTCTATCTCTTTCTTTTTTTCTCTTTTTGTTTCTGTTTTTAACGCCAGGGACTGCCCATGCTAGGCAAGACCTCTACCAGTGAACTATACTGTACCTCAGACCCCTTCCTCCCTCCTTGGCGACTACAGATTCTTTCTCAGCGTCACTTGATTACCTCCTGGTGTCAGTGATATCTGTGCCTTCTTATTTTTTATTGGGTTTCCAGTACCTACTTTCTTAGTTCATTCTTCTTCTCACTTTCTGTGCTAATATCATTTGCTTTTGCTTCGTGATCTTACTCCCTTCTCTCCTGAAGTTTCCTGCATCTCTTCTGTTTTTCCTGATTATTCTACTAATCTGTTTTTTTTCTTTTCTAATGCAAGAATTAATGTTATGTGTATTTCTTCCAATACTGCTTTACTGATGCCTTGCGAATTTTGAAAGCATTAATTTTTTAGGTTTATCTTTTAATTTCTTTTAAAACTATATTCATGTACAGATATGCTGGGTAATTTCCAGGATGGTGGAGAATTATAGGTCAGAGAACATAGCAGCATGACTTGTTTGTGACCCAGAACCTGGCTGATGTCTTAAAAAAGTCCTTGGGTTCTTTTCAGTTTATACTGTTATTAATTTTTTCTATATCCAGGAATATTTTTTGATTATTGAGAGAGCTTTTCAAGTCTGAAATTACAGTTATGTATTATTTATCTTCATTTTGTAGCACTGTCAGTTCTGACTTGTGAGTGAACTTGCATGTAAGTGGTGTTTATGTGTCTGGTGTTATATCTTATTTGTGCATGGATCCTTTCAATTTTTTGTATATGTGCATGTGTATGCATGTGAGTGATTTATATATGTGTGCAGTATTTGTGCATATGTTGTGGGTACTTGTGCTTGAGTGTGGAGATCAGATCAGTGTCTCACATACAGTCTCATTACTCTCCACCTTATTCTCTTCATTCAGGGTCTCCCTCTGAACCTGGAGCTTTTAGTCTTTTAATAAGGGTGGCAGCCAGCAAGCCCCAGGAGTCTTTCTGCCTCCACTCCCTCAGTGCTAGGGTTCTAGGCAGGCACAGGACCCCATCTGGCTTGTTACCTAGGTGCTGGGATCTGTATTACAATCCTCACACCTCAACAAGCACTCTAAACCACTGAGCCATTTCTCCAGATCCCAGATCCTTTTATCGTAAACGGAGACTGCGTTTTCATTTTCTGGCCACCCAGACCCTAATAATCACACAAAAACTATGTTAATTACAACAATGGCCAATGACTTAGGCATATTCTTAGCTAGTTCTTGTATCTTAAATGAACTCATTTCTATTAGTCTATAAAGCATCACATGGCTGTTGCCTATGGGCAAGATTCCAGTGTCTTTCTCCTTCAGGAGCTATGTGGCATCTCACTGACTCCACCTCTTTTTTTCCCTGCATTCAGTTTAGTTGAACACTCCTACCTCTATTAGGCCCTGACATAGGTCAAAGCATCTTCTTTATTAACCAGTGGTAATAAAACATATTCATAGAATACAGAGGGGAATCCCACAATAATTATCAGGCAATTTTCTCTTTGCCCTGAAGTCTTTTCACCTTTCATTATTGCAGTCAAATTGTTTTTTCTTATTATTCAAATTACTATCTTTTACAACTCAGTCACTTCACCCTTGCATATGCTTTTGTGTCTGAAATGAGTTTCTTGCAGAGAGTATAATGTTGAATCAATTTTTAAAAAAATTACATTGACAATTTTTATATTTAGATTGGCATCGATGGCCAAGCAGTTATTGATAAGGTAAATATTGATATTAACCCTCGAAAGTTTTTTTTTCTCCATTTTCCTTTTGCTTCTCTATTCTGCCTGCTAAAACCTGTGCATTTTCTCAACAAGTTACCATGATTTATTAACAATATCACTCACTATATAACTTTCTGAAATTTTATTATAGGCTGTTTTATTAAAAATAAGTTTTAATGTATGTCAATCATTTGAATGAAATACAAAAAATTAAAATTCTGTCAGTTTGAAACAGAGGACAGTAGCATTTTTGACTACCTCTAAAATAAAACATGATAAGAAATAGTTTTTTGGCACTAAAAACTTCGGAAAAAAATAAAAGCATCACAGTGAAAAATAAAAATCCTAAAAATAAAATGATAAATCTTTTAAAAAGAATCCATCAAAATTTTAGCAAATTGAAATAGCTATAAAAATGTAGAGGGACATACCATGAATTTGATTGAAAGACTCTAATTAATACTTCTGAGTATTGACATCAAGATATTAGTAAAATTTATAACTGTAAAAGATTACTCTATAATAATAAAAGAATAAGAATGACCAAACCCATTTATTACCAGCAAGATAATGAAAAAGGCCTAACTGTCTTCTCTATTTAGTTATCTTAAAAATGTAAAAATTAAAATGTGATGCTCATTCCAGAACAGCAAGATGCATACCCAGCAAAGCTTTCAATCACCATAGACAGAGAAAACAAGATATTCCAAGACAAAACCAGGTTTAAATAATACCTATCCAAATTCAGCCCTTACAGAAAGTACTGGAAGGAAAACTCCAACCCAAGGAAGTTAGCTGCACCCATGAAAAGACAAACAATAGATGACCTCACACCAGCAAATCCAAAGAAGGGAAATACACACACATAATCACCACCAGCAAAACCAAAAATAACAGTAATTAACAATCACTGGTCATTGATATCTCTTAATATCAGAAATAAAATATACAAAGGAGGCATACTTATTATGTAAAATCTTACCATTTAATTAACAATTTTTAAATTATTAACAAAATGGTCTGTTTTATTTTCACAAATTTGACTTGAATCTGGTAGAACATGTCCTCATTTTGGTTTATGCTCCTACAGAGGCTAGATCCTACGAGTAATAAATACTTTTTCTCAAATTTATTTAACAATTATATTTTTTAGCATAGCCAATTTTTCTGTAACTTCTTTTATAATTATATTATGCTCTTAACTCAGTGTTGGGATTAATGGTGTCCTGTTTTTATTGTTATTTTGTTCTTTGGTATCAACATATGTGTTATAATATAAATTTATGTCTGATTAGAATCATGACAGCACTCTATATATTTCAATATGTGAAGTTAATAAATTATTTATTCAATTCATAAAAACCCCTTCCTCTTCCATTTGACCTGTTATCCATGCCTTTTATTTATTTTAAAATATATTTTTATATTTATTTACATTTCAGTCATTGATATCTAATTTCACCACAGCATTGTATGAGGTCTGTGAGACTTCTCTGTGTAGAGAATATTGACTTTTGCTTTGTTGCTAGTATAACCATGCTACATTCTCACCAGGCACAAGGAATATGTAATATAATTTCTATTACACACCACTGGTTGGTTTGGACATTTTCATTAACATTAATTCTGTCTGATCTGACCTGCTAAAGACATAAAGATATGTCTACGTCTCTTCCTTCTGTGAATTCTTATTCACCTGTTCCCTGAGTCTCCAAAGCTCTACAGCCATGTGATATGTAGCCCGTAATTCTAGGATAAACTTTCACAAGCATCATGTTCTCTGGCAAATAGGTCAGTGATATTTTAAAGTACCTCTCAATTTGGTGATCTGCCATTTCGCCTATTCAAATGCACACTTCCTGACAGTATCAAGAAACACAGACCTATGCCCTTTTCATTCCCTGAGTGATGTATTTGGTCCATTTTTGCTACTATGACATTTTACTTTTATTTATGGTTTCCATTTGCTTCCTTCTCTTTGAATAAAGTGAACAATAAGTCACTTGGTTAAGTTTTTGTAATTTCAGGTGTGATGATCTTGTTTTAACTGTGCTACTATTCCCCCTACCACTTAACCCCTTTCTTTTTCACTACTGAAGATTGAACTTGGGTTTTTTCTATATGCCAGGGAAACACTCTACCACTGAGCTATACAGCTAGTTACACCTATGAGATTCCATTAAGACACACGTGACCCTGGAGTAATGCATTTCTACCAATGCATTCTCATACCCAGAATGTTTGTCCCACCCTGGGCTCCAATGGATGAGGTCTCGGTATCTGATCTTCAGCCCAAGGAATTTAAAGGATGTTATTTTACATCTGAAGGAAAAACAGATCCTGGGTTTGTAACCTGCTGTAGCGCCTCAGAATTGGGACAATGAACTTCACGTTTTCTATTTGCCTTCCTCTGAAGCATAGGCCTCTCCATGGAACAGAGTGTGAGAGTGTCTTACTCGTGTCTTTTTAAGGCTGTTCAGCAGCACAACACTTAACCTGAGTTTAAAAAGAGACCGCACCTGTGCTTCCCAGTCACCCAGACCCAGATAATCACACAGAAGCTGTATTAATTACAGCACTGCTTGTCCAATGGCTTAGGTGTATTCCTACCTAGCTCTTCTATCTTAAATTAACCCATTTCTATTAATCTGTGCATCTCCCTGAGGCTGTGGCTTACCAGAATGGTTCTGGCCTCTTCAGCATCTATATGGGGTCTCTCTAACTCTTCCTTCTTTCCTTCTCTGCCTTCATTTGGATTTCCCACCCTTCTATAATCTGCCCTGCCAAAACCAAAGCAGTTTCTTTATTAACCAATGGTAATAAAATATATTTACAGCATACAGAGGAGAATCCCACTTGACTTGAGTTGTTAAAGAGTTGTCTAATGCAATTTTAATTTCCGGAACAATAACTGTCTGCACCTTACTTCTTGGTATTCTGTTGTTTGATTTCATTGCTATTGTTTCTGTCTTTTGCTCATCTTAATTAGCCTCTGTTTGAGGTCAAGGTTGCTCTTTTCCCAGAAGGCACTAATTCTTGAGATTTGATATAACATATAGCATGGAAAGGAAACTATAAGGTAGCTCCTAAACTGGCAAACTATATCTTGAGCATTTACTTTAAAACACGAATTTCTCAAACTATGAAACTTAAATAACATGTATCTTAATGTATATAAACCTACTATAAGAACAACCTAAGAAGTCAGGCAGTGGTGATGCATGTCTTTCATCCCAGCACTCAGGAGGCAGAGGCAAGCAGATCTCTGTGAGTTCAAGATCAACCTGGCCAACAGAGTTAGTTCCAGGACAGACTCCAAAGCTGCAAAGAAACCGTGCCCCCCCCCCGAAAAAAAAAGAAAAAAAGAAAAAAAAAAGAACGACCTAAGAAAATGGATTTTATATCCTGAATATGGACCTGACTAATTAATCTTCGTGTGTTAAATTAATATTTAGGAACTATTTATTTGCTCAGCTTCTTCAGGAAAAGCTTTTATAAACACATAATGCTGTACCCTAAAGGTGAATAAATTCCACAGTGGTGTCAAGGGTAATATTCTCAAACCATCCCAACTACAACTGTTGGTGTGATTTTATATATTTCAATTTCTCCAGAATCATTTCATTGATCCCATTTCCTATGATTTTCAAGGTCTTTCAGGGGGTGTAAATGCATCTTAAGAATATTCCTGACTTATGACCTGTGCAGTTTACAAAGTTAAAGTATCTAGGACCTGGATAGGCTGGTATAATTAACATTCAAAATAGTAGCTGTATCAAAAGTGCTTCTTTATTCTGATAATCTTATGAATTTGGGTCAAAATGGGGCAGACAAGGGTTCCCTTGGATATTTTTTTTTTTTAGAAATGACTATACTTACTTGAGTCATTTAAAATAACTATCTCTAAACATCACCTAAATAAAATAGTCCATGGTCTTCTTTTCATGCTTGTAACTGAAGCTTAATATATTCTAGGGTTTTGAACTAAAAAGTAGAAGTTTGAAAAACCATAGTTATAATTGAAATTTTATTTTCTATCATTAATTCATTCTACAATGGCATGCACCAAATAATGCAACCATAGTAAATTTTCCAAGGAAATTTAGATATCATTTGCCAAACTCTTTTACTTTCAGATGAGGAACCAAATTCCATAGAACACCAGTGATTTGTGTAAGCAAACAATCACAAATTTTGTAGCATTTATGTTTTAAAACCAAAAATAGGATGAAGGCAGAAAGTGGAAGTGAGCTGAGGTACCTGCATTCAAAAGCCTTATTGGTTGCTTTCCCTCAAGTAATGGGATAAATTTCTCGAATTCATGCTACTTGCGTGTCTTCTGATTATAGCCTAGTTGATGGTGACTATTTAAGTATATGAAATTCAATACTCCTTTTTTGCTAACATGTATTATCTATTTATTATATATGAACACCATGATGCGTAAAATACACATGAATTGTCATTCAAATGTCATAATCCCACAAGGGAGACAAGACCACTAATCCCACTCCATAAACACTACAAGATTTTCTGTGTATGGAAATTTTAGCACCTTGTGTAAGTCAATACATCTAGGGAGAAAATCTGATCAGAGGGATAATTTCTAGATTTGATTCTCAATAGTAACCACAAAGCTTTGTGTAGATCATGGCTAATAAAAAGATTCTCTCATATTTCTTTGCAGTATTTTATGACCTTCCCTATCTCTTTTTCTTGCTTGCCATACCTACATGTGCACCTACCTCTCTTTACAGGACCAGTACTTGGCTCCCTTGCCATAAATGTCCAGCTCCATTCTTTCTCTCAATGAGTGCGTATGTCCAACTTACTCGCCTATGCTCCCGGTGGCCAGGGGACTTCCTTTTCTGTCCTCTTCTCTTTCCCTGGTCTGTCTCCCATTCTCCCATCAGTTTCACTTAAGAAGCCCTCACTTCGTATTTTCGGCACTCAGGTTCCCATCCCCTATTTTTCATCTGTTTCCCAAGAACCCATCTAGAGATACCCATGTATCCAAGCCAGGCACTGAAAACCTGGATGTGCTGGAAAGCATTACAGACAGCTGGTTTCATTCTTATTTCTCCCTCAGTGGGTCATCAGAGAAGATTCCCAGTACTGCAAATGAATAGTTTGTGGAGAACTTTGGCTTGTAAATTTCACAGACTCAAAGGCTTATTTGTGTAATTGTTGCAAGGAAATGATTACATATTTTCTCTTTCTGACTTTACAAAACAAAACTGTCAGCTAAGATTCCTTATTGATCCTCAGTATAATTTCATTATTTTTATTGTCACTAGAGATGTACAAAATTAGTATCCATTTCTCTTTGACATTTACCCCAGGCTGCCACTTCCTCTTCCACAGTCCCTCCAAGAGTCAGGTACCGAGAAGCTCATGCTATTGTTCCAACAGGAAAGGTAGGAGCCCATTCACCTTATGGCTTTCCATAGTTCAGTGGTCCTGACCCATGACTGTCCTGTGCAGCTCCCCAGACTCTGTGACAACACAATGTCTCCATCCGTGGATGAGTGATGCTGTCCCAGAGCCCTGTCTGTATTTGGGTGCCTAGTTTCATCTTCCATCTTCCTTGTTTTGTATGCAATCTACCCATCTTTCCATAATTAGCTACGTTTTCCATGACCACACCTCACTGCAAGAAATTTCTTTCTGGTCCATCAGACCACAGTTACGACAGAGATTAATTTGGTCTTTCGCTATAAATCCACTGGAACCCATCTCCTCCACTTTGAGTACTGGACCCAGAGCAATGTTCTCCTACTGGAAGTGAGATGTTTACGTCTCACTTCAAACTTCTCAGTCTCTTTAGCAAGAGCTGATGAGCTCTGGGTGGCTGTTGCCTTTTAATGTTAACATTTTTGGTCAGGAAATAGACTCCCCCAGTGTTTCCCTCTAGAATGAAATCAGCCACTTGGATAGAATTCTACTCACGCGAATTCTTGTCTCTATACAACGCACATGGTAACCCTGACTGGCCACAGTCAGATGGCTGAAGTCAGAGAGGAGCCTATGCTACATAACTGAATCCGGCTCCTTCCTTGCCTGATAGATGAGCAAACTAGATGTGGGAATTGTACAGCCCCTAGGGAGGCCTCTTGTCTTACTGTGGCATGGGCTGAGAACATGTGGAAGGGGCCCAATGAGAATAAGAAAGGACACATCTGTGGCTGATGTGCGGAATCATTAGCACTGTCACTCCGAGCTTAGGACAGATAATCAGCTAATTCTGAGTCACAAGTCGGAATACAACCCTGTTTAATTGTGTTCTTATGCCTATAGTACCATAAGAAATTATTTAACCACATCTTTTTATAAAATCTTAGTTTAAATATCAGCTTTTGAGCTTCAAACATGGGTGTAAGATGTATGAGGATCTAGCCCCCCTCCCAAATGACATGCACATCAAAATTCAATCAGAGTGTACAGATTAGTCAAAGAAAAATCACAGGAAACTGAACTTGGTAAGATTTAAAAGCAAATTGTAGAGAGAAAATAACCATGTGTGGACAGTGACCCTGGGATGTAATGACTGATGGTATGGCAGGAGGTGCCATGGAGCCAGGAGCACTGAGAGACAAGAGGGCATCCATATTTACTTTCAGTAATAAGAGGTCACATGTTTCCTGGATTTGTCTATGATCTAATGACAAGTTATAACTTCCATGTGGTGACACATTCCCTATGGCCACGGCTCCCGGTATTTGTCACATGCCTGGACTTTGGGGTTGAAGCAAAGACTAGAACAGTCTGGAATGGTTTCAACCATGCAGCCTCTGTTTGTTTTTATACTTGGCATCCTGAGGCAAAGACGTGTGTCAGAGAAGACCCCGTCAGTACACTTCTGTAGCCAAGCCAGCAGCCTTGGGAGGGAGGCAGATGCAGGAACTTCCTCATTTATACCTCAGGACTAACGAGGTCCAGTGGGAAGCACCCCAGAAAAGTGAAGATAGGACAGAAGCCAGCCGTCTCCCTGTATGCGGCAACATGGCTGGTAGAGCAGAGGTCCTTACCTCTGTAGCCCACAGTGAGAAAGGAAAAGCCAGGAGAAAATGTACAAAGGTGCCACAAGAACCAGGTTCCCTGGACACAGGACCAGAAAACCATTTTCTTCCTGTTCCAAGTGTGAAGAACACTGGTCAATGACACAATCCCACAGCTCAGGAAAGTGGATTTCTGGTAACCCTTTACCCTGGTGCATTTGAAAATGACCATAGGAATTTCTGTTTAATTTAGGTAGACCGCCAAGGTGTGGAAATTGATTTACTAAGATACAAACGGTGGGTGTGCATTCTTCAGCTGGTAGACATCATGATAATTGTTTAAACGTGATACTATTTGGACTTTTGTGCTCTGGAGTTCGTGGGGATGGGATTACAAAACTATGTATTTTCAGTAAGGAAAGAGAAGAAGGCTCATCCGGATAGGCGCCGCGCAACCTGTCTCTTTCAGCAGAAAGCCACAGAAAACTTTCCTTCCTGGCTTTGCAAGGCTACGTCCTCAGAGGAATACCAATGAGGGACAAAGGCTTGGCTGTGTTGCGGCACCCGCAAATGTAAAATCAGTTCGCAGTGGAGTTAAGAACGACTGAAAGCTTTTCTGTTTGAAGAGGAATCTGAAACAATACCTCGTGATGACTAGAAGTTGTCGTGATTGTTCTAATTGATGTTATTCTCGTGTGATCTGGGTTTATTGTGTATTTATGTGCATTTGCTTATCGCAGGTCATGCTTCAGCCCGAGCTTTCCGCTCCATTCACACATGAAGCTAACAAATCAATCATGGCATGTATGTATATTTCTCAGCCCCGCTTGTTTATGTCAGATGGGCCTGCCATATGTAGTCTCTATACATTTTATGCCCACATGTTTATATCACACAGATAATCCATCTGAGATTGATTTCCACTTTACTTTTAAGTCCCCGGGACTGACAGTGAAAATATCCATCCTGAAATCCAAGCTGAAGTTGTGATTTTTGCCATAGAAGAACAAAAAAAAAAAAAGCTATTCTTTTTTCTCTTATAACTCGGTTATGGATCCATTTAAAGTAATGTTCCTGTGGCTCGTGACTAAATTGTGCTGGGGAAGAAAGTTGCTATCGGGGTGCTGCAGTTCTCCAGTTTCACACCAAGCATTCCCTCTTGCTGCCTCCCCCCACCCCCCAGCAGCACTAAAAGCAAAAAGATGGTGTGAGGGAAACACAAAGACGGTCCCTTGCAGAGAAACACACCCTGACATCAAGCATCTCTGTCAGGGCTGACAGAGAAATGGCATGTTCAATTTTCACTTTATTTACCAACAATCAACATCTTACGCACACATGCCTATCTAACTTTCATATCCCTGGACCCCAAAAAAACCCGGGCTAGGAGAACAGCAAATACGCAAGAAGCTAGGGGACGCGCTGGTGCTTCCTGGAGCACCTTTACAAATGTACAAGCCACAGATACACAGCATGCAAACGTGCCTCTCCAAGCGTCAAAACACCACGGTGTTAATTCATATTTATATGCAGCTGTGCACGACCCTTTCCGTGCCTCAGCACCTTTCCTGTCCACAGAGGGGCGTCGATTGAAGTTGGCATGCAGAATTCAGAGGTCTGATATTTTTGTCCCCTAAATAATTTTCTCACATGAACCCGGGAGAAATCTCTCTTATGTGTGTGTGGCATTTAGACGTTCAGAGGCATAGACATGTAGGAAGAACAAAGTGCATCCTTTAAGAGCTGGAGCCCTTAGAAGTTGCCCTACCCTTGTATTTTAGTTACTAAAGCTGACAAATGGGAACATCACCCACAGTGATGGTTCGTAAGCAAATCTTATGGAGAATGAGGGAGGACTGCATTGTGCAGAAGAGTCTAAAAAACCTGCCAAAGCTATTAGGGTCTATTGTGTCATTCCAGCTGCTATACAGGCATCCTTTATCCATGTGTCAAAAATGCTTACTAAGTTTTTCTCCTAGCAGAAAATAAGCCATAACTACACAATAGCCTTTGTCTGCTTTGAGGCTGGCTAATGCACACACCAGGACCACAGGTACCCTTGTTTCTGCACCTAAACCTTCAACTCACACATTATTCTTCCTGAGTGTCACACAGCGAACTCAGAGGGGCCAGCAAGAGCTCTGTGCTGGGACCCTCCTTGATCAGACCTCGGTATCCAGTGCTCCGAGAATGCCCCCACTACTCCTCACAAGTCTGTGCCCCCAGGATTCTCTGGAAGCCTCCCAAATATTGAGGTTCATGCACTACCTGAATAATAACAGCCTGAAGCTTCCACGGTGATTCAGACGTTTACCTACAATTAGAGGCATCAATGAGGCTGGTGACTTTACAAACACAGGTAGGAAGCAAAAAGATGAATGAACAAATAAACAAACAAAACATAATCCAAGGAAGATGCTTTGTTATCGAAAGAAAAATAACCAGAGCTAGGAAAAATTACCCAAACCGTCTAAAAATAGCAACATTCCGACACAGAGACAGAGGCCCCCAGGGGCGGCACGGTACAAACAGGACTAGAACAACCAGACTTTTTTTTCATATGAAATTGCATAATTCCTGGACCAGTCAATACAAAGGCCCAGTTCTCCAAGCTCCTTTCACGGGGCTCTCCATGATAGGAGCCCCAGTCCTTTCTCTGCTACAGAGCAGACTAGTCAAGACTAGACGGTTTCTAAATAGAAAAGGCTGGTTTTGTCTCACAGTTCAGCAGATTGGGAAATCCAAAGGCATGGTGTCTGCATCTTCCTGGTTTCTGTCAAGGACCTCAAGGTACTCTGACTTAAGGAAGCTCATGAGAGGGCAGGAGGTACTCCCAGAAGAACAAAGAACACTGAGAAGACTAAGCAGTTTCCCATAACCTGTGTTCAAGACAACCCAGCCATCCTTGTGGGAATAGCATTCATTCTTTTATGAGAATGGACTCCTAACTCAAACCTCCTAAAGGCCCCATGATGACATAGAGGACCAAGCCGCAGCATGAGTTTTGTTAGGGACAAAAAATATTTCAGCAATAGTTTCATGTCACACTCTCCCACCACACTTACACAGTTTTTCAATAGAAAAAATAATTAATGAAATTCAACAAAAAATTAATTACGCAAATTAATATGGTAACATATATAAAAATTAATTATGTACACTAAAACCCTTTAAAGAAATGATCAGTAGAGAGATACATGCACATTTCCCTCCCTATGACCTGAGATATTCTCTTTCTAAGCTTGGCCCATAGTAATCTTCCAACAGAGTCCAAGCCCCGCTTTGACATTTGAAAGCAAGCTTCTGTTTTCTTGTGCTTGTGATCAGTGTGGTTCACATGACATTGCAAAAGCATCTCTCAGTGTGTGTGTTCCTTTAAATATAAAACTATCCTACTTATGGCCTGTGGTCCTCAGCTAAATTTCTACAAGTCCAGTCTTTTACTCTGAAATCCTTTGGGAGTAGCAAACAGGTCAAAGTCCCCTAAGGAGACAAGACTGTGCCTGTGTCTGCATCTGAGTGTGAGGGAATGGAAGCAGGAAGCCCAGAGCACTGTTAGTAGCTGTGGACACAAGTTTGCCTTCGCACTACCTATGTGGAATTTCAGCATTGTTTTTAAATAGGTTATTTTTCGAAAAGCTATCCTACTATGATCTGTACAGCGGGAACGTGCTTGCCTCTCTTACGACAAACTCTCATTGACCTTACTTAATGACCAGGCTGAAACATCGAGGGAAATACAAAGAGATAGCAGCATTACAGGAGCTTTTAGATCATTTTGCTGCTTTCATGTTAGAGGGTTGATTTATGTGAATCACGATCACAGGAAGTTAGAAGATTGTAGCATATCACCAGAGATTCCGAGATGAGTTCTGTCTGGAATGGAACCATCCAGGTCTGTGGGTTTCTAGGTGGATTTGGGGTGCTGTCGAGGTGATATGCAGGGTGCCTCCAGTGCAGAGAGCTAAATGAGTCATTAGGAAACTTCCATTACTGCAGCTTCGACTAACGGCTCGATGAAAGGATGTATCAAGGGCTACAAATGTGGTGGCCAATGAGAGAGTAGAAAAATAATGAGGTGAGTTTGTCCAATCTTTAGGTAGATAAAATTCTAATAAGCTTCAGTAGGGGGTAAGTGTTTGGGATTGGATGTTGGCTGATTCCAGGTGTGAAGGGTTTTCTACAGCCTAACTGAAATGGGAAGAGAAAGAGGGGGTAAGGGAGAAGAGAGGGAAGGAAAGAGAGAGAGAGAGAGAGAGAAAGAGAGAGAAATTACCATGCTTTCCTGGAGAGCATGTTTCCATGTTCTTGTCATGTGCTTGTTTAGACACTACCAAGCGTTATGTTTCTGCAAAACACTTCAGAGTCTGACGGAAGCTGTGCATGCCAGGAGTCATGATGCAGTACACTGAACTCTCTAATAACAGATGTAATAAATGTATTTTGACATGTGCTTAAGATGCATTTCTTCTCTTGACACTACGATGTAAAGATGTACAATAGGAAACCCTCAGCCATATAGATCTGTTTTCATCCACACAGATCCCCAAAGCAAGGAAGGTGGAGTGAAAAGAAAATCAAATGACACATTAGGCTGCAGTCATTGGAGAAGACTTGATTTATACCCCACTTAATCAAGGCATTAAATTCAACATCAGCCATCTCTAGAGAAGGTGCCTATTCAATCCCATGCTTTGCCCCTAGCCATCTCTAACATCTGCTGGTGTTAAATTCTTCCTAACATTTAACCTAGATCTGCCTTACTACTGTAACCGCACTACTTCTTGTTTTATCCCCACTGACTTGGGAGAATAATTGCCCCCTTCCTCTTTATAAAACCTCTTTACATGAGTAAAATGGATATTACGTGTCCCTCTGGGTTTCTTTTCTGAGAACTGGATGTGTACAGTTCTCTAAACATTTTCTCAACCTTTTATGAGAAGTTACCCCTCATGAGTTAGCTCTTTCTGTGAAAGGTGGGATGCCCCAAACCCAGGATCCAAACAAGGTATGTCCACATCAAGTCAAACGGGGTTACCAAGCAAGGTCTATTCATGAGTGCCTCTGAGCATAGCATAACCAGGGCAGTTCAGTTTTTCTTGGCTGTCTTCTCCTAGACTGGCATTTTATTGCATCCTAAACTGCAAGCATCATCTGGAGAGGGAGATTAATTGCCTTTCTCTGTGTGGCCCTCCCAGCCCTCTCCGCAGGGTTGTCCTTTCTGGAATCATTCCATGAGCTGAACCCTTGGTTTCTTACCAGGCTTCTTCAAACAAGGCTCTTTTGCTGAGTGGTAAGCTTCAGTTTCCATATTAGAGGCTAAAGAAACTCACTTGGTGTACCTTCCCATAGTGTCTAGTTTTCGTTTTTAACGATTGTTTTGAGTTCACAGCAAAATTGAGCAAAAGGCAGAAGGATTTCCCATGCCTGCTGTGTACACACTTGCACACATATATGCATGCATGCCTGTGCAGACATGTATGTATACACAACCACCAGCAACCCCACTAAGATAGAAGCCAGTGCCACAAGTTGGGTTAAATACTGCTCTTGGTACTTTTGATTGTGTGGCTTTTGACAAACATGTGAGAACATGTGCCCACCCTGTTCCACATAGCATGGCTCAATTGGGCTGAACATCCTTTGGCGTCACCAAATTCTTCTTCCAATTACCCTAAGCAGTCACTGCTCTCTTTCCTATCATCATGGTTTCTGCTCTTCCTGAACTTCATATGTGAGGGATTATAAATTATGTAGTCATTTATGGGGATGAGTTTTTTAGTTCTCAAACATGAATAAGTTAATATCATTTCCAGAAACATCTAGTGCCTGGATCATACTGGAATTGGTCTTGGGACAGACTAACCCTCCCCAGGAAATCATTCTCTCTCTCTCTCTTTCTCTTTCTCTCTCTCTCTCTCTCTCTCTCTCTCTCTCTCTCTCTCTCTCTCTCTTATTTTTATTAGTTCTTTGAGAACGTCTCACAATGCCTTTGGATCATATTTACCCCTCTCTGACTTCCTTCTAGATCTCCTAGATCCCCCTTTGCTACCCAACTTAGTGTCTTTTTTTTTCCTTTTCACAACAAGTACAGTTTCTGCTGTCCATATAGTCTTGGGTATGTGGCTTTTGCTGGAGAGTGGTCTACACTGGCGAGTGCACCTCTAAGGAAACCCGGCTCTTCCTCCCTCCATAGCCGTTACATGCTAATAGCTCAATGGGTTGGAAAAGGATATTCAAGCCTTTATCATAATTATTGGCATGAAGGCTTAAGGGCCATTGTGCAGGATGAAACCTTGAATCTTCAAGACACAATACGTAATGTGAATTGACAAATATCAATAGTAGCGAGTCCCACAGAGCAGACCCAGGACAGGGTTGTTGGATTTCAGAGCCTGGGAGTGCTTTTGGAAGAAGCCTGTAGTCTGCTGCTATTCACCTCTTTGAATTTATAAACCTTTGGTTCCTGGTCTTTCAAGGCGGCATGAGAAAAATACAAACATTTTAGTGACAGATGAAGAAACAGACGAAACATGAGGACGATAATGACGACGAGAGGTGCCTTTCTCCAAGCGCTTCCTGAGCACTGCCCGTGGTTTTCCACCTTCAGCCCCGCTGCCCATCTCCTGAAATAGACGGTCGTCATTGTTGCTTTCCACACTGCCAGGAGCTTCCCGTCTCTGAACTGAAGCTTTTTGCAATTTGAGTATAAAAGGTGTTTGTGTCTCATAAGTCATGATTTAAATGAACTTTACAAAGTGTTGAAGCCTGTGCTCTACATAATGGATTCTCTTTGCCATCTGTCAAAGAAAAATGGCAATACCCAGAAAAGCATGTGTTAAGTATATCTAACAATCACAGATGTAGCTAAAAAAGGGGGGGGGATGAAAATAATTATAAAAGGATGAGGTATGATTTTTCTCTAAAATTTATGATAAAAAATTGTTACTCTTTTATAAATTGTTTTTGTGCAAAGAGAAGAAAGGGCCTGCTGAGGATCTTCTGTGCATAGTATGGCCTTTGGGATTGTAACCTCGCGGCAGCTGTGTTTACCTGCATGGACCCACTCAACTGCAAGCAGTCAGCGTTCCACTGCAGATTGGAGGAGGGGCATGAGACCCCCCAACCCTAGCAGAAGAGCTGTTGCCAATTGATGACTGCTGGGGAAAGAAGACCAAACTGTCTGTGGGGGCGTGCCTGCTGGTAGGGGCCCATGTTGCAATGGATGGCCCCACACGCATGCGCACAGTGGGCTCTAATGAGACTCTGTGGGGTAAAGAGATGGAGTTGGGAACGAGGAAAGGAGATGGATTGGGAAAGGATCCAGGAAGAGCTGAAGGCAGGATGCTTGGGGATTTTGATCAAAATGTCGATTTTCATCAAAAAAAGAATAAATGAAAATAAAAATATTAAAAATACAGAAGAAATAACTTGTTCTCGGTGATATTCTCAGTATTCAGAAAGGGTGATAATTCATCTTTTGTTGTTTTTTTAAAATTTTTTATTTATTTAAAAGTTTTTTTTTTCATTTTACATACCAACCACAGTTCCCCCTCCTTCCCCTTCTCCTCCTTCTCCTTAACTTTCCCCCCACCCAACCCTGTATCCACTCCTCAGAAAGCATAAGGCCTCCTATGGGAAGTCAACAAAAGTCTGACATGTCAAGTTAAGGCAGAACCAATCTTCTTCCTCCTGTACCAGGGCTGAGCAAGGTATCCCTCCACAGGAACTGGGCTCCAACAAGACAGTTGATGCACTAGGGATAAATTCTGGTCCCACTGCCAGTGGATCCACACACTGCCCAAGTCACAGAACTGTCCCCCACATTAAGAAGGCCTAGTTTGGTCCTATGCAGGCTCCCCAACTATCAGTCTAGAGTCAATGAGCTCCCACTAGCTCAGGTCAACTGTCTCTGTGGGTTTCCCCATCATGATCTTGACCCTTTTGCTGATATAATCACTCCTCCCTCTCTTAAACTGGACTAGGACAACTCAGCCTAGTGCTTAGCTGTGGAACACTGCATCTGCTTCCAGATTACTGGCTCAAGGTTCTATGATGACAATTAGGGTAGTCATCAATCTGATTACAGGAGAAGGCCAGTTCATGTACCCTCTCCGCTATTGCTAGGAGTCTTAGCTGGGGTCATCCTTGTGGATTCATGGGAATTTCCCTAGCACCAGATTTCTCCCTAATCCTATAATAACTCACTCTATCAAAATATCTTTTTCCTTGCTATCCCTCTCTGTCCCTACCCCAACTCAACCATCTCCTTCCCTCATATTCTCCTCCCCGCTCCCCTTCACCCTTTCCTCCTGTCCCCATTCACAATTCATTCAGGAGATCTTCTCTATTTCCTCTTCCCTGGGGCATCCATACATATCTCTTTTAGGGTCCTTCTTGTTACCTAGCTCCTTGGGGCTTCTGGAGTGCAGCCTGGTTATCCTTTTCATTACATCTAATATCCACTTATGAGTGAGTACATATTGTGTTTGTCTTTTTGGGTCTGGGTTATTGCACTCAGGATGGTTTTTTTTTCTAGTTCCATTTGCCTGCAAATTTCAAAATGTTATTAGTTTTTACCACTGAGTAATACTCCACTGTGTAAATGTATCACATTTTCTTTATCGGTTTTTTGGGTGAGGGGCATCTAGGTTGTTCCAGGTTCTGGCTATTACAAACAATGCTGCTATGAACATAGTTGAGCATACGTCCTTGTGGTATGGTTGAGCGTCCTTTGAGTAGATGCCCCAAAGTGGTATTGCTAGATCTTGAGGTAAATTGATTCCCAACTTTCTGAGAAACTGCCATTCTGATTTCAAAGAGGCTGTACCAGTTTGTATTCCCAACAGCAGCAAAGCAATGTTCAAAAGGGGCAACATTTAAATGAAGTCAAGATAAAAATACAGAGCCCCGAGTCTTACTACCCTCCCTCCATCAACCATTCCAGACGGAACTCTGTATTGACTCATTTCAGGGTTCAACAATTCTATTCCACAGCCTCAGAAAATGGCGAAGCCTCTACAGTCAACCATGGCTCTTAATTTTACGATCTTTCAGTAGTTGCAGTTTGGAGCTTACAAACAATATTTGTATGCACACACACACACACACACACACACACACACACACACGCAGACTCCTTACGCTCCTTTTATGCAAAAATAGAATGTGAAATCGCCTTTTAAATTACCGAGAGTTATAACCAAAAATATAAAGAGTTCCAAGCCCACCCAGCCACAGCCTCTGACTCCACAGAGCAGACAGGCAGCCCTTGTATCCCTCTGAGCTCCCCACCACAGAATCTGCACGCACCATAAAATGAATGTTTTCAAGGGCCGAGTTGGGGAGAAATATTCTGGGCAGCCATAAATAACTCGGAATTTTTACCTAGCAGTTTTGAAGAGTGTCAATGTAGGTAAGATAAAGCAGTGTTACAATTAGAATCCAAGCAATTCCTGGCTGCCCAGCATAACTTTCTCTAGCAGGACACACCACAAGGGAGAGACAAGGAAATAGTCATAGCTGCTTGGGAATGTCTGACTCCCCTTGATATCTGGGAAGAGACTCCAAATCTCGAAGACAAGCTAATGTCTCAAAGAAACTATAGCACACCAAAGTATCTATTCTTATTTTCTTCTCGTAGTGCTGGGGATCAGACCTGCAGCCACAGACAGGCTATGCTTGCCTGAGCTATGTACTCCCCTGGTCCCCACACCTACTCTTTAATATAACTTTTCTTTTTAAAACTAGTACTAACCCCAATATCATACATACACACATCCTTTTCTAAAGCTCGTTTTCGTGTATCTCACATTGGCACCTGGGTGCAATGGTTCTTATTCCTCAGAGACGCACAAGTTCAGAGTATTTTATTAGTCCAAAATATTGATCTATATAGTATATATGATATACACATGTTAAAAACTAGTCCTTAAAAACACCCATTTTTTTTCCTGATAATTTCTTCTGCTAATAGAACGCAAAGTTCAAAGAACAAATCTCTTCTCCAGATCCTGAAAATGCTGGCTCTTGGTTGCTTCTGAACACTGCTTTGCTCTGAGTCTCCTATATCTCACAAAACAAGCAGGGAAATGGGCCAGCCTGTGCTGTGATGTGACTCATTAGTGAGTTATCTTTCTCCACGCTCCTCTCCTCTCCTCACTGGAAAGTGTTACACAATTCCAGGTAGACATTATTCCTCGGTCACTGAGAAAAGGACGGTGGCTCCTCATCCTCCTTCTCCTCACACCAGTGACTCTCCAGAAAACTCGCCTCCTCCCATCTTTAAAGATAGGATGCAAATTCGGGTGAGATGTAAAAAGGCCTTTTCCTTGTGGCAGCTGCCTTGCATGCAGTGTGGTTTCAGTTCTCGGAGCAATGGAATCGCTTGCAGGTTTCTTTCTTTCTCTTTCTTTTCATGTATCTCTGTTCAGTGTGTTTGTGTAAGTGAGCTAAATGCCAAGGCAGCCCCTGCTGTGTGTGGTCCACCACCTGCCACCATCCCTTGGCCATAGAGATTCCAGCTATTTAACTTTAGAAATGACATTTCTGCGCGGTTCTTCCGAGATAGCAAGGTATGTCAATCACCAGGAGCGCTGCCAATGGCAGTGTCAATGGCGTTGAATTTCCCATTGATGCTTGGGTGACAGGGCTATCTCTTTGACTTCTCTGGCTGGTAGCTCTCATATCACTCAGAAAAGTTTATTTCCCAAGGAATTTTCTTTGTGATATCAAACTCAACGTGACCTTCCTTTTGTAGTCTCGGGGACCACCCACTGTTTTATCGCCTGGACACTCTTCTTAGTTGACTCGTGGAACACTGGGCTCCTGTGATCTCCTCCAGGCGGACCTTGAAACTCAGGGAGAAGGCTGAGGAGAATGGTCTGGTTTCCATGTTTGGGAACACCAGTGAAGCATGATTAATGCTCAGAGACAGAAATTGCAGTTCAACCTGAAGGTCAGAAAAGCAAAGCAGCCAGCCACTGGCTCCTACCTCTACCTCAGTACTAAATGGTGATCCTGCCTCCAGGAATCTCAGAATGAGACTGACTGTGAGCTGTCTCCTCCTGTTTTATAATCCTCTCTAATTATAGGATTAAGGGCGTGCACCACTACCACCTGGTTTCTATGCCAAATTAGTGTGGCTACTGGGATTAAAGGTGTGTGTCATTGCTGCCTGGTCTGTGAGGCTGGCCAGTATGGTGTTTTACTTTTCTGATCCTTAGGCAAGCTTTATTTATTAAAATACAAATGAAATGCCACTAGGAATAGATTGGAAAGTAACCGTCAAACTATGAATTCTAAAAAAAAAAACAACAAAAAAAAACATTTGTTCATACCAATAGAGAGGTTTCTCCAGTGATCAATATAACAGTGAAGTTTTGTGAAATGGCATGTGTATTGTGAACTCTGAAATGACTGGATACACATTTGTGGCTACCTCCCACATGACTATGTGTCACTTGCACATAACAGGTAACTGTACCTGAAAGACATGGCTGTGGTTGGCAATAGGCCAGTTACTGAGGAGAGAAAGAATATCTGAATAAAATTCATGTCTCCTTCATATTTGCACATCCTTTAGCCTTAGGCACCCTGAATATTTTTATTCCACACAGGTAGCCTGCAAATTCTGGTTTGAAGGAGTGAGAGATGTTATTGTTATCCAAGGGAAGGCAGTACTTGGGAAGAAGCAGGAGATGGCTGGAAGGGAGCTTTCTCATTGTCCCTCCTGTCCCCCACACCTGATTGAGAAGGAAGGATGCCTGGCAGGCCACCCCAGCTAGCCTCCTGTCCTGGCAGAATATCTAAGAGCAGCGAACAGCTGCCTTCCACCACCTGGCCAGCTCTCACCTCAGAAAGAAAAAGGCAGAGCTTGTCTAATAATAAAACATACTGTCCTGGAAGGAACTCGCATTTTCCTCTGCCTGGGCCAGACTAGGCTGTAGAGTAGCCCAGGCATGGCTGTCCTCACCCAGGGCCATGGCAAAGGTCTCCAAGCACTTCTAAAATCCATAAGCGAAGATTTGGAAAATCCCTATGTTCCTCAGACTAACCATATTTCCTGTCTTCAAAAGAGGAATGCACAAATTAGCTTCTTGTCCCTATGATAAAATGCTTGAGACAATCAGCTTTAAAAGAAAAAAAAAGAATTTTTTCAGGTTCTAGTCCATGGTGGGTTAACCCTGCTATTTTGGTGGGCATAACACATCACAGGAGGGCAGCAGCTGGTAGAGCCAGAAACCAAAAAAATGAGAAAGCCTCTTGAAAGGAGTGCCTTCACAGATCTGAAACCCTCTAGCATCCAGGATCTAGGGACCCTACCTTCTAACCCACGGGACTTTGGAGAACATCTGCTATTCCAGACTGGTTCTCAGAGTTTTCAGCCAGCACTCTGGCCATCTTTGGGCCTCATTGAATGTGTTGCTAGTGCGAAGTCAGTTTTTCAGTATTTGATTTTCTGACTCGTATTTTGGTCTGGCGGTTTAGGGTGGCCACGAAAAACCCCACTTTCCCCTCCTGCCTTGGCAGCTATAAAAAAAACTCAAGAGAGACCAAGATGCAAATGAAAAGAACCAGCTGTAGCGTCACTTCTAAGCTGATGATTTAAGAATCTGGTTTACCTCCTGTCCACACCTGGTCCTTCCCAGTCTGAATCCCACACAGGCATCACCTGCTACCGTTGTTCTCAGGGCCGTTTCCCAAACTCTGCCCACATACATCATGCCTGTCCAACCCAGAAGGAAGGTGGAAATGTTTCTCCTTTATTTTTCCTACACTGGAAAAGTGAAGGAAAAGTTCCTTCTCTCCAGGCGAAGACATAAAATGGAAACTAATGAGTACAAGCAACATGCTTACCGAGTGCCTCCCGACTTTTTTCCCTTCATTGTATGCCTGGCTTTTGACACCGTGGTCAAATATGAAAATGACTAGTATGTTCAGATTCTAAGGTGTTTATTTCTAAACAAAATGAAATAGTCTCCCTGCCAGTCTGGAAATGATACTCCGCTTATAAGAAACGCCTGCCAGTTCTTTGGCAGAAGCCCTGGGAGAAAAACTGCAAGTACAGACAAAGCTCCTTGAACAAGTAGACCCACTGTGTGGGTTCCTGAGTAAGCAAACCTACTGTGCAGGCTCTTGTGCAAGCAAAACTTCCACACTTCAGCCCTCCCCTCTCCTCCTTCCCTCCTCTCCTCACTGTCTTCACAGGCCTTTGATTTCCACTAGCAATGTAGCTTCATAAAGCAACAGATCACACTCTACCCTCACTTCACCTGGAAACTCCCGTGGTAATGGTTGGTGTACAAGACGTCCGTGTTGCTTCCCACCAGTGTCTACACGGATCCAGCTGGGGGTAGACTGACGGGCAAGCAAACAGAGGCGTGAGCAGGCTGTATGTACAAGAGATGACTTGGCCCATGCACTTCAGGTGTTCAGTGCAATGCATGGAATGACACATGCAATGCCATGCAATATTATTCCTGAGTGTTCTGTGAGCTCCACGGTAATACACATGGGAAAATGGCGAGCCTTGAGAAACCACAGCTACATTGTGATAAAATGTTACTGCTCTTATTTGCAGGTCTTGTGGGAGCGGAAGTTACCAGTGTTACATTTATCATCGTCACCATCATTAGTATATATGCTGCGCACCTCTGCAATAAGCTAGGTCCTGGGAACATGTGGACTGACATGACAACAGCAGGACAGGCAGACAGTACAAAGGGCGAGGTGGTTTAGATCAGCCTATGGCCGGAGAAGCACCTCGGGGCAGCAATGGGTTTGTGGAGGGATGCTGATGCTGATGAGAGGGATCCTGGCAGAGGGAAGCATCAGCAGCATTTAGCCAGAAGCAGAGACGATGGTTTGGGGGAATGGGCAACATGAGTACAGAGAGTACCACTATGGTGGAAGAAGCAGATTCTGAGATGTACAATGTTAACTGAGTTTTTTGTACTGCCTGGTTCAGGCAGTTGTTAAGTCACAAACAAATCACACAGATGCCTCCATTAATTATAAACTAATTGGCCTATTAGCTCAGGGTTTTTATTAACTCTTATAACGTATATTTGGAACTTAATGGCTGCAGGACCAGTTGGGACAGAAACCTCAGTCAACAAATGGTGCCCATCTTGTGGGCAACTGCATTCACCTAAAGCCTGAAAGAGCTTGGGAAGTAATTAGACATAAAAAAAAATAGAGTTAAGCATGGTTTATTGATAGCAGCATTTTCTCAGGTGGGCTCTGTTTGTTAGAGGCAAATGCGTCTCATTTAAGAGAGGCTTCCTGACACAGCTTTTGCTGCAAAAGTTCTGCAGCTCTTTTAAAAGGCCCTGCCACAAAACACTTAAATGGTGTTTATGAATTGCTGAAAGCATGCTTCTTGGTGGTGGCAGGGACCTTGAAACACCATAGAGTTGTGGCAATAAACATGGCTCCAGCCAGTACCTCTGCCATGAGGCTAGAATCTCAGAAAGCTAAGGAATGGTATGGATCCAGCCATGAAAGCCACAACTTTAAGCCTAGCTGTATTGCTTAGCAAATTAAAGACTCATGTGGTCAGAAAAAGAGAGATACAGTAAAGATAGTTTCAGACAAAAAAGTCTCTAAACAGTTTACAGTGTATTTAAAAATATATGCAGAAAAAAGGAATAAAGTCCTTAAAAGAAAAAAGGAAAAAAAAGAGAGTAGTAGCGTGTGATGGCACACACATTTAATCCTAACACTTGGGAGGCAGAGGTAAGCAGATCTCTGTGATTTCAAGGACAACCTGGTTTACAGAGTGAATTTCAGGACAGCCAAAGATACACAGAGAAACCCTGACGCAAAAAGCCAAAAATTAAAAATAAAACTAAAAGAAATAGAGGTTAAAATAAAGCCTCGTAAAGATAAAAAATACAGAGTCTGGATACTGTATGTTATTGTGTTGTCTTTAAATTGTTTGATGACTGGTGAAGGAGCAAAAGCTGCTAAAAGACATTTGATTATAAATGCTGCTAACTTAATCATATATATTGATTTAATCTCATATATATGTATATGTATATATATATATATATATCAAAAGGTATGTTACTTTGGAGAAGAGGTTTGCTTTTGTTTCCACAGGAAATGAGGGACTGTGGATTCATTCTATATTAAGAAAAATCAGATGTGGCCAAGGAAGACCCCCTGAGAAAACTCTGATAGGAGGAATGGCCCAGATGTCTGAGTTCTGCATCCAGAACAGTTCAAAGACTGATGCCTGAAATGATCAAGCATCACAGGATACTCCAGTGAGGATTTGACCATAGTTCTAAATTTTCTTTAGGTCCCCATAAGATTATCAGTGCCCCCAGTCTGCAGGAAGTAGCCTGGAAAACTACACCCACATTCCCCCCAAAAAATGGATTATGGATGTTTACCTTGGTTTAGAATGTTGATAACAAGTTGTTACAGATAATGGTCAGTAGAAAAGCTAAACAAAGGAGTTTGATTCAGAGTTCTTGTTTAAAACAATGGGGGGGGGGAGTGCTGTGGAAAAACGGTCTGTACCCTGTCATTTATATTTTAAATAAATGCTGATTGGCCAGTAGCCAGGAAGGAAGTATAGGTGGGGTGACCAGGCAGGAAGTAGAGGCAGGGCAATGAGAATTCTGGGAAGAGGGGAGTTTCAGTTTGCAGTCATTACCCAGACAGAGAGGAAGCCAGACACAGAGCAAGCAAGATGTGACTGCCTCACCGATAAAGGTACCAAGCCACATAGCTAACACAGACAAGTATTATGAGCTAATATAAGTTATAAGAGTTAATAAGAAGCCTGAGCTAATAGGCCAATCAGTTTATAATTAATGTAGACTTCTGTGTGATTCTTTGGGACTTAATGACTACGGGAACCCAACAGGACAGAAATCTCAGTCAACAGTACACATGACTAGAAGCAGTTCAGTAAAGCCAGAGCCAAGGACAGCTTCAGGGTAATTATGGAAACAGGACCAAAAGAGGAGGAAGTAAGCAGGGACCCAGGCAAAGGAAATTGACTTTATCCCACAGGCAATGTGGAAGCCTGAAATTATGTAGACTATGATAAAAGTGAACTGGAAGCAAGAACAACGAGGGATGGTGATAGTGACAATTATATCCTGTCATCTGGATATTTGGGAAACAAACAACTGTACCTTGGGTGGACACAGTGTTCTTTAAGCTGAGCTAAGTTGCTGTCCAAAACAACCAATGAGGTCACACACAATACTTCCCAAGGCTGCTATTTTAAGATTGTTTGATTTATCCTTCAATGTTACATGTTGTAGAGTTCATAAGCACTCAGTAGATTCCATGTGTGCTGGTTGTTTTGTTGTTGATGTTGCTTTTTTTGTCAACTTGATACAAGCTAGAGTCATCTAGAAAGGAAAAACATCAATTTAGGAATGACCTCCATTAAATTAGCCATAAGCAAATCTGTGAGATATTCCTTTTCTTGACTCATAATTAATGTGGGGTGAAGGGTGGCTCACCCCACTATAGACAATGCCATTCCTAGGTAGGTGGCCCTGGGGTGCATAAGAAGGCAAACTGAGCAAGGCATAAAGAGCAAGTCAGGAAAATGTACTCCTCCGTGGTCTCTATTCAGTTCCTGCCTCCAAGTTCCTACCTTGGCTTCCTTCTGTGATGGATTGTGAATAGGTCAAGTAAACCAAATAACAATATCCTCCCTGTAGTGTTTACCACAGCAATAGAAAGCAAACCAAGACACTGCATTCCAATTTTGAATTTGGAAGCTTTGCTAAGTGGAGCTGATTCCTTTTTGCAATGCTGAGCAGCGGCAGTGAGCCTTGGCTCTCATTCAGCCTTGCCATCCTGAGGGGGAAACAAGTCACCCTCCAGTGAGCTACAGCGTGTGTCTGAGATTGGTAGGTCAGGAGTGTTACACTTTCCACTAAGTTTTCCCTTTGACAGTGGGTTTATCAGGACAAAACATCATCCTGCTAAAAGGCTGAAAATCAAACACAATCTAAAGATACGTAAATTATACATGACTCTGCCTAACACTTGAGCAAAGGCCAGGTAATGAGTTCCTTGGACTGTCGGAAAATAGTGCTGCTTATGGAGACTCGGGAATCCTAAACCGAGGAAGACTTTCATATAAATACACTAATTTTTCCCCTCCAGAGAACCCAGGTTTCCTTTAGAATTGCTGATTACAGATTTTTATGTGTGGTCTAGAGTTTGGACCTTCTTTGGGCATCTCAATTCTTTATAAAGGTGGTTTGGCCAAACAAAAACTCAGGCCAATTCTCTTTCAAATTCCCTCGGCCTCCACAGAGCCGTCAATTTAAGCTACCTTCTGTCTGGATGTCCCCTGCCAACAATTTGCTGCTTGGTCACTGTTTCCAATTGCTAAAGTGACCCTGAGCTGCAGTTGATGGAGGATGCCCTGGTTCGGGCAAGGTGGTGGAGACACCCTAGAACACAAGGATGCTTCATTGACCTGGTAGTCCTGGTAAAGACTTAGATAGCCACATTTTCTTATGCCATAAGATGTTAGTGGTGTGTCATTGGAAACAGAATTTAACATCAAAGACAAGAGGCCATCTATCAGGGCTGTCTGTCCCAAACTCTGTCCTTTGCCACAGGATCCTAGCTTTAGTTCACTACCCAGTATATGGGAAGAGATCTGTGCTTGAATGAACCTAAAGGAACTTGATAAGGTTATATTAAAAACCCCTACCGAGTCCACTGGAATGGACTCTGAGGACCTGGGTGGATGTCTGAAGCAATGGGCAGTATGTATTCCCATATACACTATAATAGTTTCCACACACACAAACCTGTATTAACTTCAGATTTTTCACTTCTATCGAATACATCACAGCTCTCTGTTGCATGCCTGAATTTTGAGCATTGATACATTATGCCTTTAATGAGTGAAGTAAAGACTACATGCACACAAGCACATCAACACCCTACCATTTTACAGATTGCTCTAAGAGCTGCCAAGCAACCAATGAGCAGGAGCTATCCATTATAGCTGTGCTGAACAAAGGTATATTTCCCGAGTGTGATGTGGGGAGACAGCACCATCCTGTCAATATATTTGAATGCTTACAAATTCTTTATATCTGAATTTTCCACTTAATAGTTTTAGGCCACATTTGCCTCAAATAACTCACATTGTGAATGGGGGGGAGAACACACCATCTGAAAATTAAGCCTGTGGCTTTTCTATCAGCTGCAAGCTGAAGCTCCGCAAAAAAAAAAAAAAAAAAAAAAAAAAAAAAAAAAAAAAGCTTAATGCTTGAAATAAGAGTGAAAGACCACAGCAGGATATGTAAGGGCACAGGTCTGTCATCTCAAACTCAGCCTCAGAGCGAGTCAGAGGATCCCCACCAATTGAGGCCAGCTTGAGTTAGACAATAAGACCCTGTCTCAGTATATTTTAAAAGATTCAGAGAAGGGACTCTTTTGTTTATCCAGTACCCTACCAGGGCTCCTGGGGTACAGCCTTGTGCCCTCTCTCCAGTTTCTATGGCTCCTTGACAAGTGATGGGGGAAAATGCCAAATGAGCCAGCAGTCATGGCATCTACTTCAATGAAACATGGGGGGAAGTTGTATCTTGTGATGGCTGTTATAAATGCCAAGAAATTCAGTTCAAAGACAGCATTTCTGAGTGCTGAGAGTGGACAGGCAGTTATAATTTTGTCTGCTCATGGATATATTCATTCATTCAACAGCTATTCAATATCTTCCACAAATTACAAAGGTAAAGATTGCTGGGAGGCATGCAAAAGGCAGATCTGGGTCATCTACTCCAAGAGCATCCAGCAATTATGTGTTGTGTTTGTAAGTCTCTATGTGGGTATACGTAAATGTTTGTGCCTGGGGAAGCCAGAAGGGAACAGCAGAATGCCTGGAGTTGGAGTTGCCGGCAATTGTGAACCATGTGATAGGCTTGGGAACTGTACTCTGGTCTTTGCAAGAACGAGTATCACTCACTGAACATGGAGAAGTCAAGCTGGTGGCTACCTAGAGCCTGCACCCCCCTGCTGAAAAGTATTTGTTTGCTGGATGAGACTCTGCACACTCCCAGAAGAGAAAGGTAGACACCAGACCAGCTACAAACACTGTGGTCTACAGCAGAGATTGGCCTGCATGACACACTGGTACAACAGTGCCAGAAGAATTGTGGTAGAAGTCAGCGACTAACAGAATGGGATTAAAGCCCATGCCTGACACTAACCAGGTGGTCAAGAACCTGAGACTAGACAAGCTGTGGTACTACAGGAAAACTAAAGGCTACTGTTTTGCTAAAGGAGAATTGGTGTAGGAGGTCCTTCTGTTCATGTGCTACTTTCATTGGTTAATGAATAAAGAAACTACCTTGGCCAAGTTGATAAGGCGACTTAGGTAGGCGAGGAAGACAGAACTAAATGCTAGGAAAAAGGATTTAAAAACTGAGTTTGTTAAAGAGCTAGGAACATTGAAGGGCACTCAAGCTGAACTAAAGGTGGTATTGTAAAACTCAATAACCCAACTAGAAAAATCAAGGGGAATCTTTGAAAACAAGTACAACGAATCAAGCAGAAGACAGAGTATCAGGACATGGATGTGAAGCAGAATAAACCGACCAAGCAGGCAAAGAATATGAATGTAAAATACAGAGGAAAGAGGGGGACATGCAGGAAATATGGAAAGCTAGAAAAGACCAAACTTTTAATTATAGACATAAAAAGGAGAAGAAACCCTGATCAATGTCATAGACCAGATCATTGAAGAAATCTAAAGAAAGGAACGATCATCCATATAGAAAAACACACAGAACACTAAACAGACAAGACCAGGTAAGAAATTCCTCACAGTACACCATTGTTAAAACACTGAATATAGAGAACAAAGAAAGGGTATTGAAAGATGCAAGAGAAACACAAAAGTCACATACAAAGAAAAAATATTATGAATCAACTGATTTATGAGTAGAAATTTTGAGAGACTCAAACAATGTATTTCAAGTTCTAAAAGACCACAATTGCCAAGCTTGACTAAGGTAGCAAATAAAATGATTTGCTATAGTTGAAGAATAAATAAAAGTTCCCACATTAGAAACAGTCTTTTTAAAAAATGTCTATCCAGAAGACCAAGTCTGAACAAAATACAGGAAGGAAAACTTTAGGCTGAAGAGAGGAATAAATGAGATAGGAAAAAAAAACGTAGAAAGAAACAAAAAGTCATAATTATAACTGAAGCACAACATGCTACTGATATAAAAACAACAATACAATTATTGCCATCAACAGACACCTTTTAATAATAGCTTTAAAGCCCCTGGTTTCAATTCTCCAATTAAAAGATACAGGCTGGCTAAATGGGCCACGAAACAATATCCATCTATCTTCAGTCTACAGGAAACTCAGCTTTAAAGATAGACAGCACTTGGAGTGAAAAACCGGACAAATATTCCAAAAAAAATGGAACCAGAAAGCAGGCAGGCATTGTTTTCTGATACCTAAAAACAAAAACAACAAAAATCCTCAAACTAAATCTAATCAGAAAAAATAAAGAGGGACATTTCATTCTAATCAAAGAAACATCCAAGAAGACAGTACAACCCTAACCATATTGCCAAACTTTTGGAACAGCCAATTTCATAAAATGTGTTCTCCTGTAATTAAAGATACAAATTAACATCGACCCATCAGTATTAGGCGATTTCATTATCCAACCTTCTTCATCAGAGATGTCATCAGGACAAAAACTAAACAAGAGACATCAAAATTAAAGCACATTATGTGTTCAAATGGGCTTAATAAATATCTCCAAAACATTCCATCCAAACTCAAAAAAAAAAAATGCTAGTCAGTAGTACATAGAAGCCTTTCTCGAATAGATCACATCCTTGGAAACAAAACAACTCTTAACAAACTCAAAGATAAAAATAACTATACATGTCCTCTCTGACTTTAATACAATAAAACTGGAAATTGAAAGTAAACAAATATAGTGATTATGCAAACTCATGGAGATTAAATTATTTATTTCTGAATGATGAGTCAAAGTAGAAATCAATAAAGAAATAAAACTTACCTTGAATTAAATGAATATGAAAACACAACACAGAAGAACCTCTAGGATACATAAAAGGCAGCTCTGCCATGAAAATTTTCAGCTCTGAATGTCTATGTTAAAAGATCAGAATGAAGACAAATAAATGGCTTCATGATGCACCTCAAACATTTTGAAAAACAACAACAAAACTAAAAAAAAAATCCAGTAAATGCCAATAAATAGTCAGAGCAGGAATTAATGAACACCGAATAGGCTGGATCAAAAAAAAAAAAAAAAAAGGTCGAATTCGAAAAGATGATATTGAGATCCAGAAAGACAGATATTGTAAGCTTTCTCCCATCCGTGGCTCCAAGCTCCAAAGCTTCAGATGTGAGTATGCAATTTGAAGTAACAACAGAAACAAGGAAAGTCAAAGGGACTATGGGAGTGTTGGGGATGAGTAAGCAGTGGAGAGCGAATAGCTAAGTAGAAATGATTCTAAGGTGTACATGGGAAGGGGCTTAATTAAGGAGTGGGAAGAGAAGTAAGACAGAAGTAAAGGGAGGATGTTAAATAACAGGAATGTCTTCCCAGATATTAATATCTATTTGTCTAAATTTACATATACTACATATAAATCAGTGTAAACATATACATAAACAGTTTAAATGAAATTTCCCTACCTGAGCAGACAATGCTGCCTCCAAAAGTCATATACTATCTAACAAAAACTCCAATACTAGGTATGAGAAACCCTATTTTGAGTTGTTGGTCAGGGGAATCCAACAGACTTATAAAACATCATAGGCTATTGCCGTTACCATTAGCTGTCTCCTATCCCAGAGTTTAAAGCAAAGTCCCTATTGCTGAAGACACTATGTCCTTTAAACACAGGACTCAGAGAATCTGGGCTCCTTCTGACCTAAAACTCTCTCCCTGAGTTTTATGGTACCAGAAGATTTCCTGAAAGTGTTCAAAGGAAAGCAACAGCTAAAAGTCCTACCCAGTTATAATCAGCAGGACACAATGAACCTTAAGGTGCAATAGAGGCACACATAGCTTGGTGGTAACAGATAGATTACTAATGGAACTTAAGACTCACTCAACAAGAGGTGAATCACACTTTTACTGGAAACCTAGCTAGTAGGCCATGGATCTTGGAGGAGAACCTACTACTCCCGTGTAATTGTAACTACATTCTGAATTGCAGCTCTCATGTCTCAACAAATGGAAAACGTTTTTTTTTCCAACGGATGGAAAACCACAGCCACCAAAACATGCAGAGAATGGTTCCCAGTCTCAACTGACACATCTAAGCTCCAACTCCTTCATCTAAGGTCCAGAGATCATTACAGAAGGGAGTTGAAAAGAGTGTAAAATCTAGAAAAACAGAGGTCTTCTATGACATTGTATCTTCTAACAGTGTTAGGAAAACTATATTTAAAAAGTCTTATATGTAACATTATGTGGACTGATAGGATTGCAGTTACATATTTTATATTGTATTTTTATATATGTATGTATATATTATGTGTGTATATCAATAATTTAAAAAGTCGTGGCCTTGAGAAAGAGAAGGGGATGTGTATAGGAGGGGTTGGATGCAGGAAAGCAAAGGAGGAAATGATATACTTACATTTTAATTTAAAAACTGAAAACAATTATAAACAACACAAACAAGGCTATCATGATAAAACAACGTGATATACAAAAACATATATGTAGACTAATGAGCATATACAACTATAGCCATTTGATAAAGATTACAAAATCACAATGGAGAAAACACAGCATCATCAAAAAATGGTGCAGGGGAAACCTGTAGAAGAATAAAGTCAGATCTCTTCCACCCTGGTCATATCTTGCTTCCACTCCCTCCTTCCAACTCCTGGGGAGTCCCTCCTCCGAGTCTCTTTCCCAAGTTTTTGTTCCCTTTTAAAAAAATGATTTCTTTTAATTTTTGAGACTATTGTGTAATTGAGAAATTGCATAATTTACCCTTTCTCTTTCCTCTCTCCAAGCCCTACAATATGCCTCTGAGTTCTAGCTGTATATTTGGGGATGTATGGCCATACACTGGAACATGGGCAACCTAGCAATGGCCACACCCCAAGAAAAATGCCTTGCCTCCCTTACTAGCCATCCTGAGCAAAGATTTTTATGATCTGCTATCAGACAAGATAAATCAGAGAATCTTGGCACCAGCTCCAAGGCATGCAATTAGAGGAAAATTAGTTTCCATGACTTGCTCTTAAAGATAAATTTGAGTGCCAGGTGGTGATGGTGCAACTCTTTAATCCTAGCACTTGGAAGGCAGATGCAGGTGGATCTCTGTGAGTTCAAGGCCAGCTTGGCCTATAAGAGCTAATTCCAGAGCACCAAAGCTATACAGAAAAACCCTGTCTTGAAAAAACAAAGACCGATAGATAGATAGATAGATAGATAGATAGATAGATAGATAGATAGATGATTCTAGTAATTCTGCCTTGGGGAGTGGGGAAATGAGTATGAGTGAGTGGAGAGTAATGAAATGGATAGGGGGAGAGAGGGAAGAGGGAGAAAGAAGGACTGAGGAAGAGGGGAAGGAAAATGGAGAGAGAAGGAGATGGAGGGGGAGGGATTTCTGAAGTCTGTTTTGTTTCTGGAGCCACAAACATCTCAATATTTAAAAACTGTCTTTCATCTTTATTATTCAGAATTCATTTTGACACAATAAGAGCAAAGCCAGCTCTGAGCCAGGAACCATGAAAAAGCAGTCAGCACTAAACATCCTATAACGCTTCATCTTCAAATTATGTCCATATCATGACCTGCCTACTGCCCAGCAAGCTAACAGAGTGTGTAGTCCATACCTTCCACTCTGGGATGGCTCCCTCCAAAACCCAGAGGCAAAACACCACGTCCTCAGGGTGAATGGCTTGTTGTCCCCTAAACTCACCTCTTCCTGCTAATCTGTTCCCATCACTCAGGCTGCTCGGGCATGAGTCCACTTCCTGTTTTCCACAAATGGGACCATGGAGACCGAACATGGGGCTACCCGTGCAGCATATTGTTTTCCTAGAGATCAGCAGGCCTTTCCTTCCTTCCTTCCTTCCTTCCTTCCTTCCTTCCTTCCTTCCTTCCTTCCTCACAATGCTAAAGTGCCACCTTTGTAGCTCTCTTTTTGATCCCACTAACTGCAGTCTGCCTGCTATCCAAAGACCCCTTACAGTCCCCAGCCTATCTTCAAAGCTGATAATATCCTACAGTTATGGTGTGGTCTACCTGTTCCTTGAGAGTGTCAGCCTGCAAAGGTTGGATTCAGGCCTCTTTTCTTCAGGGCTGTATCTCTAAGTGGTTGTTGCCAAGTCTTTATGACACATGAATAACTTACTTGTCACCTTTCTTCTGTCTCCACAACACTTTATTCCTCTGCAATCGCTGTGCCACTGCGTCTGCGTTCTCATAGCTCACTGAAGTCCCTGACCAACCTGTCTTTCTTTCTCTTAAAACCCATGAACACTTTCTATACCTGCTGCCTTTTCTGCTCCACTTTGGCCTTGCTGACCTCACCCAGTCCCCATGCTTCGGACACTACTCCATGCTGTCTGTCCCCACCCTGAGATAGCTAAGCTTTTCCTTCACAAATTACACAGAGCTACCACTTACCTGCTGAGCACTGCCACTCCCACGTCTAATAGGAATCTGCATATTCCCTGGGAGAACTCCCACTTTCCCAGGACAAACACCCTAGGGTTCTTCTCATCTTAGTCAACGACAGCACACACCATTAGCTACGACCCTGGATTTCCCTCCTTTGCTCATGCCTCATGCTTACTGATTATAACTTCCAATACATTCAGTCTGTGACCATCCTCATTACCATGACTTTGAATCCAATATCCTTTTCAATGGCTTGAATTATTGCCTTTTATCTGACTCTCCTCCACTCTTTACCCATGTGGCCTCTTCAAGCCTAAGCTGAATCACTGGGTGTCTCTGCTCGCCAATACCCAATCTTCCAACCTCGTGAAAACTAGACCATTCTAAGTGACAACTCCCCAGGGCCTCTCTGTTCTCAAAGCAAGATTCTTCTTCCAGTTATGCTGGCATCCTCTTGGCTCACCCACCTAGGAGCCCTGGCATTGATACACCTGGAACCTGCCATCTTCCACCATAGCACTGGGTCCTTTGTACCCTTTTCCAGGCATTTAACTAAGAAGTCTATCCTGACAACTTAATAAAGCACTCCTCTGCAGTTCATAAGTGACTCAAGTCTGTTATACTAACGGTTTACATCTACTACTAAGCAAATAAGCCTCCTTAAAATCTTAAAAGTTGTTATTTTACTCAGAGAAAATATGCCTAGTACAGAATAACTAATTTTTGACAAATGAACATTATTTTTCAGAAAACACTTTTACTAAAGAGGCAATGTATCTCTCCTTGGGGGAATGAATTCCCTACTCGATGTAACACATGACCTCTACTTCACACTATATACATACATTAACTCAAACTGGGTCAAAAACAAAGTTGGGCAGTTTAAATTGTAAGACTTTAAAAAAAAAAAAAGAAAATGCAGAAGTAAACCTCTGTGACCTTTGTGACCTTTGATTTGATGCTAGGTTCTGCAATGTAACACCCCTAAGACAGCAACTAAAAATAAATAAATAAATAGGTTCTTCAAAAACTGTTTCAAAAGATTCCATCATAAAAATAGAAAGAAAGCATAAGGAACATTCATAAATCATTTATCTGATAAGAGGCATATCCAGAATATATAGGAAATAAAGAACTCTTAGAAGTGGATAATAAAAACATAAATAGCACAACTAAAAGTAGGCAAAAGGTAGGAAACACAGGTGGAAACAGGTCCAGAAAGGATGCTCAGCACCAGCTGTCACTAGCGGATAAATGTCCCTGTCACCACAGGGAGACACAGTCATACCCATTACCATGGTTACAATGACTAGGGAAACAAGTGGCTGCTGCTCAGAGAACATGGAGAGGCTGAATGTGTCGTACACTGCTAGAAGAGTATGCATGGACTCGACAACTCTGCAAAATAACTTGTCAGTTCCTTAGAAGAGGAAGCCAAGTTACTACATACATCAGCAAGTCCTGTGTGAAGAGTCATTTTAAAAATCTGATAGTTGGTATGTTAATTTTAAACAATTAAAGAGAGTTTGAATGGGGGTAGCTTGCATGGGCAGATAAAAATGATCTAAACAGCTATGAATCATATTAAATGAAAATCCCAGCATCAGGGCTGGATAGCTCTAAAGTTATTAGATAGAGAGGACTCTAAGGCCCCCAAAATGATATAGGCAATTGCTTCTATTATAGATTGGCCACCATAAAGATCTGGTAAGATGTAATTGCTGAAGACACCTCATGATCTGGTCACAGGACATAAAGTAACCAAGCCAGAACTGGCCTAGAATTTTCCTTCCTGGAAAATAGCCCTCTTAGTCCTGGAACATGCTATGTAGGCTGGGGAAGAGTTGTCATTAACAGTCATTCTTAGCTATGGACTCGTGTGCAGTACTACCAACAAACAAGGGAGAATACATCTACTGATGTAATAGTGGCACATCTGTCAGGGAAGAAACCAACCATTTTCCATTTGGATTTGATGCACATGCCGCAGGAGGAAATTTATGTCTTGTACTACAAATCTGGTTAAAATCCCATGGCTGGGAATGTCTAAGGTCCTAGCAGGGTAGCTATGGCTGTTACTTTGCTAAATCGGTATGATGATACAACTTTCTGAATAACTACGGCCATAGAGTAGTGTTGCTGTTAGGTTTGGTCAGAGAAGCTTCTTTTGGCAGTGATCAGTGGCAACTAACTGCAGAGACTCATAACTGGCCAAACGCTGAGAATAACTTACTCAGACATAAGTGGAACATCAAGCCACTTGCTTCAAGGCTGAGGGAAGATCATAAACTAAGAGACAGAAGGAATGTAAGTTCAGGAGGAAAGTTGAAGGATGATGTAGAACACCGATTTCCAGTCATACACTCTTGAGCATGCAGCAGCTGGAATTACCTGCATGAGATTCTGCCTGTCAGAATCTAGTAAAAGATGGGTTAAGGGTTTGTGAGTCTCCGCTCTTCCTGAGGCTTCATAAGCTGTTGTGTTTTTACAGGGAGATTTTCTTCAGTGAGATAGCCACAAGTAAGGTCCTTATTTTCCTGTAAACAATTCCCCATTCATACGCTATAAGCGACACTAATGAAGTTCGTTCAGTCATTTAAGAAATAAAACATAAGAGGACAGAGAAGACTAGTTAGGGAATGGAAGGGAGATGAGAGACAGGAAAGCATAGCAGAGGTAAAATACAAACAAATGCATACATGTATGAAAACATCACAATGAAACCCATTATACATAAATACTATGTGCTAATCAAAATTAAAACATATATTCACTCAAAAATTCATACATTACTGTTCAGAGCAATCATAATAAGAGAAGAGGGTCATAACAAAAAGGAGTATCAATTGATGAATAGGTAAATAAAATTCACACATCAGATTATCTTTCATCACTCAAAAGAAGGAAGTATTGGCACATGGTATGGTGTAGATGAATATTTAAAACATGTTAACATAAAAAGGCTGTTACCAAAGCCATATATTGTACATTGTATTCTAATGACATGTCTAATACAGATAAATCTATAAAGGTAGAGAATAGATTAATGGCTGTCTAGGACCAGGGGGGACAATAAGATTGAGGTGATAAAGGACTAAAGAGTTTCATCCCGGGTAAATGGAGTTTTAGACTTGATTGTGGTGATGGCTGAAGTAAATCAATTACATCTTTATTTATTATCTGATGAAAATGAGGAGCATCACGGTGATATGGCTCCTTTATTCCTTTCACTGCTGCTTTCCAAGTGCTTAGAATAGAGCTTGGCACATAGTAGGAGCTCAAAAAGCGTTGTGGTCACTAACCCTAGCCCAGCACTGTAGAGACTGCAAACAGCAGTGCAAAAATAGCATGCAGCTCTGCCTGGCCGTAGCAGGGGTACCTGGGATTTTCCAGAACAAGATAAATATTTTAGATTGGATCGTTTTATTAATTGGAAAAAAATGTGGGTTTTTTTCTGTGAGCTGTTTGATAAGCAGGAGTTGCTGCATTATTAAATGTTCTAATGAAGTGTCCTCTCGCAGAAATTGTTTCGTCTAAACACACTGGAGTCTCATCTTCATTTTAACTTCGCTAATTAAGTTATACAGAATGATCTGCAGCGGGGATTTCGGCGAAGACCAATGGCGGCACACACTGGGTACAGTGTGTCTTGGATACTTCCTGCCCTTCCTAAGGACTCGGTAGATAGCAGCAGCCAAATCTCGCTACTTCTGCAGCCCGGTTACTCCTTGCCTTCATGAGAACTGTAGTGGATTTCCTAAGGAATCTAGCTGTCAGAGCAACATCTGTTTGTTTCTTCTGTGGTTTGTGTCTTCGTTTTAATTTTACTACTGAAAGCAAAATGCGATTTTAAACCCCTTTATATTCAAAGTTCAAAATTCTCCACTGTGTGCTGTGGAGAAGCACTTCCTTTTATGCCTTATGTATCACCACAAAGCTATCTGTAGATGCTGCAATTTTTTTGAATTAAAAATAAAAAAAGGTAGTCCCAGGAGGCTACCTTGAAAAAACACAAACATTCAAATAGCCAGTAATGTCTGGGAATAGACCACAAGGTCAAAATGCGACTGTACGTGTGCTTCCTACAGTATCCCACAAAGCCTTTTATTGAGTTCAAGATTTTTAAAAATATAGTAATTTCCCAGTAATCTTAAACCCATAGCATTTGAATCACACACATGTATATTTTACACCAAATATTTTCACTGCTTCGTTTGTTCCAAGCAAATGTAAATCTCTTTCTCTTCTCCCTGTTCCCCCCCAAAAGGACTACACAAATGAGATGCTCCAATAAATGCCATTAATTGTTGTTAGCCAAACATGTCATTAGCCACAAGGAATCATAAAGACATATCTTTCAAGAATTCTAGAGGTGCAGCGGGCTATGCTAAAGCCTGTGTTTTTCTATATGAAACGCGCTGTAATTGAAAGTGACACCATCAAAAACACCTTTGTGCTTCATATTAATATATTTCAAAATGAAATAGCTGTGTGGAAAGCTAACTGTGTTTGGGTTTTCTACTCTTCGTCTAGGGTTGTCATGGTAAAGAAAATATTTTTACCCGGGACTGGGAAGTAGTGGTCTGGCACCGGCCACTGCGGTGCCTGCCGATGGATGAATGGTGTCTGCATTGGCCCCGAGCACCGCCAGTCTCACCAGTGGTAGCTGGGGTCCTTCTGGGAGTATCCAGAGGGGAGCTTAGGGAAGGGGAATGCAGCTCAAGACAGAACGGGATAGGAATCCGCAGCAAATATTTAAGACATCGGTGTGAAAACAAGTGTAGGAATGCAGAGACGAGACTTCCACTAGCCAGCTACCATCCTTTTATTTAATCAAGATTCACCAGAGAACTAGAAAAATTCCACTGCAAACCGCTTTGTAAATTCCAGTACAGAATAAAATACACGGAACAAGTCTAAGCTTCACCTGTGTCCCCAGCTAAGGACAGCATGTGCTGAAAACTGAACTCCGGTGAAACAGTGTTGGGAGGAAAAGCCACAGCCCTGAGATCCTGGTGATCAGTGCCCTGATTCCAAAACCACTGTGGGCCTAGGGAGATAGCTAAATTGTTGGGCAAACATAAGGATCTGAGTTAGGATCTAGCATCCACTTAAAAACAAAGGCAATCATGGTGGTGCATCTTTGGAACCCCTATATTGAGCGGAAGAAATAAGCATATCTACGGGCTTCAGCCAGTCTGGCTGAATTGCCAAACTCCAGGTTCAGTGAGAAACCCATTAAGAGGGGACAACAGAAAAGACTACGAACATCAACCTCTAGCCTTTGCATCTACCTGCTTACATATGAATGCATACCTGCACAAACGTACCACACACACACACACACACACACACACACACACACACACCAGGTAGGCTTGACACTGTGATTTAGATGGCATGCTTTCATGTGTGCCTGGCCATCTCGCCTTCTGCCATGAGATGTCACAGTTCAATATCCTCCTTCATACATGGTTTTCTCCAGATAGGGGCTCCTTGTTCTTGAGCATCCATCACTGTAGAAATAAATCTCTATTCTTACATATCACTCAGTTTCATATATTCTACTAGAGAAGCCCATAAAAAAAAAAACCTAAGACAAACCCCTGTTTCTAACTTGAAAAAGACCGCATGGGCCTCTGACTAAAAGAAAATTGCATATTTACCTTTAAATTATGATGAACATGTATCCAACTTCTACTTGTGTTTGGCATATTTTCTGTAGTGCTCTTGGTTGGAAGTGACAACTACTTATATTTGAATGTATTTTTTCAAGTCACACCCAAGTATCTTTTTATGTAGATCTAATACTTTTCAACAAATCTCTCCTTTGTTCCACAGCCAGAATTCTCTGAAGTCCCAGACAGGACTACAGCTCCGATTTTTCTTGAGATGGGTGAACATTCCTCAGACACCTTTTCCAATAAAAATTGAGTTAACATCCCAGATCTTTGAGCGGATATACTTTCAGCCCTGTACTTGAATTTCTTTTCCATTGCAGGAATATGAAAAAAAAAGTATTCCTCCTTGAGATGTGTATATGCTTTGAGGAAAAATAGGTGTCTACTGACAATTTTAGAATACCGGAGCTCTCCAAGGTTGAGTGGTAAACCTTCACCAAACAAAGGAACAGCATATACGCTGGCCAGTTGCAATCTGACATCAATGCCCTGGACATTAATGTCCTGCTCTTTCCCTAGTTTATGCATTTGTCTCATTTTTAATTGCTTTGGGGGTATGCTTTTTCTAAATTTCTCCACTTTATCTAGAAGCCAGAATAGACAAACTATAACAACAATTAAAAAAAAATGTAGCTAAAAAGAAATTCACTTCTCTTGACTCAGAAATATAACCTCAAATTATCAGGATTGCAAGAAGAAAATGTTTATAAAATTTCTAATGTCCAGGATAAAAATGTGGGGGGGGGCGGATATATCCATCGCTCTCTATCCTTTAAGGTTATTCTACCTTCTAAAATTACATGTATGTGGATGAGGCATTTGACTCAAGGGCAGATCACTTTTCTGGTACTTATAAATCCCCGGGTTCCATCTCCAATACTAAGCAAATAAATAAATATGCATGCTCACCTGTATAGTGTTTTCTATCATTAAAATTATATTGTTCTCCTTCCTAGCCACAATGACATTGCCTCAAAAATGCTATTTTAAGCATATTAACCATTTACCCAACATTAAATATTTCTGTACTAGCGCTTGGAACTCAGTAGATCTATTCCTACTTTATTTTTAATATGTCTGGTTGGATTTGTTTCTCATAAGCAAAAGATTTGTTTATTATACGCTCACTCTTCCAATGCTAACCCTCCATGCAGTGGATGGGTTTCCCCGTGGCATTCATCACAGGCGCTGGCATGTTGGAAGTTAGCTTTGCTAGTGGTGAGCATCCTCTCTTCATTGACTTCTAACCACAATTCCCATTTGTTTTTCATAACATTTTCTTATTAGTTTTTTAATTACCTGAGAATGCTAGCTATTTCTGAGGAGATTAATAGTTTCCCTATTCTCAAAAAAGCAATGGCCTGGCTCACATTAACATCCCATCCAATAACAATCTCTCTCCCAAAGTCATCCGTCCAACATACTTCTTGCTCCAAATATTAGAGAAAGCTCAATTTTTCATCACCAAATACAATGCTAGCTATGGGCTTACTGCCATGCCTTTTATTGTGTCAAAGTGTATTCCTTCTATATTTAATTGCAGAGTTTATTTATATCAAGAAGGGATGTTGAATTTTAACAAATGCTTTTTCATCTCTTATAAGATGATTCTATGTTTTGTACCAGATGTGCCAAGGCTTTGTAACATATTTATTTGTTGAAAATAGTGCTTCATTGCTATCTTCCAGGAATAAATCCCAATTGGTGATGATGAGCAAGGCTTTTAGAGCAGTGTTGAGTTTGTTTTGCTAGTATTTTATTGGGAACAATTATACCTGTGTTCACCGGGGAAATTGACCTGGAGCTTCTGCAATCCTTGCCTCGCCTTATTAATGGGGTAATACTGGCCTCATAAAATGAACTTGAAAGTGTTCATTCCTCTTCAAACTTGTGTAAAACTAATGGAGAATCGTAATGAATTTCCCTTTAAGTGTTTTGTAGCATTTACTACACCAATATAATTCCTTCCTACATTCTAACACTAATCCTTGTGACTCATAGATGAAGGTAACCCTCCCACACTATCAAAGAAGTTTCTCTTCACAGTAAATGAAAACCACTGCAGAAACCCACAACTGGACACAATGCAGACTTGAATGGACCATGGGGGAGCCTGAGACCAGTGGATACATGTCCAACACTGCTCCTGTACTTAGGGCTCAGGGAACATAACAGAGGAAGGGATGGAAAGCTTCTAAGGGTCAGAAGAGCATGAAGTCTTATACGAGACCGTGTCTCGTTGAAATGATTGTGTAAACAAGCCCTGAACGATGACAATGCCAATAGAAATGCCAATGCAGAGCGGGAGAAATCTCATGAACCCACTCCTAGACAAAGAGCTACAGCCCAGACTACTGCGGGAAAGGGAGCACTGGTCTCTCTCAGGGATGACCTCCTTAATCGGTTATCCAATATCCATGTATTGGTTATCCAGTATCCATAAAAGGAAGTATTTTGTAGGAGAGGAATGTTAATTTATCTGGATATTTTATGATTGTGTTGTAGAAATTTTAAAGGCTGCTGTGTTGTATTCCCAGGTTTTCACTGTTATGGTATTTCCGCAGAGACACTGAAGATACTTTAGCTAACCCTTCCTGAATAGTCTAGCCTATCCTCCAAAAATACAAAACCTCATTCTCAGAAAGCAAAGTGACATGATATAGTTTAATTTTATTCTCTTGCTATTTTCGAAGAGCATGTTTTATTAAAGGACAGATTTTGAAATTTGAAATGTCTTTATGGTCCAGCACATGAACAACTGTGTTGGTTAGCTTTGGTCAACTTGATACAAAACTAGCGTCCCCTAGGAAGAGAAACCCTCAACTGAAGAACTGCCTCCATCAGACTGGCCTCTTGGCACATCTGTGACCATTTTCTTGATTAACGTGCACCATTTGAGTGCTCCAGCCAGAACTCATGTTGAAATTTACTCTCAATGATGCAGCAGTGGGGGGTGGGATCAGGTGAGGCCTTCAAAGGTGGTGAGACCATAAGAGGGGTTAGCTTCCCGGAGAGCACTCTCTCTTTCTCTGAGACTACACTGATTTAGGCCCTCCTAGCAGGAGGTAACCTTGACTGCCCAGTCCTGTCTGCATGTAACCACTTCCCCTTCCTTGTCTCCTTGTGAGCTGACCCATGTGTGGCCCACAGCAGAAGCTGTGGTTACTCTGATTCCCTGCTTTTGGATTTTCAGAACCATAAACTAAAAAACTTCTCTTCTTTACAAATCATCTGTTCTCAGATATTCTGTTGCTACAGCAATGCCTAAGCCCTATCTCATAGCAATAAATCAACTTCATCGTGAAGGGGAAATTAGCTTCATGATGCAATTGAATTGTGAAATTGGCCTGCATTTCAAATCGCAAACACAGAACTTCTTGGAAAGAAGCAAAGCTGTGGACTTTCTCTTAGCTCTCTCATATTGGTACCTATGAGCCATGTGTACTTTTTGTGCACTTGCAATAGGATTGGTGCTAAGAACTAAAATCTTCATCATATTTAATTTACAAGTATTTGGTTTTAACACATAACTCAGGCCCAGTATGCACCATAGCACAGGGAAAGGCAACTGAAAATGGAGAGATTAAAACAGTTAACATCATTCTTGACAAGTTAATCAACATTAATGTATTATATAAATCAAGAAAGTAGATAGTTCAGAGACTTCATGATATCATAACAGCATTTAATCATCTTTAAACACACACACACAGACACATACACACACAAACACTTACATGACCATTATAATTTTAGGAATAAAAACGATGAAAAATGCAACATGATAACATGGATTTGTTAATCGATTGAACGCTCCCTCATGGAAGGGGTGCAATGACATGAACCCAAGTCATGAACAAACTCCCCTGTGTTCTACCTTATTGGCATGGTGGGCATGTGTATAAGGTGGTCACATCACACATAGCGGGTAGCATTTCAGCTCAAAAGAATAGCAAGAAAACAGAAAGCATTTCAAGGACTTCCTTTATACCCTTTACTTTATACAGAGTAAAGAATGGTACCAATTCCAAAGAAATTCCTCCAGAACTGGAGTGGTTTCTGAATCCATATCCACTTGTCATTAAATTCTAAGTCCAGTAGCTGTGTTTTCTGGATCTTGGTAATAGATTCCCCTGTGAGGAGAGCTATGCAGACTCTGGAGTGACAGGGCCTGAGGGAAGTCATTGGAATACACTCCTCATTTCTTGGTACTCCATTATGCACGAAGTTACACAGGGGTGACTCACCTCAAACTATTTTCCCTTGAAATTTGCAGAACTCATATGGTTGAATTCCAACAACTCATATGCAAGTGCAAAACCCTACCAGAATGTATTTGGGGAAACTATAGAAATGTAGAACTCATTGATTAGCTGGGGGGATAGCTAGGTTAAGTGCTGGTTTCACAAGCATGACGACCCGAGCTGATCTCTAGTACCAACATCCGAACTCAGAAAAGATGGTGTGTGCTTGTCACCCTAGTGTTAGAGGTGGAGACAGCAGGAGCTGGAGGTTCACTGGCCAGACATCTACCTAATCAATGAGCTCCAGGTCTCTCTCTCTCTCTCTCTCTCTCTCTCTCTCTCTCACACACACACACACACACACACACACACACACACACACACAAACACACACACACACACACACACACACACACCAAGGAGAGAGAGAGTAGAAATCAAACTCTAGTTCTTATTATTTATATTTTAGTTGCACAAAATAAATCTAAACTGCCTTTTCTGTGGACCACACCAAATTCTTTCCATCTTAAACTACCTTTGGAATCACAAGGAAAACAGCGGAAGGACGGCAGAGCATCTCTGAGCCCAAACAATTGCCATCTTTGAAAAGAGTGGCCAGCTGAAAGCTTGTCCTAATTAAGGTGTCAACACAAACTGTCTGCGATTGTCTGGTTCTAGAGCGCAGCTAATCTGATATGTTTTCCCTCCCTGTCTGTATGTTTCTGTTGCTGTGCAGAATGGAATAATCAGACTTACCTGACTGATCCGGTTACTCCGAATGCTAAGGCAAAAACAAATAAAAGCATTCATTAGCAGTATACACTGAGAGAATCCCTGAGTCATCACAGTTCCAAATATGTCAGAGAGGAGAACGAAACACAATTTCAAATTTCATCGTATTCCAAATAGCGATAGGCGGTGTTGTGGTTCCTAAGACTGCCATCAATAGTCTAGGCTGTAATACTTTGCTTTCTCTTACTTTGCCTTTTGGCCTTCTATCATGGAACTAGTAGGGACAACTTCAGGAGTACCAAATGTGCCTGATGCTTGACACAGCATTCTGGGATGTGCTCTTGGCTGCAGAAGCAAGTCCCTGCTCTTTATGCATGAATCCTTTTGTATCTTAAATTGAACGTCTGCTATAGTGGCATCCTTCTGCTGCCAGGAACTGCTGGTGCTCTCTGCTACTTGATAAGGAGAGTTGTGTTTTTATTTTTTATTTGAGGATGGGATGGTTTATCATTTTGAATAATTGTTTGGTTTGCTTCCCATACAATTCCATTTTGAACCCCCAGTGCATGCAAATTGCCTTATTTATTACCCCAAGAACAGGGTCCTATGGTTTGTGTGTTTGTTCAGTTCCTGGGCGTTATTGACTTATCCCCATAAAGTGATTCCGTGACTTTCGGCTCTCTTTTGTGTCTTCTCAGCAGTCTTTGTGCTCCCCCAGATCGCCCCTGTTAGCTTGTCATGTGCCACATCTCAAACATGGAGCTTTCATTTCTTTATCAGAGTCTGAGAATTGATATGTTTAGAATTGCTTTTCTCTGTTTATCAGCCTTCCTCCCACAAGCATTCTGCAAGGCCAGAATAAATGGGGAGATCTTCAGGGAACTCGAACTGATCCAATAACTTCTGGAAAGTTTTGTGTTTTTGAGAAAGAGGCCTGGCTGTATCTGGGATTGCTCTTAATCCTCACATAACCCAGACAGGCACAATGAAGTCCCATATAAACTGAACCCCTATAGTGGTTTTGAAACACATTGGTATAGATGGCTAAGTGATTAAGAACACTTGCAGCTCTTACAGAGGACCTTCATTCTGTTCCTAGCACCTACTTTGAGATCCAATACCCCTCTGTCTCCTGAGAATACTTGCATGCATTTTGCACACCTACTGACAAGCAGGAACACATACATACACATAAATTAAATTTTAAGTGCTCAAAAGTAGAGGTGGGCAGAGTCAAATATGGGCCAGCAAAATGCCTACGGTACAAACCCAGGGACCCAATTTCAATCTTTGGATGCCAGATAAAGGTGTAAGGAAAAACCCGACTCTACAAAGGCACCTTCTGCCCTCTACAGGTATGTAATGATCCATGTACCCTCAAAACACACCGTGTAAATAAAATAATGATAGTAATAACCAACTACTTTATTTTTTTTTACTTTAATACTTTAACTATTTTTTTAGTTTTATAAAAAATAAAATTATGTGCTGTTTTAAGCTGATCTCAACAACAAAACCATGTTTTGGTGTTTTGTCTCAGGTGCCCTCTGAGAAGACAGAAAGGGATATGGGGGTGTATAAATAGAAATTCTCGCACCTAAAAAAAAACTCTGTCTGTCCTTTGCTTATCTAGATTCTCTTTCTGTTGATGACATCTCGCAGCATGGTTTTGTCTCTAAAATGTGTCAGCTGAGTAGGTGGATTCACTTTTGATTATCTCTGCAGTGGGGGAGGGGGAGAACGGAGATGTGTGTTAGTGAGCAGTGCAAGGTGTCCCTCACAGGTACATCCCAAGGTGGGCACACACAAGGAGACTCCATTCACAGATCTGTTGCCGATGCTTTGTCCTGAGCGTTGAAGAATCCGCAAATGGAGCAGTAGGTGTGTGAAGACATCCTCCAAGGAGGTTGGTCACTCCTCTGCATGTTCCGTCTCATGCTCATCAATAGCCAAACTCATGAAGATCCAGGATTTTTTTTCTCACTTTTATTTTATTTTTTAGAAAAAAAACTATCATTTTCCATTTTACATACCAATCCCAGTTCCCACTCCCTCCCCTCCTCCTATTCCCTCCATTTTCCCTCCCACCCCACCCCCCATTCACTCCTCAGAGAGGGCAAGGCACATTGCTTCAAGGAAGGACCAAGGTCCTCTCCACTATATCCAGATGAAGCAAAGTATCCATCCAAAGAGAATAGGTTCCCAAAAGGACAGTGCAAGCAGTAAGAATAAATCCTGCATCATTACCAATGGCCCTGCAGTCTGCCCCAGCAATACAACTGTCACCCACATTCAGAGGGTCTAGCTTGGTCCTATGCTGGTTCCTTCCCTGTCTGGCTGGAGTTGGTGAGCTCGTATTAGCTCAGGTAAGCTGTTTCAGTGGGTGTCTCCATCATGGTCTTGAGCTCTTTGCTCGTATTCTCACTCCTCCCACTCTTCAACTGGACTTTGGGAGCTCAGCCCAGTGCTTCACTGTGGGTCTCTGCCTCTGTCTCCATCAGTTGATAAAGGCTCTATGGTGACATTTAAGATAGTCCTCAATCTGACACAGGGCAAGGCCAAATCTGGGATCTTTAATAGAACATCAGAAATAACCTCTTCCCCGCCATCTCCAAAAACAGCAGAATGAGCTAAGAGTCCTTAAACCATGACATCCATACCAAGGGCAATCCTTCCAGCGCCATTGTTGGTCTTTCTGACCTAAAATGACTTCTTACTTCTCATCTCTGGCAACTTATCTAACCTCCTGGATTTGCTTTCCACATATGATTGTTATATGAGTTAAATGAGACAACTTAGGAGATGCCCAGGGCAAAGCTATAAAAACCCCTATGGTTCTTGTTGATCAAAGAATAGTATGTTGCTGAAGACAATGGTGGGTATTTCACTTCTTCTACATAAGGGAAGAGGCATTGTGGAAAGTGCCAGATCTTTAAAAGTAGAGAGTGTCAGACATCCTTTCACACGCTGTGGCAAACAATCCAGAAGTGTTTCTTGCTGTGGCCTCTGACAGGACAGAGGGTCAAATCAAGAAGCTAGGACAGGAACTAGATGGTGCCACAGAGGGTTGGAGCAGAAGGCAGGTTTGGGTAGGTGTCTTTGTCAGGTTTCTGTTGCCACAGCAAAATACATCTAACTGGGTACTTTATAAAGTACAGAAGTATTTCTGTCTTGTGGCTTTGGAAGCTGGGAAGCTCAAGAACACAATGACAGTATCTGATTGACATCTGGTGAAGGCATTGCAATGTCCTAGTATGGCAAAGGTGATTTGTACAGAAAGCCAAAACAAGCTCACCACCTCAGGTCTTCCACCTGTACTTACAAAGTTGTTGGTATCGCCTTGTAGATTCCACCTTCAGGAAATTCCAGTTGTCTCTGAAAGTCTCCGGCTTCCGATACAATTGATACACAACTATGGAAATTAGATTTCAGGGAATAAACTTTAATAAGACACATCAATCCGTAGCAGGGACATGATGTAAATCAGGGGCAAGTGACCAAAGCAAGATTCCCTGGAAATGACTTCAGAGTCTGCAGACTCTGGTTGGTGACCTTTCATTTGCTTCCTGGATCTCCAGATCTCTTCACTAGTGCCTGGGTTGTAGGCTAACCCTCTTCCTGTGTCATCACTGGGTCACGAGGACTTTCCAGGTAGACCAACAAACTAACAAGGGACCTTCATTGAGATGAGGTTCTCCTGGGAGACCAGGCAGCATCAGTCCAGCTAGGTCTGACAGTTACAGCTAGTTTGTACAAAGGTGACTAGGTGACATCCTGTTTCCCTGGCTCTCTGGTGACTCCTGTGACACCACTCTGTGGCTGTAGATGCTTGTATGGATGAGAAGAGCAGACACTGCTGGTGCGCGCTAAGGAAATGGAGTTGTGAACGAAAGATGCACTTACCTACTCCCTCTGGCCCTCCACAGTGCTGGGACTGGCCAGGTTATCAGCAGCCTTACTTATCTTCCCGGTGGGGGCTATAGTCACACCCTAAATGACACAGTCTGTGATGAGTTTTTCCTAGACTAAAGATAGAACATCCAATTGTTCGGAACCTAATGAAGAAAGCCAAGGCAAGGGGACGGTAAATATTTAAATGTAAGTCATATTTAGCTATTTCAAAGCAAGCAACGTGCTAGCAAAACATTTCCTATGTGTGCTTTAATTAAGCAAAGATGTGGACTGGCTGTAAACACTGGATCTTACAATCCACTTTCACGCCAATAAACAGAACAGCTCTTATTAGTCTTGTTCCCTGAGTCAAGGAGCAGCAGTTTCACGTCAATGAATTTGACTGTGAAGAACAAAGTGTTTCAACTTCAAGATTGTCATTCAGGAAAGATTTCTGAGTACTCTTTTTTAAAAATTGGCAGTTGTCATTTAATGTATGATGTGATCTACAGCGTATTATTTTTTTTTAATGTCACCTAGGAGATCTCAACAGCTTCCTGACATTCTTAATCTCTGGTATAATTGTCTAAATTGATGGAATATCTTTTATTAAGCGATGGCGGCACATCCTGCCCTTTCAGAAGTCAAATAAACAGGTGTGATTATTCAATTCTCGGAGTTCTCAATTCTTTTGTCTTTTTTTTCTCCTTTCTTTGAACCCTCCCCAAACTCTCTGGTAATAATAGAAGGGTGACATTGTTTTAAAGATAAGAAGCACCCAAATTGCTTTCTATCTGACCTTTGTAGCTTTAAGGACAGGCAGCTTCTGCTGGCAAACCAGTTAGATAGAGCATTTCCATAAGGGACGCACATATTGCTCATAATGAGGAAATATATTAGGTCCTCGTCTGGTCACAGAAAACAATTGAACCCAAATAATGTCACAGGGTGTTTTAGAACTATGGAGATAAAGCAAAGGAAAGACTGGAACTTTTTCGCAGAGTAAATTCTGATGAGGTTTGCAGAGTACCTGTCTAAGTTTGAGCCTTAGCCCAAATCTGATGGGCTTCAAGGATACCTGTCCATCTTCTGATGCAAGCTGCCCATTGACACCGGTGAGCTTAACATGGCCAGAAAAAGTCTCGCGAGAAGATCTATTGGGAGTGTGAGGACCAAAACATTACAATTAAAACTTCCTGTGACATGGTGATGGTGTTTAAATCTCTGAAATTCCCTGCTTTTCAATGGAAGGGCTCATATTCTGTTCCCAATTCATTCTAAACTTAAATCTGCGTGTCTTCGTTTAAACTGTCTCCAGCCTTCATTCCAAATGGCACCAGACGCAATGCTCAGTACTCGTCGGCTAAGCATCATCCTTCTCTCCTGAGATCTTAAAAACATGCACATTCTACAAACCCCGTGAGGTCCAGCTGCCATGGCAATGACGGAAGACTATTGCCATTCATTCTTGAGAAACTGTAAGCCAAACAGCACCGAAGGCAAAGGGACAATAAAGCGTCTTCATTGGTACCCAGTAAGTGGGTCCTGCTTGCCCACAGTGTTTCACTCCGCTGGAAGTACCACAGTGGATGTAGTGTGTGTAGGTAGGGGAAAGGCGCCAGCACACGAGAGCCGTAGCAAAGGATGCATACCGTAATACATAAAAAGATTCATTAAGAAAAACAATAGAAGAAGCAGCCACAGTCATTGGTTCGAGATTCATACCTCTTCAGAATGCTCATCCACAATCAGCTTTGTGGTATGCCCCAGGTTTTAATCGTCTAGCAGCCTTTTATTATTATTATTTTTTTATTCCTTTTCTTAAAAAAGATGGTTGGCTTTGAACGCTGGAATATGCAAATACATGTAAAAGGCTGACTTTCCTGACCATTTCTTTGTGTTTGGGTATACATTTCTGTATGTCATGATATTTCCACACGCACTGGCTTCCTGGCATGAAAATGTTTATTGCGCTCATTAGCAAGGAGGGTATCGGCACTGGTCCAATGAACACAGATCTCCCTTCCGATTTCAGTCATTAAATTGCAATGGGATTCACAAGCTTAACATTGTGGGTGTGAGAATAATAAGATGGAACTCCATCTTTAGCCCAGTTACCATGGAGGCAGTTAAAGGTCATGGTGGCAGCTGCTAACTAGTTGCCTTTTGAGCAGCATTCCCCCCTCTGCTCTGTGTTTTCCAGTACTTTCCTCGCTATAAGTCGGCCATGGAATACTCTCATCACTTGGGGTGACACACTAAGCCCCCTCTTTAAGACAATGGTTGCCAGGACCCTCCACTTTTACTTACATATACAGAAAGACTATAGTATCAGAAAGTAAAACTCTTAATAAAAACACACATCGCTGTCGCGGCGGCATCCGGAATTACTTTCTCATTTCCTGCACACCGCTCTGCATTGCCAACCCAGAGGGGGAAAAAAAGTGTATGGTAAATTCCCATCTCCGTTTAAACTGGTAATGGGTTCAGCCACTGATGCATTCACGACGAGAGACATCAACTTCTTCATTCGGTCCAAAGTCCTAGGAGTTAATTCTGTGTACTGCATGAGGTGTCAGGGCAATTACCTCTGATCAGCCCTATTTCTCCGCACTACCGGGCTTCTTGGGGGCCCCCCCTGTTTACAGACACATCACCGCAACATTGCAGCACTTCCGCTCAGCCGAGCTTCTTAATCGAAAGGGTTTGGACAATGTTGGATTTGCAAAGCACAGTGAGGGAGGGGTGGAAAAATTAAAAGTAGCCAAGCAAAATAAAGCGCATGGGAAAAAAAGGAAAGCACCACAGAATATTCCTGATGTCAACACTTCATTTCAATAGATTCTAAAATCCCTGTTTTTTTTATTTATTTTTTATTCCCCCACACACACCCTGGGAGCCTTGCCTCATGTAGCCTCACTATACGGCTGCTATATTTTGAAATATTTGAGAGGATGTATTGCTTTAAAAAAAAATTAAGAAAAACTTATTTTTTGTTCTGTTTAGCTATGTCATAACTATGTGTAGCTGTATAAGCCAGAATACAAAGAAATTTACTGGGAAAAAAATGTTGTGCCTATTTTAAACATACATTTATATAACGTGTCATTTCATAAAAATAAATTAAGTATTATATGAGCCAAATGTTTCAATTCCACACAAGAGTGGTTTCTGGGACTCTTGGCAGGGTGCCACTATATTCATTTTTATTTCAAACACAATGTGAAGTCTTTAATTTTAACGTACTTGGTAACTATAACGGTTAGGCGGTGTTTGCTACAGTAATTCACCCTCACGCTCTCCTGATCCTGCAGAGGCTGCTTTTAGGGACAGAAAAATAAGTTAAGAAAAAATTATAATAATTCTGAAGTTAGACAGGGACCCAACACCCCAAATTTGTGGTCCTTGGTCTCTGAATTCAATAGCAACCAACTAGAAAGACAGAGGGTGGATGATATTGCTGCCACCCGAGACAAGTGTCCAGCTCTGGACCTTGTTCTACAGCTGAGACGAGAGAGGTTTCTCTTGGCCTATTGATGGGAGCCTTTCTGTGTCTGCCCCCATTGGATGACAGCCAGGTCCTGGGCCAAATTCACTCACAGCTCCTTCATTTTCTGCAAAGATTCTTGCCAAGGGTCAAACCTAGACATGGACAGGAAGACTGCAGAAGGCCAGGGCTCCCTTGAATCTGTCATGCCCTGCTGGAAACAAGAAAGGCTGATCCCAGGAAGAGGGAACCGTGTGGCAATGACAGAGACATGCCTAAATCTATTCATGGCCAGAGAAGGTCCTGAGGGTTCCAGCGACCTCAGTGGCAGAGTGATATTTCCTCATTAAAGGGGTTGGGTGGAGGTGACAGGGAAGAGAAGTGATTTCCAGTCGCTGGGTGGCTGTATTATGGGGAACACCACAATAACATATTTCAAGCGATCACGGAGGCTTCAGCGCCCCTCTTCTGAGGCTGCACTTCAAATCAGAGAATTTCTTCCTGCGCCTTGTTTACTGTTGATATTTTCTGGCTGATTGGAGAGGAATGACATTTTGACAATTTACTGTAGCAGTAAGCACTGTACAAACAAAAGGTGCTGATGAGAACTGGAACCCATTATTATGTAAATGACGGCTGAGCAACACAGAATCCATCTCCCAGTCACCATCATCGAGACCAGTTTTACTCAATGATAATAATTTTCATGATTGCAGACTTCAGAGTGATCAGAAATACGCTTTAGCTGTTGCATTTATCTACTGCTGGTACTTGACCCCTAATTAAATTCTGAAACTTTTTTTATATAATAAAGTAAAATACAGCTGACATTTCTGTTCAAACAAAGAGGCTCAGACACAGAGCGGCCAAATAAGATAAAGGTGTTTCAGACTTACCTCGCTGTATTTATAGTAAACACAATTGCACGGTGTGTTTGGAGAGGGAGCCTAAAGTTTAAAACGCAGATGTGCGTTTTCGAGTGATTTTCAATTCTGTGCCTGAGCGCTGCTCTCCTTCAGTGATTCAAAATCTCTGCAGTCTCATCCTGGACACGTCATAAAGAGAGAGAGAGAGAGAGAGAGAGAGAGAGAGAGAGAGAGAGAAGAGGAGAGGAGAAGAGAGAGGAGAGAGAGAGAGAGAGAGAGAGAGAGGAGAGAGAGAGAGAGAAAGAGAGAGAGAAAGAGAGAGAGACAAAAATGCTCTCTGTAAACAAGTTCTGTGCCTACTTTAACTCTTCCATGTTAATATCTGAACAAATCAACGTGGGTGCTCAGAACTGTACTAGTGAGTGGGCCCCACGACAGCTCCATGGGTTATCTGGGTTTTATTAAAGTGCAAGCTTTTTTTTTTTTTTTTTGTCACAGAGTTGTTCTTGTCTTGAAAAGAGAAAGCCGGGGCAAATTTTAAAGCAGCATTTTGTTCTTAATAAAAGAAATTAATTGGCCTCAACAGATGTCCAGCGGAAGCTACAGCCCCAGCATCGTGCAGGTATTGGCTTTCTATTCATTCATTCATTCATTCATTCATTCATAGGATGGCTGAATCAGGGGAGCCTTTGGTTACCATGTCCTTAGTCTCTTGCAACCCTGTCAATCATCCAGCTCATCGGTTTACCTTGGAGTTCTTTCACTGTTTCAGGGCAGGAGGGAAAAAAAAAATCTTCATCTTGAATATGTTAATAAATACAACCCAGCTTAAAGGGGGCAATTGTGTGAGGCGGGTTTTTAATATTTCCTTAGATATAACCCTTTCTAAGCAGGCAGCTCCCAAACCCAATGAGCTACGAAGGTAATTACTTAAGTGGGTTTTGCGAAGGGTAGAAAGATGATTGTGCCACATTAAATAACAATTGTGTCCTTAATGATGTGTTGGGCTATAATGCAAACATCCCTCCACCATCGCAGGCTGACGCTCTGGTGGACCTTCCTAATGACTCTGGGGGCTCGCATCCTGCGCTACACCAGGCTTTCAGAGCCTGTGTAAACATGAAGGGTGAGGTAGATTTTTTTTTTAAGCTGCACAGCCTGCAGCTGCACGGTCATTGATAAATTAGCTATGAATTGCTAAAATACTTCATCGGAATGTAAACAGGGTTGAAGCTCTGCAGCTTGAAAAAAAAACAAAACACAGGAATGGATTTGTCGAGAGAGAGAGAGAGAGAGAGAGAGAGAGAGAGAGAGAGAGAGAGAGACTTTGCTTTCAGAACACAACTTTCCAGAAGGTTCCCTATTTGTTGCTTCGATTCAACCTGATTTTTGGGAAATCAAGAGAGTGGTGGCATGGGAGTGGGGTGGGAGGGGTTGTTTAAAGATTTTTTTTTTCATTTTGAAGACGGAAGAAAGCATAATTTAGTATTTGGTATGAATCTTGGATAGAAACAGGAAATGGCCATATATTAGGTTTTCTCACACACTGTGAGCATCACAGCAGTGAACTTAGTTCAGGAACAACAAAGACAGGCTAATGAAGACCGTCATACGTGTACTGGAATTCACCTGGCTGCTACCTGACTTAGAGGAAAACTTTTCATAGTGATGTAAGCTGAAAACAATTAAGGGTAAATACTCCTTGCTTGTAACTTTTTTTTTTTGTCTCTTCAGCTGTGGTTGCAAAGATCGTTTCCTCCATAATCTGCAATAGAATCTTCTTGTAGGCATGTGTCCTAGATCTCCACAAGGTCACTCATTTCTTGATATTAATAAATTTGAATAATAAGATTTAAATAAAAGGAACAAATTGTAATGAACACCACTCACATATTGGAAGAATACTTTGTACTAAAGGATAACAATTTGATGAACATTTTTTTTTTTACCCACTTCAGAGAAAAAAGGTATAGGAATCAGAAACTCTTCTAAAGCTTTACTCAATGTATTTTACTCAATATGTGATTTGCTATAAGAAGTCAAACAAATTCCCTATTTTTTATGTTTGTTACGCAAATGGAAGGAAAACTCTAGCGCAACCGGAGAAACCTATTTTAGAGAGACTCCTGGCCCAGAGGGAAGTCTGTGCTGGATGGCTCCTGTGGACAGACACCTCAGAAGTGTCCCCCATCCTGTTCTACCAGTGCCTTACCACCCCCAGGAACACAATGTGAGTGCCTGCAGTGATTCGGGAGCCTGACTCTGCTGATCTGCGTCCCTACTCCACCCTACTCCACCCTCACTATGAGAAATAACACCAGGTCTCTGTGTCAGACCCCCCTTCCAACCATGTGGATTGCAGAGTTGCTGTCTCCTCCCCAGCCATACCAGTCTGGGGAGACAAAGAGCATTATTCCCCTGCTTTGTCTGTCTGTAAATCAAGACCGATATATAGGATAAGTCAGAAGGCTCAACTGGAGAGACAGATCAGTCAACACTGAAGCCTAGAGAACACAGTCCCCTGGGAAGGAGCACTATGTGAAGGCAAATGTAGCTTCTCCTCCCTCCCATAATCCTTTTCACCCTCAGATGGGAGGACTCTGGACACCATGCAATCTACCTGTCACAGGGAGCAGCTTGCACAGACATGAATAGCTCACTATTCTGTGTCCATTTTACAAGCACGAGGAAAAAAAAATGTGCAGCATACAGTATTCCCCAAAATTACAATATCTAGAAACAGCTGAGACATCCAAGTGTACCACTACTGGGCAGTAGCCCATAACTCAAAAGGCTTCCTCCTTTGTTTGGCTTACAGTCACCCAAGTAACACTATCACATGGGAGGAACAAAATCAACGGGACTTGAACCTGGTGTTTGAGGAAGAAAGAACTTCAAAATTTGTCACGTGTACTTTGATTTCTGGGAGAAATCCACTTTAACAACATTTGTACACAGTTGATCATGAGAAGGCTGCTATTTCCAGCCTCTGATCCACGTGAATGTCTCAGAACAACCCTGGAAATTGGGCTCTATGATCTCCATCCCCATGTCAGAGTCATTTGAATCTCTCAAAGCCAAGTGACTGGCTGGAGACTACCAAGCTGAGGAAGGGAAGATGAAGATCTGGGCCGCTTTGGGTCTCCTAAGCCCGCATCTGTGAGCTAGCTGCTTAGCTTCTACCTAAGCAGCCCCAAGGGAGCTATGAATGTAACCAAGACAGCTACACATCTATTGTGAGTGCCTACACTGACTCCTCTAAGATAAGGTGTTCACATGTACTAATATTAGTCGGATGTACACAGATGTCCGACTAATATTAGGAGCTTTTCTCCTACCTTCCCACTAAAATCCCGTACACCTCAGTCTAATGGCCTCCAAGCACATGCTCTATACTGGGGCAAATTCATTCCCCAAATTTTGGATGTTAGCAAAGCGGATTCATATGTAAAATACTCGCAAAAAACTGCTCTCAGAGCACTTCAAGAAAAGATGTAACATGTTATGATAAAACACCTAGCACACAGAACATTGCTGTGGCATTAAGAATTGCAGGGTTGCTCATTGAGAATGTGTTAGTTTTGTTTTCCATCTCTAAAGGAGCCTCTCCCAGAGCGCTAGTTTGTGCTTCCCAACAACACTGCTAGATGGCCCACTCTCCCCTTATACTTTTGGGGGCATCCAACAGGACATTTCTCTTCAAATAAACCTAAATGGAGGCTGCAATGGGAACACCTGTAGAGACCCTGCTGGCCTGCAGTTCCCCTGGGTCTTATATGAAAATGACCCTCTTCAATACACAGGCAAGAGCCCTGGGTTCATGTAGGACGTCAAAGGCGCTTTATTTTCTTACACAATAGTGGTCTCAAACCGTATTCCCAGGAAACAGACAGAGACAGTTACAGAGCAGGAGGTTGCAGAAAAGACCTGTGGAGACACCCAGTGCAGAGGAGAGGGCGGTAGAACAAGCCAAGACACAGGGAGAAGCCAGACTGCTGGGCATCTCAACTCAGTCTCAACTAACCCTGAGAGCCCAGAAGCTGGAATGGGCCTTTCTTTAAAGTGGCATTAAGTTGGTGAAAGCAAATCAGATCTCCCTGCATCATCCAGGAACTGATGTGGGGTGCCCTCAGGAAAGGTGTGGTGGAGGTAAGAAGCTCTCTCAATCAAGGCAATGTCAAGGAAGGGTAACAGATAGCTGTCAGCTGCCACTGTGCCATTGATAACTGGAAGGGAGTCTGAGGGTCTAAAGGAATGTGAGGACTCAACATCTTGCCCATCACATGCCGTGTCTTACCTTAAATCTAGAAATGTGGGAGAGTAAATGAATCCAGAGTCAACAACACAGCAATACCGCAAGTTGGGGGAGAGGTCCCCAGGGCTTTGCACTTCTACTGAGTTTAGTCTTCTAGGTAGGAATTGTTCTTTGATAAGAATGACAAATTATTGGAAGTCCACTTGAAAATAGCAAAGAGAGAGTGTGTGTAATTCCGTTTTGCTCTACAACTGAAATAATGGAGAGGACATTTAAGACATGTACTCATTTTCTCAATGTGTAACATAAGACATTTTCTTCAGAGTGGTCATAGAGGTGATCTTAAAAGTTAAAGGCTGCTTTTACTTATATATTTTGGGGTGTGTGTGTTCAGGTGAGTGCAGGTAGATAAAGAAGCCAGTCTCATCAAATGCCCCTTGGAACTTGAATTACAAGCAGTTGCCATCTTAATATGAGTTTTGAGTATTGAACTGGCGTCTTCTACAACAGCTCTGTCTACACTCTTAACCACTGAACCATCTCTCCAGACTCAAATTGGTCTTTGTATATGAAGGTCAAATTGGGTTGCTTCTCTGCTCAATAATCTCTCCAGTTTGTATGTGGGAAAGTTGACTAGCACTGGCGGATAAACCCCTCTTATCTTTAGACTTCACCTCTTATCGATCACTCACCCCTTCAGCCATGTTGCCTCAGACATGTGGGCCTTTTGGCCGCTCTTCTGCTGTACCTGCTTACCCTGCTTTGGGCATCTGTACGTGCCAGACATCGTGCACTGGGTGCTTTTGCCCCCAGACACTGTCAAGTTTCCCCTCAGACAAGCTGCCTGAAAAACACACCCCATGTCAGGAAAGACCTCCTTCTTACAGCCTCTGACCTGCCTGATTTCTCCCCACAGCTCTTAGCAGTTCCTAACAAGGAAAAGCTGTATGGCTGCATTCTTTACAAATGCTTGAATGCATTTGTGTTGACAGAAGTTTCTGTCCTGCCAGATCCTGCAGCCTTTCAGTCCCAAAGAAACACACAGAGGTTTACATTAATTATAAACTGGTTGGCCTATTAGCTCAGGCTTCTTATTAATTCTTATAACTTACATTAACCCATAATTCTTGTCTGTATTAGCCACGTGAGGCCTTCTCATCTTGCTTCCTCTGTGTCTGGGTGACAACTGCAAACTCAACCTTTCCTCTTTCCAGAATTCTCCTGTTCTGGTTGCCCCACCTATACTTCCTGTCTGGCTACTGGCCAATCAGCATTTTATTAATGCAGTACAATTGACAAATCTTTACAGTGTAGAAGACCATTATCCCACAGCACATTTATATATATATATATATATATATATATATATATATACATATATATATATATTCAAGTATACATATACATATATACATGCATGGTCACATATGTAAAATACATGTGTACACATGCATATTCAAATACACACACTCACACATAATAAGGGGTTGATTCATATCCTTCCTATATCTTTTAAATAATCTCTATACTATTTATAATATCCAAAAATTATATAAATAATGATTATACCATTTTAATTAGGGAATAATGAAGGGGGAAAGTCTGTATGTAGGCACCACAGATGCAAGTTTTTAAAAAATATTTTTGTTCTGTAGCTTGGTAAATTTACTTGTAAAGACCCACAGATTCCAAGAGCCAACTACACATAGCTATGTGTTTCTATGCAATTACAGCCCACACATATATGTATGTGTGCGTATTAAGATGTATGTATGTACTGAACTTCTGTTCTCTAGCATCTCAGTAAGTCTTGGATCTAATTCCTGGCACCTAGCAATTAGCCATTAAGTGAATATTTATTGAGGAAAGAGTGGACCAAGATTTAAGCTTGTACTGCACCAACGGACAAAGTGTACCTTGCTTAAAAGCCACAGGATTGACATTTAAATGAAGGAATGAGAATTTATCTCAGCTGAAAGAAAAGCACCTAATAAGAAGAAATGAAAATTTCTATCTTAAAACTCACAATCCACAATTCCTATCACATCCCATTTCTGGGCACCCTATTCTGAATTCCTTGAAAACAAGGCCTATGCTCCATCCTCTTTCATTTCCTAAACTCCTAGCACTGTGCCTTCAATGTCTCGTGCACTTACTAAATATTTGTTGAACTCATTTGACTCAGCCCATCAATAAATCCCAGTTGGAGGCAGAGACTACGGGTACCTGATGCCGCATGAATGTAGAAAGCTCATGTGTTCCCAGAGTCATTACACTTTTTTTTAAAAAAAAAATCATTTTTAATAGCCTGAGACTAGTGCACCAATTTTCCTCACTAAGTTTTCAGGCAAAGACTTAGAAAAAACATTCAACATTACATTGCTATTTAAGAGAATTTGCTAGCTTTCCCAGGAATGAAAGGCCCATTGAGAGGAGTTGAGGAGTAAGCTGGTCAACAGCATTTATGGGGTGGACTCTGTGCTTGGCCTGCCATGGGCTGAGCCACTGTCTTAATGACCCAGAGGAAGGCTCAGGAGGCACTTGGCCTTGGGAGGGAGGTGTGTGGGGAACTTGGCTGAGTTCCTTTATTTTCCTTTGGTGAACCAGCCACTCTACCTCCTTAGGAGAAATTGGTAATGTGCCTTGCCATGGGGGAATGATCACCCCCCTCTTTTAGAATAAATCCTTCCCATGGAGCCCTTAGAAAACTAAATCCTTCAGCACTCTTGGACACCCCACACCCAGTTGCCCCAACTTTAGGACATTCTGGCAATGAGGATGCAGAGTTTTAGCGACAGGATTCCAGCTTAGCAGAAATGAACAGCTACCCTGGAATGCCTAATAGGGAGAGTCCATCATGCATTCAAACACAAACCAAATGGCATTAGGTCCAGACCAGAGCATGAGGGGAAAGAAACCAAGGGCAAGAAATGGAGAGAAGAGTAGGAAGGAGAGCAGCAATCACTTAACACATGCAGACACACAGTAAAGCTGGGACCAGTGGCAGGAAGATAGTCCATGGTTTTAAAAGATGAATGTCCTGTAAGTGCTCACTCTAAAATTTATGAACATTTGTGAACATGAAAGTAAGATAACACCATCTCTAATTTCACTATACATTCCCTCTCCTTCCCCTGACTCTCGTGTGTGTGTGTGTGTGTGTGTGTGTGTGTGTGTGTGTGTGTGTGTACAGGCTAACCTCAGACTTTCACAGTTTCTACAACAGTCTCCCAAATGCTGGGATTACAGGCTTGTATTATACAGACTTGTATTAGCACACCAGGCTTTTGTAGTGAGTGTCTGTGAATATGAACTCTGCAGTTCCCCCACTAAGCCTGAACAAGAAGTGTGTGCTTATAGAAATTAGCTCAATTTGGGAAATAACCAGGCTAGCCAAAAAGTAAAACTATTTTATTTTTATTTATTATGAAGGGAAAACTCATGAAACAGGAATGAGAAATCCAAGCTCAGCTGTGCCCCATGAGAATCACACTCACAGAGAGGACCTGGGCCATTCACCCACTTTATTCCCAGTCCCAGAAAACCACACCTTAGCTTGGATCCACCTCTTAAAGATAATTGGCTAACAAGGTTTCCCCATCCACCTCCCCCTTTTGTCTAAAGAACAGTGATTCAAACCCAATACAAAACTATATACAAAAGGAACAGATATCAAGTATAAAATTACAAACAAGATAAGTAATATTAAGCAAGGAACACGTGATAAATGTTTTAGTAAACATTCTATTTCAAAGAGCCTAAATCTTGCATTGAAAATAAACTTGGCTAAATCATGAGAGGAAGGTAACTATGACTATCTAATCTTCAACCACATCAAAAGCCTGAGAAGGGAGACAATATTACTTGACTAGGCAGGAAGTGCAATCAAGCAGCTTCCAAAGCCAGTAGTATATGATGGAGACAGTTGGTTACCCAAGCAATCACCCAAAGTCTCTTTTGCAACATTGAAGCACCCAACTTTTGCTAAGGCCTAGCATAACTGACAGACTATTTTCAGAGGCAGGAAATTTTTCAGAAGTGTCTTACCCTGTCCTGACAAGGTTTGGCAGTTCTTTTCCTTATGTCCTGCTTATGTAGTCCAGATACCATGTACTTTTTCACTGGTCAAGGCATGGGCAGTTCCTTGCCCAAAGGCCAATTATGCCAAGAAGAAAACAAACTCCAAGTGGAGTGTCTTAGGTGCTCAACATTCTCTCAGGATTGGTGCTGTCAAAAGCAATTATGTCTCATGTCAACAGAACCCTAAACCATTTAAATTCTATAGATCTTTGAAGTGGTTGAAGATTACCTGTTTAGGAAGAATACAATTTCGTTTTTTTTTTTTCGAGACAGGGTTTCTCTGTGGCTTTGGAGCCTGTCCTGGAACTAGCTCTGTAGACCAGGCTGGTCTCGAACTCACAGAGATCCGCCTGGAAGAATACAATTTCTATGTATGTAAAAAAACTAATTAATCTGACTATATATATAAGAAACATGAACAACTATTGACCTACAATATTTAATACCTGTATAACTTAAGGAGTAAGAGTTCAATGTCATAATATTTAATAACCTGTAAACAATGTGCAACAAATGAGGACAATGACCTCAAAATGTAAACAATGTATAAGTATTTTGATCAGAGGTAAGAATAATATATAATGCAATATGAAAATATATTCTAAAAGTTGTATTAATATACAAAATGTCCTAAACAGAGGTAGAAACATGCATATATACAATCTGACAGAAAAACTTTGCAAAGGTGTATAAATATTGTAAACAGAAATAACAAATATAATTTCAACTTGTATCAAAATACAAAAAACTACACCAATGTAAATTATCTAATAATAATAGCTCACAAGTATTCACTCTATTACCCACTATTATTATCCTTTTTTTCTTTTTGAATCTACATAGTTTTTACACCAAACCCTCTACCTTATACAAATAATAATCAACAACCCATAAATGGTGTTCCCAACCCTAAGGACAAACTTTTTTGGGAGAGGAAATGTTGTCCTCTAGAATTGTTTCCTGCTATCATGGGGGTGATGCTGTCTGTATGGGATCCTGAAAAAGTAAAGTGATGGCTAAGTTTCAAGATTACTGTCTAGTATAATTGCAAATGTCCTTTGAGTGGTCAATAAGGTTTTTTCCAAAGTTCTAATTTGAAGTTCTGGCCAAAACATCATGAGAAGGTCCACCATTTCAACAGCTGGTACCCAAAAAATCCAGTCTTATAGCAGAACTATCAGTATTATGATGTCATCTCAACCAGGTGGAGTTGTTGCTATGGGGCACCATCTTCTCCCTGGAAACTTCGAAGATTATTGCAGGAAAAAGATCTGTAAAAAAACTCTATTGTTCATCGTGGGAAACTTAAACATTATTTATATAGACATACATTCAATAAAGAATATGATATAGACAAAATAGACATGGAGATAGTAAAATTTTACCTAAAGTCTTCCGTCTGTCCCATACCAGATGGCTCCTGATATGAGACAGAAACTTTGAATGTTCCTTTTAAAAACACGTTTGGATTTAGAGAAGTACAGAGCCATTGTCCAACTCCAAAGCCAGTTCTATATATTGTTGGGCACCAACTGTAGAAATTAGCTCTATTTGGGAAATAACCAGGCTAGCTAAAGGATGAAACAATTTTATTTTTATTTATTATAAGGGGAAAAACTCACAAAACAGGAACAAGAAGTGCAAGCTCAGCTGTGCCCCCACGGGAATCACAGAGAGAGAGAGCACCTGGGCCATGCACCCATTTTACTCCTGGACCCAGGAAGCCAGGCCTTCACTTGGATCCACCTCTTAAAGATAATTGGCTAACAAGGTTTCCCCATCAGCTGCTCTGCTAAGCAGGTCTATATCATCTTCTGTTCACTCATTCCATAGAAATGTGCTATGAGCCATTCACTGAGGCTGAATTAGAATTCTTGAGTACCAATTCTTTGCCTGATATGTGACAGACCACAGGTGATACAAACAGTATATAGACCAGCATGAGGCTGTGCTAGGAAATCAGGGAGGGGATCACACAGTTTAAGACACAGCCAGGAGGTGAGCAGATCTGGAGGCAGGCAGTGAGGGAGGATGAAGAAGAGACTTCAGCTGAGGATGGACCATGCCAGGAACAGTCAACTTGGTCAGGTGTGGAGCTCCAGAGAGGTCCGTGGAGACTGTGCTGCCTTTTCCTAAGGTTCCTGAGCACACTGTCCGGGGTCGATGGGTAATGCTGAGTGGATGGTAGTGAGATTTACAGGCTCCTTAGAAACACAGAACAGAGAGAGGCTCACTGAGCACTGACAGTCTTGTAGGGAAGAAAAGGAGCAAGGGGAAAGGTGGGGAACAAAGCACCAGGGGTACAAGCGGTTTGTGGTACAGGGGACAGGAACTAGCCTTAGAAGAATTAAATGATTTGGTATGCCATAGCCCATGTTTCAGATCACTGGAGAGTCAGAGACCACATCCCATTGACTAGGAGCCGTGTTACAAGACACTGGGGACTAATGGGTCTGTGTACACTTGAGGTACAACTCAAGATAACTGGGTCACCAAGATAGACACCTTCTTTTAACCATTTGGCTTCAGAAGGCTATGGCGCAGGTGTGAGGTCCCAGAGGTTTTCTTGTATTTTAGCACTCAGATGCCCTAATACCAGCCAAAGGCCTGCCACCTCCTCTTCCTGCCCCTGGTCCTCTACCTCTTCCTTCTCCTCACCTTGTCTTGCCCCTTTCCCTTTCTTTCTCTCCCTCCGTTCCCCCCTCTGTCTGTCTCTCTCACTTTAGTGTATATATACACTAAAATTGTCTTTGCTTTTTTCTTATTGTTGTCATTTCCCACCAAGAATTCACAGGAAGTTATCTCTTTCTTTCTCCTCTCATCTGATTTACATTTTCCCTCTGCAAATCCTTTATGTTAAAGGTTGATGCAATAAAATCCAGCAAGGGAGAGGGGACTTTCCATGGTGGGAGGTGGTCTTTCCTTTCTCTTCCAGGAGTCCCTCTCTCTGATGCAGGCTGCGAAGGGGAGGAGAGGAATTTGGCAGGTTGATGATGGCAGTAGTGTAAGGAGAAGACTTCATGAGTAGCAACACGCAGGCATGTGCTGCAGGCAGGCACGGAAGTCCTGCTCTATAGCCTCAGTTAAGCCGTGTGTATTTTCTCGAGCATCAGTATTTCAGATCAAGCGTTTCCAAGGATTTCTAAGTCAATCTTACCGTCTTTTTCCCCCTCAGTTGACGTGGCTCACCAACCTGTCAGCCATACTGATCATTTGGCTACTTTGGGTAGCGTCCATAGCATTCCGTTCCCAGAGCTGCACTGGGGTGAAGAGGGCTGTACAGGACAGGTCTAGAATGAGATCTGCATTCATATTAATCATGGATACACATTTGTGTAATGTGGCCCTTTGGGGCAAGGTATACTGAGATCCCCAAAGCAGCATTTCAAAACATGCTTCTGTGGACTGGAGAGGGAGGGGGAGAGGAGTGGGGGGAGGGGGAGAAGGGTGGGAGGAGGGGGAGAAGGGTGGGAGGAGGGGGAGAAGGGTGGGAGGAGGGGGAGAAGGGTGGGAGGAGGGGGAGAAGGGTGGGAGGAGGGGAAGGGAAATGGGAGGCTGGGAGGAGGTGGAAACTTGTTTTTTGTTTATGTTTTTTTTTCTTCTTTTCGCAATAAAAAAAAAGAAAAAAAAAGAAGAAAAAAAAAACATGCTTCCGATTACTTCAGATTTGCATACAGCATTTGCCATCCGACAGTCTTGCTATCTGGAGTTCCCGGATGGAGGACAGGTACAGGACTATGTCAACGTATGTAGGTAGAGCTCAAGAAGCTGGGATTGTGGTGGAACTAAAGATACCCCTACACAGGCAAGGTAATTAGCACATTTTTTTCAATTCGCTACATGTTTAGCTTCAGGTGCAAAGCTATAATTACTAAGATGAGGCTAACCTTCTTTGTCCCCTCATGAACCTTTCTCTAGGGAGTCTGCTAACCTGGGTTCTTGGACGGAGCATCAGGAATCCAGGTCAAACAAGCTTGCAGCTACCAAACCTCACCACATTCGCCATCAGTCACTGGTCCGTCATATCTTCTAGCTAAACCAATGCTTACTAACCAAAATTAGAAAAAAGGTAATAATAATTGGCAAACTGTTCTCCGATGTCACACATTAATCTTGAGGCCAAAATATTATAAACAGGAATTTAGAAAAACATACCCTAAAATATGCTCTGGAGGGGGAAAAAAATCCACAGTGCCCTTATATGAAACAACATTTATTCTAGTAAAAAAGGAAGCTGAGACGGGGCCAGCTACGTTTGGGCATGCTGAGCTGATCACAGTTGAACAGGTTTCCTTTCCCACCAGCATCTCAGAGCCTTCGCTATGTGCACAGATGCTGTGAATGTCTAACGGGGGCCATGCACACTCAAACTCTGTATGCCTCCAAATCACAGGGCTCTTTAACTCAATTGCTGAGTTTGACATGGTAAGAGCTATCAAAAATGGGTGAAAATCCTGCCTATTGCAAAACTGTTCTGGTATTCAAAGCCGACATTAGGACTCAGGGGAGTGGAAATGACCAGTCATGTCCCTGTGCGATGTTTCAAAAATGAGGGACGCTACACACGATCACTGCCTCTGTGCTTTTCAAATAGACTTAGGACAAAAATGGGAAAGAAAATAAGAAAGGCTCCCCAAGGCTGTCCCTACTAAAAGACATTGCATTCTGAGGATGGGGAAAAGGGAGAGGAGGGTCTGTGTTGCACCAGAGGTCACCGAAGGAGACAGAGAACCATACACAGGAATAATTGGGTGCTCATGGACACATGACCATGTAGCAAATTCTTCAGATGGTCCATTTAAACCACCCCAGAGTTTGGTCTTTCCCTCTGAATGCTGGGCCTTATCGCTCCACAATGATGTGGCCTTCCGTTTTGAGGCCATATTTAATTCATTTAAGCAAACCCTGAAAGCACCAAATACTGTCAGAGTTGGCCGAGGGGGCTTTAAATTTATGTTTTAATTACTTGGCCAGTTCATCAGAAGGTAGACACGGTGTCTGTGGTGAGGGCTTTGAAATGATCGCTGACGGAGGCAAGGCTCCCAGCACATAGAGCCTATTCATGGCATGTTTGTGGTCGCTACCTGTAAAGGAAAGGGGCCGAGGAGATGTAGTAGCAGGGAAATTGATGCCGATTTCTTGTTCATCAGATTCTGCCCAAGTACATTTGATTCTGCAAAATGTAAAACTGGAAACGGCCTTGTGAATTTGAAGGAGAATATTGCTACTATGCAGAAAAATAAAATAAATTCTGAATTGGTATAAAAATAGCCCATTGACAAGAAGGTTTCTAGAGGAAATTTAGTAGAGCTTTTTCTCCCTCTCTTTTTTTTCCTGTGAACTGTGTGATCTCAAGTGCAAAGGATGAAGCGCACAGAGGCACTGCCTGTTGGAAGAGAAACCCCAAGCTATTGCCAGTGACACACAGTGGCGCTCCTATGGGCCCTAGAGTAAGGACTCAGTAAAATCAATGAGACTGATTGTACTCTACCAAAACCTTGACTTTGTATGGAGAAGCTGAGAAACTCAAGTTAAGCATGGCTTTGTTTCTCCTCCATGAAGATCCTCGAACCGGTCAATATGCAGGGAACATGGCGCAGCCTAAAGGGATCACATGCCCAGCCTCCAGCACTGCTTTCCTGGGGCAGATGGTCCAGGAGAGTAGAAGGTCATTAACGGCCTCATCCCCATTATTGGAGGCCCAAAGACCATGCTGCTGCACTCTGCTCTAGGAGGCCTAGAAAACCCGCATCTTTCATAGTAATGACTTCCAGTTTACAGCCTTCATTTGTTATATTTCCTCAATAGCTGTTGTGTTGAGATTAACTGCATAAATGGTCTGCAGCTGTCTGTTATGAATTAAGGGAGTTTAATCAAAGTATTTCTAATGTACAGCATAATGATAATACATGGGGGAAGTACTATTTAAGAGATAATGATGGCTTCAGAAGATCACTGTTGTAATGTTTAGTGCATATGCCTTCAGCATTGAATTTGTTGTTGTTCTGAATATGCTTAATGGATCACTGAAAAGCTGCCTAATGCGGGATTGTTTGATGGGGCTGACAGAACTGGAATTAGCCCATTGCTGTTTACTGCATACAGCCATTAAGATTAATTGCTGCCAGATAATTTTGACTGTTTTTATCTTCTGGAAAAAGTGTCACTAATGGGTTTATAAATTGGTTCACTATTACTAATAGTAAGGCCAGTGTAACAGGATAGAATGTCAGCTAATTCTGAAGATAAAGGTAAAAAGTATGGAGTACTGTACGGCTTGCTGGTTTTAAGGGATACTGGTATCTAATAACAGACAGACTGATATATGATGCTCATTAATGCGACTTCCTCAGATTCGGGTTGAACCTAATAGATGCTAATAAACTCTTATTTGATGTCCCATTAAAAAGCTCAATCTGCTCTCCGCATTAATGCCCAGTGTTGTTTATCACAACTTTGATGACTGAACCCCAAATTCTAATCTGTTTTGTAACCAAGTGCTGTCTGAGCACCTGGCCTTAGTACTGATAGATAGAAAACTCATAGAACCAGGCCAGAGAATTAAGAAGGTGCGTGAATTTATAGACGTGGTACATGGTATAAAGTTCTTCTGGCATGTCCCTAATTTGGGCATTTTTGTGAAGTGCAAGCTTCTAGGCACACTAAGTGGATATCCTATGCATTGTTTAGAAATTGTCCACAATTAAATAAAATTTCCAACATATAGGCAATTTAGTGTAGTGACTAGATAAAACATTTCACATGCTTAACTCTCACCCAATTAGGTTCTTTAAAAAATCGTGTGCATATTTCTCTAAGAAAGAAAAATGAATGTAGCCATTTTCCAGTGATAGGATTCTTGCAAATGACTTGTGGATGGGCCCATGGCTGCCACTGGAGCCTTCCGACCTAGCTTCATACAGCTGTCTGGAGAAGTTACTCAACAGGTCTATTGGTGAATTCTGCCCATTTACCATACTGATAATAAAAGTCCTTGTGCATTGAACTTCAAATATGTTCTTTACATCTGAGAGAGCTGGGAATAAATAAAAAGGAATGAGAACAGAGAGATAAACAGCAAACTCTTAAGATGAGTAAGAAACAGGTAATCCCAGAGCTGTGAAGGTACTCTTTCCTCATAATGGATCCCGGGAAGTGATTAAGCATTGTTCTGCAAATTCAAAAGCATATATATATATATATATATATATATATATATATATATACACTCTTTTATATTCCTTATATTGTACTTAAACATTTTACACTGAATAACTGATGTCTTAAAACATCTATGAAATTATGTGTGATGTTTCTTTTTCCTTTGCTGACAAGGGCAGGAGGAGAACACGGGACTTTTAGCTAGTACTCTCTGCAGAGTATGTGAGAGGACAGTAAATCAGGTGCTGCTACATTGGATATGTGGTTTCTCTTCTGTATGTTTCCATATGGAACTGGGATTTAATAGCTAGGGGAAAACATGAAGTCTTAAGGACAGGGTTTGCAAAGCCTTCCTGCCTCTCCATCCTATGCTGGTCTCATTCACTTTGGTTCACACTCTATAAGAGGTATATCATCTCCTATTTGGATGACAGTACCGCAATGGGAAGGTACACTAATTCTGTCCAGAGCACCTTAGAAGGCAATGATGTCCTGTGAAGCTCTTAGCTGTGTGTGGTCAGATATCTTGGTCAAACATAGTGGGATTTTTCTGCTCAAGAAACCTCTGGTTTCAACACCTGTCTCAGGTCCTCTGTGGTGGTTTAGTGGTTAGGTCTTATGCTCGCAGTTCCTGTCTACTTCCGGTCACCTCCAGATGATGCACTCTTATCCACCTGCCTCAATCCTGCTGCTGCTGAGTCCTTTACCAGCTTATGCTGTAGTCTTGGAGTCAACAAAATCTTGCAAAGCAGTTTCATGCATCCAGATTTGAAGAAAGACCTCTGTTTATCTCCCACCCCTCTTCCAGTCTCTTTCAGAATCTGGAACCCTGGGGTTTGGGGCCCACATTTTCAACACAAGACCCCCAGAACCTCACCTATGGGCGAGGTTCTTGAATGCTTCATGAATGCCTGTATGTGCTGGTCTGAGAATGAAAACCAGCCCCAGTTAATACTTGGATGCTCCTTGCAATCCACACAGTGGAGGTGGAGATCCCTGCTCTTACTTGAAGAGGCAGATCTGTCTCTCTCTCTCTCTCTCTCTCTCTCTCTCTCTCTCTCTCTCTCTCTCTCTGCTCTTGCCTGGAGTGGCTAACAAAAGCCTAGACTTTCTTGAAGACAACAGTTGAAAACTGACTACTGAAATTTGCTCATCTCGGGCACAAAGAATACAATTTCCCCAGCAGGTAACTCAGGCCCCTCCACTGTGGCAGGAGAGTCTAATGGGGATACTGCAACCACAGGCACACAGCCACTGCTGCTGGAAAGGAGCTGTGTTTGCAGCATCCCCTGACATCTGCCTCATTTCAATAATTTCCAGCCATCAAACCTCTGTCTGAATGAGCATTAGGAAACAGAGCCATGTTTGGTTACTAATTTGAGTCTCTCACTCACGCCTCTCTCTCTCTCTCTCTCTCTCTCTCTCTCTCTCTCTCTCTCTCTCTCTCCAGTTTGAATTTTATGCTGGTGAGGGGGGCTCTGGTGATGATTTCCATGCCTGTGGCTTTCCATCCCTGTGACCAGGCAAGATATGCTCCTATCATCTTCATGAGGACAAGGTTGGACCTGGTTTGAGCATCTCCCATTTCCTTCTGTTCACTGTGGGCTTCCTCTGAGCAAGGCAGACATTTCGGTATGAAGAAACGAGCTGAGACTGAAGCCTCATTTTTTATATGAGGCCATGCAGGGTCACCTGAAGTCTCTCCCAGGTGCGATAATGCTCTTCACTTATTACAAAGCCGAATTTGAAACGGTGACCTATGGGGTTGCTCCATGCCGATGAACAAATGCTCTGAAATGGATTTGCTGTAAGACATGATGAGCTGCTCTAACTTGCCAGGAGGAACGGGATATTTCACCCGTGGATGAGGCGCCCCTCACTGTCTGTCAGCCTCACTCCTGCTCTGAGAAAGAAACCTCTCTGGAGAGGAGGTAGCAGATCCAAATCAGATCTACCTGCCACACCAGACTGGGATACAAAGCTCCCGCTGGTTTTGTCTCTCATTCCCACACATGGAGTATTTTGCCTCACAGTGGGTCTGCTGGCATTGTGGTTGGGCCATTCCATTCAGAAGAACCTTGAATATTCAGAATTATCTCAGTTTACTAATAGATATTCACTAGTGTCAGAGATCTGCCCATACCATTCCTGAGCTTACCAGAGCGGCTCGCGTCTCCAGTGGGGCTGGTCACTATGCTTCTTGTCCACTTCTGGAGTACAGACTCAATTTAAGTTTACATCCTTTCTTCCTTTGCATTCGTTGTGTTTATCCTGTAAAACTCATTCCCTTCACATTGCAGGAAGTCTAGAGAAATGGGGTTGCATTCCATAGCCCAGCTTATCATGTGTTTGGTGTGGTTTGCTCGTTCCTTCTACTATGAAACCCCCTAGCATTCTGCAATGGATGCTGGGGTTCTGAGAGCCTGCTTAATGATTAGTGGTCTGCAGCTCGGTAAGTTTTCTCTCTCAGCCACGTTCAGGTCAGGATGCTCTCTCCACAGCGAGGAGTGCGGCATTTCTCCTTGCAAAGCTGAGGAAAGAAATGCTAAATTGAAACTGTCCATAAGCCTGTATCATTACCTAATTCTACAAGGGGTTTCTAAGCAGGCACAATAGCAGTATTAAAACACTACAGACAATCACATGTGGCGAGTTGGGAGAGTTGGACACTTATTTCACCCTTTGTTCAAGCCAAAGAGTCCCTTCAGGAGGGATGGTTCTGCCCAATGATTGACAATACACACTGGGAAGGAAGCATAACCTCTGAGAAACCCCCCAAAGGCAGGTTCTTACAACTCAGTCCAACTCACCTCTAGGAGATCGCTTGTGTCTAACCATCTTTGATTCCTGGAAGCATTGAAGTTTCCTTCTTCTGTGGACAAACACACGCACACCAAAACCCAGCGGCTCTCACTTCAAAGGGAATAAAAGATAGTTTATTCTGGAGCCAAGTGTGTGACCATGGCTGGGGAATCATGGAGCTACGTTATTCCAGGTTCTAAATTGCTATTTAGAAATTGCTTCATGGAGTTTAAAAGCAGGGCAAAGAAAGTCATAAATTAAGGCGACTTTAAGATACAGTGACGATACATCAGAGAAGTGGTTACAACAAGATGGGGGAATTCTCTTCTGTAACCCTCAGACACTCTCTTTAGCTTTGGGGTTGATGGAAGCTAGTTGTCTGATAAGTTAATAGATTCCAATGGGTGGATGTCTGCTAATCACAGGATGTGTGGACTGGCACGCCATTGTGGCTATTTAGGGAGCTAAAATTAGAATAAGATAAGGTATTATGATCCGAACCTGCAGGATTCCAGCCTCTCCACATCACTGCTGCTCCGATCAGCCAGTCAGTCCTTTGTTTCTTTCCAGGAATTCTCATTTATTCTTCCTTGTTTCACCTTCCTAATGCCTTCCCCTTCCTCAGTTCACCCCCGATCTGGCAACAAGAAAATATGAAAGGCACAAAGCTGAGCTTGCATAGAAAATATTTTCCTCTTTCTTTCAACTTCAAAGTATCAAGGAAAGTTCAGACCTATCTGATCCTTGATATTTCTTCCTATGAGCATTCCTGGTCATTCCTTCTGTGTCTTTGGTGGGCGTTTATACAAACTCTCTTCTCTTTTGAGGTTTGCAGCTGCTTTGGGAAACGTCATAAAAACAGGGATGGTTTCGTCTTCCAGCCACTGGATTTGGTATATAAAACAGTGCTGAATTTAAACTAACTGTTCTAGCTATCCCAGGCTATGTACCATCCACTCAAAACTGTAATGTATCGCGGTTCCTGTGTGTCAGGAACTAGGAAAGGTCACGTGTTTGACCCACAATCTGGGTTTCTGCCTCAGAATGTCTCCTTCAGTTGCAGGAAATACAATTGAAAACTTTCTGGCCTTCCTTCTCCCTTGCATAATATCCAAGCTGCCCAAAGCATCTTCCTCCCTCCCTGCAGCTAGTTAGGCTTTCTCACGGCATGGCTGGCCACCTAAAATTAGGAGGATTATTTGCATTAAGAAGGAAGGCTTTACAATGAACTGATCCAGCAGCAGGACAAAGCTAAAATGCCTTTCTGACCTCCGGCTGGTCTTTGTATTCTCTTAGTTCGAGGTCACTCACAAGCCCCTAGGACTGAAGGAGAGGAGAGCTATCCTCCTTACTGCTGGGGAAAGAAGCAAGATCACCAAAGAGCTGCAGTGACCCTTCAGCCCTTTCTTTGAAATCACAGCAAGGGTGGTTCACACTGCTGCTCAAGAAGCCTTATGAATAATTTCCTCCCATGGAGGTTTTCTCCAACCTCCATTTTATTTTTGGTATTTCTTTCTTTTTATTTTATGTGTATGAGTGGTTGTCTATGTGTATGTATAGACACCACATGTGTGCCTGGTACCTGGGGGAGGAGGGCCAGCAGAGAGCATTGGATCCCTGGAAGTGGAGTTATAGATAGTTGTGAGTGGCCATAATCGGTCCACACTGTAACTGCTGACTCATCTAAGATCGTCTCGGAAGCCCCATCCACCCTCCATTTTAAAAGAACTGTGTTTCCATTCCAATATTCTCTGCTAGAGAATTCTATGCATACTGCCATATCTGAAAGAACATGCTACATGTTCAGAGTCCCAGACTTTCATACCTGCATTGATTCATTTTTTAAAAAAATATTTCATGCACTTTTTCACAACAGTGACCGCCAAAGCGATTCAGTCTCTATAATATGTCTTAAGGATGATTCTAGAAATTTTAACTTATCCCCCTCATATTCCAATGTCATTAAAAGCCACTTCCTGTGAAATGTTATAAGTTTTCTTTGTTCACAGGTTTCAGAGTTTGATGTTTGTGTCTGACCTCTCCCAGGGTATCCATGGTGGTATCTCTGCTCCTGTGTTCCATTGGTTTCTGAGATGTAGTTAATCCTTCAAAATGAGTCAGATTTGCTAAAGAAACTAGCAGAATAATGGTCGCTAGATACTGGGAAAAGAAAGGGAAGAAAGCAAGAAAGGAAATTCAGTAAGGGGCAGAGGAGGAGTTAGTTTTGGCTTTTCTAAGCAAAGCAGGGTAACTATTGATATGAACTCACACAAAGGAGGAACCTGAAGGCAGGAGCTGATGCAGAGGCCGTGGAGGGGTGCTACTTACTGGCTTGTTTCCCATGGCTTTGTTCAGCCTGCTTTCTTCTAAGAACCCAGGACCACCAGCCTAGGGATGGCACCGCCCACAATGGACTGGGCCCTCTTTATTGATCACTAAATAAGAAACTGCCTTATACCTGGACTTTCTAGTGGCATTTTCTCAATTGAGGCTCCTTCCTCTCTAATAACTCTAACTTGTGTCAAGTTGACATCAAACTAAACCGGGCAGGTAGATAGATGTAATACACTGCATACGTGCAGAAAAAAATTTTAAAGAAAATTAAAACTATTTACAAAGAATAAGGAGGAACAAAATGAGGAGGAGGAAGGTGACAGCTAAGCTCCCTCAGTGAAGCTCAGGGCTTGAGCAATTGATATCACAAGTTGCTGCTCTACTGGTAAGAGCACAGCATAAGAAACAAACACTTTCTTAAAATTGTGACTTAAGGGATGGAAAGTTATTTCAGGGTGTAAGGCACCTGACTCAGGACCCACATGGTAAAGAGGAAAACCAGCGCACATTTTCCCCGACCTCCACATGCGTGCTATGGAGTGTCTACTTCCCAACTCCCATGATAAAAGATAAATAATGTGAGGGAACTATGCAAACTCCTAAGCCTAAGATTTCCAGTCCTCTGAAAATCTACTGCTAAAGAATGAATGGCCCGTAGGAAAGAGCATCATGTCAGCTGTCCATCAACGTGAATCGTGTTCCCTCGTGATGCACTCTGTGCTGATGGTTCTGCTCTCCTTCAGAGTGGGGAGTTTTGCTTTGGGAAGTGTGATTGATGTGGTCAGGCCTCCACGGAATGCATCGTTAGTTGGTGGTGGGGAAGCTCAGATGGTTGGAGCTCCATGGTAATGAGGCGAAGGTTAGGGGTTCAGTGCCCATGTGGGCCACTTAGTGTTTGTCTCATTCATGTCCACAGACTATTCCCACTATGAGCCACCTGTCCACAAAATGTATCTCTGGGAGGGGTGGCAGGATGTATAAAGAATTTGGCTGGATCTCTGCAGATCAGTCATGTCTGGAAATCCACCCTTCTGGGACCCCCTGTGGCTAATGAGGAGCAGGGCAGCATTCAAAACACTCACTCCTACGACCACCTTGTGCAACTGCCCCTTCATTTTACATCTTTGAAAAAATGCATCACAAGATGAGATGGTGCCAGACAGAGCAGTGACGCAAAGCTCCGCACTGCTTGCTTCTCACTGTCCAGAGAACCAGCACTGCATGTCTTTGTGAATTATTTAATCCGTGTAGAGTGAAGTGGCACATCCCTATAATCTCTGCCCTCGGAGAATGAGGCAAAACCCCGCCTCTGACACAAGCAAGGGTAAGAAATACTAAACTGGAAAATATTTGGTTAAAAGTAAATAAAATTATAGCAGGATTGGGGGAAACATTCCCTAGCCTCTTAGATAAAACAAAACGTGATTTACATACAACATTGTTCTTCTTGATTTATGTTGTTGCGTCTCTCCTACTCCCATCACCATGATTTCAGCTCAAACCCAGCTCTGTCCAAAATGGACCACCAGTGCACACAGCTCAATGGACCTGCATCCTTCTCCAACACTAAGGACAATTTATGAGATGGGAGTGAGTTATAAAACCTGATGCAAAGGTTTGAAACCCAAAGCCACATACACCTGCTGTGTGGATTGTAACCCCTGCCTCAGTTTCCATTCTTTGACTGTCAAATTCAGTATAGAAGCACAAGCTGACTCCTGGGCTTTTGTGGATTATAAAGCTAGCTAATTTAGAAAAGTCTTTAGAAAACTACCTTGGGCATGTTACTTGCTTAATACATGCAAAACATTGCTCGTCATCATCATCTCTCTCTACTTACAGAATGGACTTGGTAGGTAAATTATATTAGTCCATCTTTAACTATACTACTCAAGTTAATCTGAGCAAATTTCCTTCCCTCTATCTGGGTCTTTCCATGAACAAAAAGGCTTACTTGTGTTCTGAGACCACTCTATCCTAGGGCTTGGTTAGCATTAACTTAAATGTTGCAATGAAGTGCTCAAGAAAACACTTATAATATTTTAATGTTTGATATCCATATGAAAACATGTATGTAGAGATATTTTATTTGTATTTTAATAAATAAAGCTTGCCTGAAGTTCAGAGAGTAAAACAGCTCATCAGCCTTACAGACCAGGCAGTGGTGACACACCCTTCATCTCAGTAGTCAAACTGCTTTACCATAGAAACCAGGCAGTGGTGGTGCACACCTTTAATCCCAGAACTAGAGAGGAATATGAGAATGGAGAAAACAGCTCTCAGACACAGTCTTATTCTGAGATTCCTGGAGGCAGGATGGCCATTTTGAACTGAGGTAGAGGTAAGAGTCAGTGGCTGGCTGTTTTGCTTTTCTGACCTTCCGTTTGAACCCCAATTTCTGTCTCTTGGTTTTTATTAACCGTGCTGCACATGTGTGTTTCATGTCTTTGATAAAAGCAGTCACTATGTCAGTCACCTGTTTTGAACCCCATGGCAGCTCTTCATCAGCCCAATCCATTATCCCCGACTTTGTGAAGGAAGAAGGAAGCCTTTGCAGAATAATAAATCTCTTGCCCAGCTCTAGGCACTGACTTGGGAAAACTATAGACTTCAATACGTTCAAAACATTGGATTATGCTATTCATTGAGGGCATACCTTTAATCCCAGTACTTGGGATGTAGAGGCTGATGGATTTCTATGAGTTTAAAGTCAGCCTGGTCTACTTAGTGAGCTTCAGAATGGCCAAGGAAAGAATCAGTGAATTGAAAAAATAACTCGAGTAAATCACTCAGAATATAACACACATATACAAAGAGACAAAACATTCAAAATAGTTAAAGTAAAAGAATGTGCCCTAATCATCAAATTAACAAAATCAAGAATAAAGAGAATGTTTGAACATAAATTCATTGATAATTTTCCAAAATTGAATAAAGCAAGAGACTTCTAAATAAAACAAATAAAAATAATTCCATATCAATGCTCATAAGACTAAAGTTAAGAAGATTCGAAGCAAAATGTCTTAAAATAGTAAGAAAGAAAGAAAGAAAGAAAGAAAGAAAGGAAAGAAACAAGGGAAACACAAAGGTACCAACTGTGGGGTCCTAGTCTAGTCTAAAGGAACCAGTCTAGACTAAAGAGTCAGTCTATGCCCCTATGAACTATCACATATACATGGGAGCACAATGAGAATATTTTCTGGTCAATATTTAAAGATTACTATAGACTAAGTCGGTCATGCAATAAATAAACACTAAAGAATACATTCAAATGAATTCAAATGGAAAATGTTAATAACAAGAAGAATCGATGATTTTCAAATACCTCATTAATAACCCATGTCTTTAAGAAGTAGAGTCAAAATTCTAGGATTGATGGAGGAGGGGCACCAGATGTCTAATTCACAGTAAAGGTAGAGAGGGTGTAGAGAGTTTATGTCTACTGGGAGACAGAAAGGCACCTCCTTTGCACCAGACAGGACCACTGGTAGTCTTGCCCATGCCTCATGTATGGTTCCACACCCACACACATACGGCCAGCACTAATAGAACTCAGGGCTACTATTAAGAAAGAAAGAAGTCATTAAGTTTGGAGAGAGACAGAATAGGAGTTAGAAGTAAATGTAATGAATAAATATGATCAAATATGTCTTATAAATGGCATAGAATTTTCAAGGAATAAAAAGGCAGTTATATAAGTAAATAAAAATGAATCTAAACTGCATTATTAAAGATACACAGCTTTGTTGCAGAAGTTAAAGTAAAAATTCAAAATGCCTGTTAATAGGAAGAAGGCAGGAAACAGTAGAAGCTGAGTGATTCTATTCTTCTGGTCAAGAGTAGAAACGTTAATGAATTTAAACTCTACCATATTCAATGTGCTTGTTAACGTTTAACAGAATTACAAGGTCAGGTTTTCTCGGATACGAAGCTTATATAATTTATAGAACATGTATTATTTCCTCTTTAAGGAAAAATGAAATCACCTTAAAATGTTCACATCTCACTAAATATCTGAGCTAGGTGTGAAGGTTGGAGGGGGGCCATGCATGGAGAGGCTAGAAGTTTACTCTTTTTGAGTTTCCCATAGTAAACCCACCTGGAGTGTAACCTTTATAAAAATCAAAATGAAAATGCTTAAATTTCATTCCAGTCTAAAAAAGAGGGGTATGAAACAGAGAAATGTCACCAAACTAGTAGAATCAAGGAAAGGAGAAGATAAGCAAAAGAAAATAGCAAAAAGTCTAAAATTGTCAAAATAAATCAGTAATTTTAAAAAGTTATTGCTCTAACTATTCAATTTAATAAGTTTGAAAAATAAAGAATAAATCAAAAGAGAGAAACAATTTTTTTAAAAAAATAATAGATTTTCATGAACTAGAAAAATAACAGTAAAAATGCATTAAGACTCTTGGGAAGATGGCTCAGTCTATAAATACTTATCAAGCAAAAGTGGGGAGCTGAATTCAGTTCCCAGACCATGTTTTATCCGAGATAAAACAGTAGATGTGGTGGCTCTTTCTTCTAATTCCAGGAGCAGTGACAGTGTGGCAGGAGAATTTTTGGTTTAGCTTATTTGGAGAGTTCACAGCCATGGAAAGACCTTGTCTCAACATAAAGGTGGTCAGTACCTGAGAAATGACTTCCAAAGTTGGCTTCTAGCCTACAAATTTGCACACATATACATGCACACTCACACACACGCACATGTGTGCATACAGACACACACACACAGCAAGGTTACTGCCAGTGTTTTAAGCAACCTCTGACTTTGAAAGTAGAGAATTGAATAGTCTTCATGAACAAGACCTCTAGCACTCTAAGTGTCAAAATATTAACAGGTGTTTATTCTGTTTGAGACATTCGTGCTTTACATTCCTCTCCTGGAAAAGTTCAAAGTTTCAAACACTATTCAAGTTAACCAAACATGAAAATCTTAAGAATCATTTGTACTGGCTCTCACTGGGACAAAAGACACCATGTTGGTTAGCAATTCTGTGGTCTGAGTCACCCCCTTACCTTTCTGATATACCCTGAGTCAATCCAGGACCTTTTAGAATGGCATGGTAGGGCTATGAATGTTCCATCTGTCTGGAGGATGTTGTCATGGCCTACTTCATGAGGCTGATTTTCACATGGAATCTAAATCTGAATAGAGACTTAGCCATCATAATTCATTCTTGATTTGAAAACAAAAACAGAAGTGTAAACAGAGGCTGCTCGTTCATTTCCTGGCCACCCAGACTGTAATAATCACACAGGAATTATATGAATTATAACACTGTTTGGCCAATGACTCTATATTTCTAGCTAGCTCTTACATCTTAATTTAACCCATTTCTATTAATCTGTGTATCACCGTGTGGCTGTGGCTTACAGGTAAGGGTCGAGGTCCTTCTTCTTCTGCAGCTACATGGTGTCTCTTTGACTCTGCCTTCTCTCTCTCTCTCTCTCTCTCTCTCTCTCTCTCTCTCTCTCTCCGTGTGTGTGTGTGTGTGTGTGTGTGTGTGTTTGTGTATTCTGCCCTGCCATAGGCCAATTCAGCTTTATTCATTAGCCAATAAAAGCAACACATATACAGAAGGACCTCCCACATCACAGAAGATCAACTTTTGAGGTGGGTAGATAATTCAGTGGGTAAGACTTTTGCTACACAAGCAAGAGGACCTCAGTTGCCATCCCCAGAAGCCATGTAAAAAGGTTATCATGAAGACAGACACCTGTAAGCTCAGGACTAGAGGGGTAAGAATGAATGAGAGACGCCACAAAGCTAATTGACAACCTAGGTAAATAAACAAGCTTCAGGTTCACTGAGGAGAGACTGATAGAGAGGGATGGGAGGGTGACATCCCAAGTCAATTTGGCCTATGCACACATGAATACACCCTGACTACTTAAGTGCACAGGTCCTCATACCATCACTATCACTTTAGCCATCACCAGCACATTAACTAATTAATTGATGGATGGATGAATGGATGGGTAGATGGATGGATGGGTAGATAGATGGATAGATAGATAGATAGATAGATAGATAGATAGATAGATAGATAGAAATGAAAAGATCAAGCAAGCTTCTCAGGCTGGCCAGTTCATGCTTCATTTTTTTTTCTTTCATTCATTGTCTATTTCCTCGTCCTTAAGCTCATGGATGTATCAATACATAGATTGTTTCTAATCTGGCTTAGAAAGGATCATTAACAGCACCTTCAAACTGGCCCATATCAAATATACTCCCCAAGATTACCTGTGTTTTCCATCCTGAGATCCATAGTAGATGTGCCCCCCAGAAAAGAGATGTCTTTAAAAAAAATAGCAGAGTGAAGTAAGAGAAAAAAGAACCAGTCCTTTTCAGCCTTGCCTGTCACCCGGAGCTGGGAAGATGGCTTTCATCACACAGCTGATTCAAAGCGAGCAATCTTCTGTAGGCCGAGGACAGCCTGTGAGCCGAGCGGGGCAACAGGTCTGACTCAGCTTGCTGGCCTCTGCGCTCCACAAGTGAACACCGCCTGAAGTAAAGGTATAAATTATCCGGCTGCCCTGGGATTTCGCCTCAGCGCCTCTCCATTAACCTCCCACCCTCCTCACCGGCAATCACCGAGCAGAGAAAGGGTCTCCATGTGGCCTGGCAGAAGGGAGCGCCAAGGTTTCACTGATTTTTGAATTAAAAAAGAAAAAAAATACATATCCTGACTGTGTCACATAAAAGACTCAGCAATTTGGGTTTGGTTGTTTCCTGAGGAAGGTGTATGATTTTTTTAACCCCCTCCTCTATTTTTCGCTTTAAGAAAAAAAAATAATTGTTAAGTTTTTCAACATTGTGGCCTTAGGAGGTAATTTGCTAAATAGGACAAAATTAGCTGATTTTTGGACCATTTAAAAGAACATTTCTTTTGAAAGCATATAAAATGTATTAAAGCAATCTCCGAAGTCTTTACCCCTGCTTGAGATTTTAATTTACTCTGAGCTAATAAATTATCCCCCTTCGCAGAAGCTATTGAAAATTTTCAGTTAAATCCTTTTTAAATTTTAATGTGTTCAATTGAATCCTAAGCAATTTCGACACACACTCACAGCTTGGGGTGGTCAGCCCACCAAGTCAAGGCTGAGAAGGGGTCAGATTAGCATGGACCCCTCTACCCCCTGGGATGGCCAAGGTGATATTAACCAGTACGATTTCCCCCACACATCCAGGTCTGATTGTCGGATAATTGCTTCTCCACAACAGCTTTTAACAAATGCCCCTATTTGAAGGCCAAGAGCATTTTCTCTGCCTTGGCAGTGAAGGTGGAGGTGGCAGAGCGGGATGGAGGAGGTAGAGGAAGCAAGGAAGAGAACAGCCAGGGGCTCACATCAGAAGCTGCCCGGGGCTCTGGGTCACTTTGGTCCTGGGATTCACTGAAGCAGAGGCTCACTTAATCTCAGGCAGGGCTCTTACACTACCTCTATACACTTCTCAGAAATATTTTTTCAGGCTATCAATTATTATACTTGAACATCGCATCCTGGCTCTGGGGAGCCCTTAGAGAGGGGCTGCAAAAATCAATCCGGTTTTACAACTTTTACCTTGCCGGAGCCCCAGCTCTTTATCTACGTTGCACGTAATTTAAAGATGCCATATCTCTCTCAGTGGCACAGATAGCTTCCCAAGAATGACATGACCTTGATAACGGCAGTATTTTTTTTAAGTTTGCACAGGCGAGAGCGTACAGGGTTAACTTCCCTCCAAGAAGCTGTAGGCGTCACCGGCAGCCTGGTGGTCCCTCTTGTCAATAGAGATTTTTCTAACTGTGGTTAGTTGCACTGAGTGCTGTGTCGTCCTCCTGGCCCCTTTACTCGCTTTCTGTAACAGCAGCCTTGGGTGCTAATTTTATTTGATCAGGGAGGAAAATCTATTGACGGTTTCAAAAATTCATAAATTGGGCATGTAGCCCAAGACCCATTTGGATAGGCAAAGGTATGGCATGGATGTGAACACGTGATGTTCTAGGAAAACCCTTCTTTTTGTTGTTGTTGTTGTTGTTAGGGAAATGGCCCTGAACTCAGATAATTGACATATACATACATACACACACACACATATATAATCGGAATTTGTTCACCAAAGCTGCGAGTGCTAAAGGCTTGGTCCCCAGGGACTGTATACAGCTTGGTGGTGTGTGGTGTGGCTAAAGCAGAGGTCTGGCTGGGCTGGCTTTCAGATTCCTTATTTGGCAAACATGTGTGCTCAGTTGGTGGTCCTCCAGTTTCTGGAAGTTTTCTCAAAGCATTTAGCAGAGGCTAGCCCCTCTTCTTCTGGTTGTTGAGGTGAGGAGGTCTCCACACAAGGGTTTGGTAACTGTATTGCTGTGAAACCAAATACAAACGTTAAGAAGAACATAAGAAGAACTGGTAAATTAATAACTGAGGTTCCCCTGGTCCAGTCTGGCAGCCAGGCAGCCTTCACTCATTTGGCTATCTTGATTTTTGGTTCTAATCTATGGGGCTAAAACTGGAAGGGGAAAAAGGGGGTAGCATAGATTTGCATATAGAATTGCTATTTCTTCTGTCTGTGGGGAAATGCAAAAAGTTTTTTTTGTTTTATTTATTTATTTATTATTTTTTTTCCAAGACAGGGTTTCTCTGTATAACTGTCCTGGCTGTCCTGGAACTTGCTTTGGAGACCAGGCTGGCCTCGAGCTCAGAGATTCACCTGCCTCTGCCTCCTGGTGCTGAAATTAAAGAAAGGTATGCACCACTATTACACATGTCTGGTTCTACCATTTCCCACAGTTCCTGTGTGATATTCTTTTCAAAAATACATTTTAATTAAAATATATTACATCAACTCTCCAATTCAAATTTATAGCCTCTTTCCTCTTTATTACTGTCACACAAATCTGTAAATGTGACTTGCTGGATTCATTTTTGCTGCGTGGACACTTTGAATTGGACAATCAAAGAGGCGGCTCGGCTAATTCACCCTCTCCCTACACACATCAGTTGTCTATAGCTCTTTGCCCTGTGGTGCGAACTTGTGAGATTTTTCCCACTTCTATGCTAGTATGTTCATTGGTATTGCCATTGTTCAGGACTTATTTATTCAGTAATATTGACAAGAGACAATATCATAGCAGACTTCCTGGTATTCTGGTATGGTAGTTTGAAAAAAAAATTGGTCCCCAATGGGAGTGGCACTATTGGGAGGTGTGGTTTATTGGAGGAAGTGTGTCACTGTGGGGGTAGGCTTTGAGGTCTCATATGCTCAAGTTATGCCCACTGTGGTAGACAGCCTCTCTCTTCTCTCTCTCTCTCTTTCTCTCTCTCTCATGCCTTCTGATCAAAATATAGATCTCTCAGCTCTGTCTCCAGTACCATTTCCACCTGCACACCTCTATGTCACACTGTGATAATAACAGACTAAACCTCTGAAAATGCAAGCTACCTTAATTAAATGTTTTTCCTTTATGGTTGTGGTGTCTCTTCACAGTACTTGAAACCCAAGCTAAGACATCTGTCTTTTACAATCTTTCTCTCTCCTTTTTCTCAATGATCCCCAAGACATCGAGATCTTGCCATGTTGGTTATTGTTGTGGTCCATAGGTGTCACAATTGGGTAGGATAATTCATTGTTTCTATTCCTTGGTAGCTTGCATAGTATTTTCTGGTATCGTGGAAGCTATTCCATAAGAAGGAAGCTTTCAGGTTAGAGCCTGCTCTCATCATCTGAATCCTGTGTCCTAAGTATGTGCTTTCTGCAGCAAAGGACTTACCTTCAACATCTAGAAAGCATCCATAGACAATAAACATTTCCTGTGTTGATTTAGGGATCATTTGGACTAACCTGAGCTGCATAGTATTCTTGAAGCCACTGAATTATCCAATGTGGGACCTGAGTCTGTAATTGAAGCACTTGTATCTAAGTCAGTCTTGTATTACTAGGAACACCATGACTAAGGCAGCTGTTATCAAAGAAAGCATTTAATTGGGGACTTGCTTACAGTTTAGTTCTGAGGTTTAGTACATTATTACCATGCTAGGAAGTTCAGGGGCATGCCATCAAGTATGGTGTTGGAGAAGTACCTGAGAGCTACATCCCAATTCACTGACTGAGGGAGACAGACTCTGGGCTTGGCATGGGATTTTGAAATCTCAAAGGCCACTTCCGGTGACACACTTCCTCCAACAAATTCATACCTCTTAATCCTTTCAAATAATGTCACAACCTTGTGACCAAGCATTCAAATCTATGAGTCTATAGGAGACGTTCTTATTAAAACCACAACAACTTGAGAGGCTGAGACACAAGAATGATAAATTTGGGGACAGCCTAGGCTACATACTGAAGCTGTGTCACAGGAACACACACACACAAAAAAATACTACTCCATTGCTACCATCCCTTCCCTTTCTTATCTTTCTCCCCAAGGACCCCTACATATTACCATATATTTTTGGACTCTATAATCTTCTGAGTACATGGATATTGTATAATGGAATACTACATTATGTGATTTTTGGCCTATTCATTTTTCTTAGCATTCTACCTTACACAGCTGTATGAGCCATTGCCTATAACCAATGGATCAGTCCTTTTGCGACAGGGTCATATTCCGTGGCATGGATTTCCTACAGTTACTTACACAACTTAAACTTTTAAGTAGGTGTTTGGGAGTTACAGGCTTAGGAATATTATACAAAAGACTGCTGTGAGAATACATGGAAGAGAGTTTATTCAGGCCAAGATTTCCATTTCTCTGGAACAAATAATCAGAATTGCAATTGCTGGATCATACAAGAAAGGCATTTTAGGTTTTAAGAATCTGTTGGTTTTTCCAGAGTAACTGACTGTCTTTTTTTTCCCCGAGAAGCAATGTTAAGAGAGCTGGCCATTTTCTGCCCTCGTCAGCATTTGCTATGTTCATCATTTATGTTTCAGTTGTTCTCTGTGTGAGACAAGAGCTCTGGAATCATGATTTATGTTTCTCCAACAATTTGTTTGACTGACCATGTTTTCACGTGTTTATTTGTCATTTTTGTTCTCTTTGGTCAAATGATTCCTCATACTTTACCGCACCCTCTGGTGACTTGGGTATTTTTTTAATACTGAATTTTAACAGCACAAACTCCACGGCTCTTTTATTCCAGGGATTCATGGGTCATTTAGTACCCGAAAGACAAGGTATGCACTCCAAGCAGAACAGAACAATTGGCACATCTATTGTCGTGTGTATGACAAACCCTGAGGAGACAGTGATAGTGACTTCATACCTGTAAAAGATCCACACTTAACAAATTACTCAAGCATAGAAGGTCAGTTGCTCTCCTCGAAGGTTAGAGATGAGAAGGGAAAGCCTCGTCTCATTGCTGCTCTACAACACAGAGCAGGAACATGATGGGGGAGGCTCATACAGATCGGAAAGGAGGGAAAATGCCCCCATTTGCAGAGGACAAGGTGCTCAATATGAAATAGCTCTGGGGATGTTGATGAACTCTTCTAGAGTGAGCTGGAATATTCAGAAAGCTCATAAGGGACCTTCTTGTACTGCAACTTGTTCAGGTCCTTAAAAGAACCAGCATTGATCTTTCAAGTTCCACATACTCCTGTTCTATTTCCCCTTTCAGCAGACATTTTTTATAAGTTCTTTCTTGCTTGCTTTGGGTTTGTGCTACTCCTTTAAAAAAAAAATACTGCTTGGTGATGTCATCTCTAGACCTGACACATTTTCTCTTGTTATTTATTCTGGTATACTTATAGATATAACCCCTGTACTACTTTAATTGGATCATACAAGTTGTAGTTTATTCTCTCTCTCTCTCTCTCTCTCTCTCTCTCTCTCTCTATCTCTATCTCTATCTCTCTGTTGATTTTTAGTAGAGAATCCTTTTCTGGTCCAGAGATTATTTGGAAATTAAACTTCATCTAGTCTCTAGATTTTTGAGGTTTTTTTTTTCTGTTATTAGTTTGGAATTTGATTTGAGGAAAAAAACCATAATCTTTATGGTTTTCAATTATTTCCCAATTTTGAGGTTTGTTTCATGGTCTGGTATTCTTGATCTATATGTCAGAAACACTTGAAAAACAGGTATAAGCTGTGTCCTGTGTACTGTCTCCTGCAATTTTCTCTGGATTTAAACATTCCAACCTGGAAAGGGAATCCTTAAGTCTTGGGAGCCAATGAAAACTTATAAGGCTCAGGATGGTCCTGAAACATACAACACCCTAAGCCCCCTACCCCAAGGATATAGAAAGAATAAGAACTATCAGGGAGAAGAGACTCTCTGACCTGTTGATCTGCTTATAAAGGGAGTCCCAAGTGTGCAGTTGTGAATTATCACTCATGCAGAGGTAGAAGTTTTAATCCCTGATCCTGTAAGCAATCTCTAAACCCATATTCCATGAAGCAACTATGATATGGTTCATCATACTGGACTTTAGTGGAACAGTTTCTTTGTTCTGTCATTGGTGCCCTCTCTGGGGTGAGTAGAGTTTCTTCCTATATTCCTAGGAAAAGTCAGATATATTTCAACATCTATCTACTGAATCATGTGGTTGATGACATCATTAGCATTTCGCTTTTCTTTGTGGTTTTGTTCCCCCTAGTTATATCAGTTGTTCAAAGCAGGTTGTGAGATCTCCATAACTCATTTAGCATGTGTGTTTCCGCCTTGTGTTTCACAGCTTTTTGATATATAAGTATTTGATACAACTTGGAATTGGTAAATTAATACTGAGTCATTTTAATCATTGTAAAGTATTCCTCCACACACCCTGGCAAATTTCGTAGCATAGAAATATACTTATCATGTTATTTTGATATTGTGGTGGTTTGAGTGGTTGTGGTGAATGTCTTCTATAGGCTTATGTATTCAACTGTTTGGTTCCCAGATGGTGTAACTATTTGGGAAAGATTTGGAAGTATGGCCTCATTGGAGGAGCTGTGTTGCTTGGGATGGGCTTTGAAGTTTCCAAAGCCCAAACCATTTCCAGTTATCTCTCTCTACCTTGGTCTTATGGATTAAGATGTGAGATCTCAGCTCCTGCTGCAGCTCCATACCTGTCTGCTGGCTGCCATGCTCGCCACCAGGATGGCCATGGACTCTAACCCTAGAACCATGAACCCCAAATTTAATGATTTCTTTTTCAAGTTTCCTTGGTCATGGTGTTGTGTCACAGCAACTGAAAATTAAGACAGATATCTAGCTCTTCTTTCTATTGATTAAAATTTGCATAATATATCTCCCACGCCCTTTTAGTTCATCCCTCTCCCCATCACACTAAGTAATAGTGCCATGTCATGGAATAAAAAAAAAAACACATAACTAGGTTATATTTGATTCAGTATGCCAAACTTTGTTTTCTTAACTTCGCATTCAGGTCACTTACATTTAATATACTCTTTACTTAGTAAATCTTTAATCGCTATAGTATGTTCTGTTTTCCTTTGCTTCTTTATTTTTCTCTTCGCCTATTTTCCTAGGGTGACAATAACAATTCTTTGAGGTTCCATTTTAATCAACCAGTGTTTTGAAAAAATATCTTTGAATAATTTTCACTGGTTCATTTAGATATCATTATATCATGGTTAATCTAAAAAGTTTTAAATATTTACATTTATATATATATAATACATTTATATACATAAATATATACATATATAAATAATCAAAATAGTGTCCCATATTCTGACTACTTCAAAGGCACAAGAGTACTCTTTATTAGATTCCAAAACTAACATTTTTTGTATCCTCAGTCTGACCCTCACTTTCTACTCACTGACCACCATTTTTTCTCTCTGTTCATCAGTTTAAATTATATCTATTGGTGAATAGATGAGTGTGATTACTCCTCTGTCTTCCTTATCACCTGGTTCTTCTCATTAAGTTACAGGCTTCCTATTTGTTTGCTGTTGTTTTGTATGCATTGTAAGGAACACTTCTTTCATTGTCTTATTTAGCTTTGTGTGTGCACATGGTTCTGTTAGGTCAAGAGCATTGTGCTTACTAGGTAAGAATCTCATCATGCTGCTATTTTCAAAACCTCTTGGAGTTTTGTTACTGCTTATTGCAATTGCTAGTTCTAAAACAATGTTTAGTTCTTACCTGTATCTTCATTGTTTTATACACTATATACTTATTATATACATTGTATACATGTTTTACGTTATGATATTTTCCCCTTTATTTCTAGCATGTTTGTGGCTCTCTGTCAAAGCATTTTTATCTGATGGCTTTCACACCTTTATCCTGTAATTCTTCTATATGTATCATTTTCTTGAATGACAATTTTCTCTTTCAATTTTTCTTATATGTGCAATAAGTAATCTTCAGCTAAATTTTTGAATAATATGTTAATAAGACTCTCTGATTCAAAGCTTGTGTTTCTGCGGACTTCCTCTGGCACTGTTCTGGTGAGCAAAGGGGAACCTGACCCCAATGTTGCTGATATGTATGAGTCAATGCTCACGCTCTCCTCCTCCTTGAACTCTTCCAATGAGATCATGTCACTGCTGGGAGATCTGCCACTAAACTGCCTTGCCACCATCTGCTAGGAAGAGAGAGATGGCTATTGCCTACTTCTTATAGCGCTGATGACACCACTAGGGCTGGAGAAGGCACATTGCTGAATGGGGTCAAAGTCCTGATGCTCTGCTAGCCAATCTGAGTACCCTCTAGAAGTGGGTGAAAGTGCTTCCTCACTACGAGGTTCAGGATATAGAAAGGCAAGACTCACCAAGAACTCTCCATTGACAGTACATTGGAGTGGGTCATCACCACCTGGGGTGTGTGGTTATTCATTATCACCAGGGTCCTGATCTTGTCCACTGCAACCAGAGCTATATGATAAGTGGGAACCTTGCCATACCCTGTAATACAGCCAACGCTGCCAACAGGAGATGTACAACCACAGTCTGCCTGAATGTGTTTTTTTTTATTTTTTTTTTAATTTATTTATTTATTAAGGATTTCTGCCTCGTCCCCACAACCGCTTCCCATTTCCCTCCCCCTCCCCCAATCAAGTCCCCCCCCCCTCATCTGCTCGAAGAGCAATCAGGGTTCCCTGACCTGTGGGAAGCCCAAGGACTGCCCACCTCTATCCAGGTCTCGTAAGGTGAGCATTCAAACTGCCTAGGCTTCCACAAAGCCAGTACGTGCAGTAGGATCAAAAACCCACTGCAATTGTTCTTGAATTCTCAGTATTCCTCATTGTCCGCTATGTTCAGCTAGTCCGGATTTATCCCATGCTTTTTCAGACCTAGGCCAGCTGGCCTTGGTGAGATCCCAATAGAACATCCCCATTGTCTTAGTGTGTGGGTGCACCCCTCGTGGTCCTGAGTTCCTTGCTCGTGCTCCGTCTCCTTCTGCTCCTGATTTGGACCTTGAGATTTCTGTCCGGTGCTCCTGTGTGGGTCTCTGTCTCTGTCTCCTTTCATCGCCTGATGAAGGTTAATATTCCTGAGGATGCCTATGTGTTTGTCTTTGGATTCACCTTATTTAGCTTCTCTAGGAACATGAATTATAGGCTCAATGTCCTTTATTTATGGCTAGAAACCAAATATGAGTGAGTACATCCCATGTTCCTCTTTTTGGGTCTGGCTTACCTCACTCAGGATAGTGTTTTCTATTTCCATCCATTTGTATGCAAAACTCAAGAAGTCCTTGTTTTTTACTGCTGAGTAATACTCTAATATGTATATATTCCATACTTTCTTCATCCATTCTTCCGTTGAAGGGCATCTAGGTTGTTTCCAGGTTCTGGCTATAACAAACAATGCTGCCATGAACATAGTTGAGCATATACTTTTGTTATATGATAGGGCCTCTCTTGGGTATATTCCCAAGACTGGTATTGCTGGATCCAGGGGTAGGTTGATCCCGAATTTCCTGAGAAACCGAAACACTGCTTTCCAGAGTGGTTGCACAAGTTTGCATTCCCACCAGCAATGGGTGAGTGTACCCCTTTCTCCACAACCTCTCCAGCAAAGGCTATCATTGGTGTTTTTTATTTTAGCCATTCTGACAGGTGTAAGGTGGTATCTTAAAGTTGTCTTGATTTGCATTTCCCTGATCGCTAAGGAAGTTGAGCATGACCTTAAGTGTCTTTTGGCCATTTGAAGTTCTTCTGTTGAGAATTCTCTGTTCAGATCAGTGCCCCATTTTATAATTGGGTTGATTAGCCTTTTACGGTCTAGTTTCTTGAGTTCTTTATATATTTTGGAGATCAAACCTTTGTCAGTTGCAGGGTTGGTGAAGATCTTCTCCCAGTCAGTGGGTTGTCTTTTTGTCTTAGTGACAGTGTCCTTTGCTTTACAGAAGCTTCTCAGCCTCAGGAAGTCCCATTTATTCAATGATGCCCTTAGTGTCTGTGCTGCTGGGGTTATACATAGGAAGTGGTCTCCTGTGCCCATGTGCTGTAGAGTACTTCCCACTTTCTCTTCTATCAGGTTCAGTGTGTTCGGACTGATATTGAGGTCTTTAATCCATTTGGATTTGAGTTTTGTGCATGGTGATAGATATGGATCAATTTTCATTCTTCTACAGATTGACATCCAGTTTTGCCAGCACCATTTGTTGAAGATGCTCTCTTTTTTCCATTGTATACTTTTAGCTCCTTTATCGAAGATCAGGTGTTCATAGGTTTGTGGGTTAATGTCAGGGTCTTCTATTCGATTCCATTGGTCGACTTCTCTGTTTTTATGCCAATACCAAGCTGTTTTCAATACTGTAGCTCTGTAATAGAGTTTGAAGTCAGGGATGGTAATGCCTCCAGACAAACCTTTATTGTATAAGATTGTTTTGGCTATCCTGGGTTTTTTGTTTTTCCATATAAAGTTGATTATTGTCTTCTCCAGATCTGTGAAGAATTTTGATGGGATTTTGATGGGGATTGCATTGAATCTATAGATTGCTTTTGGTAGAATTGCCATTTTTACTATGTTGGTCCTCCCAATCCAAGAGCAAGGGAGGTCTTTCCATTTTCTGGTGTCTTCTTCAATTTCTTTCTTCAAAGACTTATAGTTCTTGTCAAGTAGATCTTTCACTTCCTTGGTCAGGGTTACCCCAAGGTATTTTATGCTATTTGTGGCTATCGTGAAAGGTGATGCTTCTCTGATGTCCCTCTCTGCTTCCTTATCCTTGGTGTATAGGAAGGCAACTGATTTTTTGGAGTTGATCTTGTATTCTGCCACGTTACTAAAGCTGTTTATCAGCTGTAGGAGTTCTTTGGTAGAATTTTTGGGGTCGCTTATGTACACTATCATATCATCTGCAAATAACGAAAGCTTAACTTCTTCCTTTCAAATACGAATCCCCTTGATCTCCTTATGTTGTCTTATTGCTATTGCTAGAATTTCAAGCACTATATTGAAGAGGTATGGCGAGAGTGGACATCCTTGTCGTGTTCCTGATTTTAGTGGGATGGCTTTGAATTTTTCTCCGTTTAATTTAATGTTAGCTGTTGGCTTGCTGTAAATAGCTTTTATTATATTTAGGTAGGACCCTTGTATCCTATTCTCTCCAAGACCTTTATCATAAAGGGGTGTTGAATTTTGTTGAATGCTTTTTCCGCATCTAGTGAAATGATCATATGGTTTTTTTCTTTCAGTTTATTTATATGGTGGATTACATTGATAGATTTGCGTATGTTGAACCAGCCCTGCATCTCTGGGATGAAGCCTACTTGATCATAATGGATAATTTTTCTTATGTGTTCTTGGATTCGGTTTGCCAGTATTTTATTGAAGATTTTTGCGTCGATGTTCATGAGTGAGATCGGTCTGTAATTCTCTTTCTTGGTTGGGTCTTTTTGTGGTTTTGGTATCAGGGTAACTGTAGCTTCATAAAAGGAATTTGGCAATGACTCTTCTGATTCTATATTGTGAAATACCTTAAGGAGTATAGGTATTAATTCTTCTTGGAAGTTCTGGTAGAATTCTGCATTGAAACCATCTGGTCCTGGGCTTTTTTTCGAAGGGAGATTTTTGATAACCATTTCTAATTCTTCGCGAGAAACCGGTCTATTTAGATCATTCACCTGGTCTTGGTTTAGCTTTGGTATATGATACTTATTTAAAAAAATGTCCATTTCTTTTGTATTTTCCAGTTTTGTGGCATACAGGCTTTTGTAGTAAGATCTAATGATTCTCTGAATTTCCTCTGTGTCTGTGGTTATGTCCCCCTTTTCATTTCTGATCTTATTTATTTGCGTGTTCTCTCTCTGTCGTTTAATTAGTTTGGATAGGGGTTTGTCGATCTTGTTGATTTTCTCCAAGAACCAGCTTTTTGTTTCATTGATTCTTTGGACTGTTTTCTGTGTTTCTATTTTGTTGATTTCAGCCCTCAGTTTTATTATTTCCAGTCTTCTACTTCTCCTGGGCGCGTCTGCTTCTTTTTTTTCTAGAGCTTTCAGGTGTGTTTTTAAGTCCCCAATGTATGCATTCTCTGTTTTCTTTAAGTGGGCACTTAGTGCTATGAACTTTCCTCTTAGCACTGCTTTCATTGTGTCCCATAGGTTTGAGTATGTTGTCCCTTTATTTTCATTAAATTCAAGGAAGACTTTAATTTCTTTCTTGATTTCTTCCTTGACCCAGGTGTGGTTCAGTAGTTGACTGTTCAGTTTCCATGAGTTTGTCGGTTTTTTTGGGGGCAGCGTGGTTGTTGCCTTCTAACTTTAATCCGTGATGATCTGATAAGACACAGGTGGACACTGATATTTTTTTGTATCTGTGGAGGTTTCCTTTGTTTCCGAGTATGTGGTCAATTTTTGAGAAGGTTCCATGAGCTGCAGAGAAGATGGTATATTCTTTCCTATTTGGGTGGAATGTTCTATAGATGTCTGTTAAGTCCATTTGCTTCATTACCTCCAATAATTCTCTTAATTCTCTATTAGGTTTCTGTCTGATTGACCTGTCCCTTGGAGAGAGAGGTGTGTTGAAGTCTCCTACTACTAGTGTGTGTGGTTTGATGTCTGCCTTGAGTTCTAGTAATATTTCTTTTACATAAGTAGGTGCTTTTATATTGGGGGCGTATATATTCAGGATTGAGACGTCCTCCTGATGAATTGTTCCTGTTATGAGTATAAAGTGACCGTCTCGGTCTCTTCTGATTGATTTTAGTTTGAAGTCAGTTTTGTTAGAAATTAGTATGGCCACACCTGCTTTTTTCTTAGGACCATTTGCTTGAAACACCTTTTCCCAACCCTTTACTCTGAGTAGGTGCCTGTCTTTGTGGTTGAGATGTGTTTCTTGCAAACAGCAGAATGTTGGATCCTGTTTTCGTATCCAGTCTTTTAGCCTGTGCCTTTTTATAGGTGAATTGAGCCCATTAATATTAAGTGATATTAATGACCAGTGGTTGTTTACTCCGGTTATTCTTATTGCTTTTGGTAGTAGAGATTGTGTGTCTCCTTTCTTTGAGATGTGCTCGTGAAGGGTCATTAGATGCCTGGGTTATTGTAGGCAGTGTTGGCAGTGTTGGATTCCTTGGGTTGCGATTTTCCTTCTATTACTTTCTGTAGGGCTGGATTTGTGGCTACGTATTGTTTAAATTTGTTCTTATCCTGGAATGTCTTGTTTTCTCCGTTGATAGTGAACGATAGCTTGGCTGGGTATAGTAGTTTGGGTTTGCATCCATGGTCTCTTAGCTTCTGCAGAACCTCTATCCAGGACCTTCTGACTTTCATAGTTTCCATCGAGAAGTCAGGTGTAAGTCTGATCGGTTTACCTTTATAAGTTACTTGCCCTTTTTCTTTTGCAGCTCTTAATATTCTTTCTTTAACCTGTATATTTTGTGTTTTGATTATTATATGGCGAGGAGATGTTTTTCTTTGATCCAGTCTGTTTGGTGTTCTGTATGCTTCTTGAATATTTAAATGAATATCTTTCTTTAAGTTGGGAAAGTTTTCTTCCATAATTTTGTTGAAAATATTTTCTGAGCCTTTGAGCTGTGACTCTTCTCCTTCTTCTATTCCTATTATTCTTAGGTTTGGTTTTTTTATTGTGTCCCATAGTTCCTGAATGTTTTGTGTTGAGAATTTGTTGGCTTTGCTGTTTTCTTTGATCTGTTCGTTTATTTTCTCTATGGTGTCCTCAGCATCTGAGAGTCTTTCTTCTAGCTCTTGTATTCTATTGATTATGCTTGTTTCTGTAGACTCTGCTCGTTGGCCTAGATTTTCCATATCCAGCTGGTCCTCAGTTTGTATTTTCTTCTTTGCCTTCATTTCAGTTTTCAATTCTTGAACTGTTTCCATTACCTGTTTGATGGTTTTTTCTTGGTTTCCCAGGGTATCATGTACGTATTTACTCATTTCTTCAAACTTTTTGTTATACTTCTCATCCATTTCTATAAGGGCATTTTTTACATGTTGTTTAAGGGACTCTATTATCTTCATAAAGTCGATTTTTTCCACTTCTTCTGTGTTAGGTTGTTCAAATACTTCTGTTGTAAGATCATTGGGTTCTGATGTTTTCATGTTGTTTTTCGGATTATTGGGTGAGTTCTTGCCTTGGCGCCTGCCCATCTCCTCCTATTGATCCTATCCAATGGATCCTTTAGAAACCGGATCAGGTTTCCCTGCTGGCCAAGGGCTCCGCTTACAAAATGCCCTCACTCTCTTTCGTGGTTCCTGCTGCAGGCCAAGAACCCTCTCACCCCTCCGAAGAATCTTCAGGACAGGACCAGGCTCCCCTTGTGCCAGTGACCTGGCCAACCAAAGGCCTACCTCTTTGATTCAATTGTAGTAGGGCGATCTGCTCTCCTTATTGCACGCCTGTCCCAGCCGCTTGGGTCTGGCCGCCGCTCAGCCGCGTCTGGCGCCGCCGCGGCTGCGCCGCGTCTGGCGCCCCCGCCGCTGCGCCTCTGTGCGTCTGGCGCCGCCGCCGCTGTGCCTCTCTGAATGTGTGTTTTGAATATTACTGTTCATTATTTGGAAGTTTTCTATGGAGCCAGACTAGGTTTTTCTGGTCCTTTGTCTTTTCCTGAGCCTATGCAGGGGAAGTCCCCAAGTTACTAAACTCCATAATATCATTTAAAAAAATATGAAGCTACAGAAATCCTAAGATTCTCACCAGTGTGTCATTTTTCCATTCCCACAGGCCTGAACCAGCCTGTTTCTTTCTCCATATTGCTGAGTACTTGTATTTTTTAAAAAATATGATCTCCACCTTGCTGAGTACTTGTATCTTGTTTTTAGAATATGATGTCCCCAGTTTTTAGGTGTATTTATATGAAGAACCAGGAGATGTGTATCTATCTACCTCATATTTCTAGAAACAAGTCCTTCCCCTCTGCTTGGGAGAGGGGTGTATTGGTGTCTAGAGCTACAGTTTCATGTAACCCAGATTGTCTTTAAGTGCTGCGATTATATGTGTGTTCCACCATCTCTAGAGTCTCCTATCTTCCTAAATCATTATTTAGATTTTAAAAACTTATTTTTTTCCATGACAGTTTCACAGTTAGATTCATTAATGGACAAATGAGCCATATTTTTGAGTATTGAACTTTACCACATAAGTAGCATTTGTGTTCATTAAAATTTGAAAGCAAATATGAACAACAAATAGTTCTGATGATAACTGTCTCATTTTCATATTTATGTGGAAGCAACTGAATCATAAATATTGAGTTATGTTATTACCCCTGTCTATCCTGACTTTAATAAATGTAAAACCCGCAAATATTGTTACTTCTACCTTCTATTTATCTTTGAACTTAGGAATATAAATGTATTTCCTCATTAAAATTTGAAATATGTCTATTTTTGTGAATAAAATTTCCACAGCACTGATTTACCTTTCTCTCCAGCTATCACGGTACTCTCTTGGACTGACTCTACAATCTTCTCTGCTATTGTAAATGCAGCTAAATAAAGAATTGTTCACATACCTCTAAGCTAGGAAGGAGCAACGAACTAGGAACTTTTTGTCCCTCATCTGCTCAGGGCTTCCCTTTCAATTATGTGGGAAAGAGGTTAAGCAGAAAGAAGGAAGGAAGAAAAGGAAAGAAGGAAGGAAAGGAAGGAAGAAAAGAAGGAAGGAAGGAAGAAAAGAAGGAAGGAAGGAAGGAAGGAAGGAAGAAAAGAAGGAAGGAAGGAAGGAAGGAAGGAAGGAAAAAGGAAGAAAGTTCAAACCCCCAGCCCCCAGTCTTTCCCAAATATGGATTGAGGAGAGACCGTTACCACCACCAGAAAAAAGGGCATGCTCCAGCCCACCAATCACTGAGGGCATTCTGCCCATGACAGCATGGTGTGGGCATCTATGACTGCACAGCATCCCAAAAGTGCCCCTCAGCTTGTGCTGGACGACAACGGTACTCATCCCCTGCTGGGGATGGGTTGAGTAGTTGATATGTCTACAGCACAGTGCTTCTTCCTCTGGAAGAACAACGTCCTATTAGAAAGTAGAGAGGAAGAAGAGGGCAGCAGTAGGGAGGGGCAAAGGCTGGATGGAAAGATAGCAAGAAGGCCGCAAGGCAAAAAAAAAAAAAAAAAGAGGGCAGGCCACTGCAACTGGACGTTTCTCTCCCGCCTGCCTGTTCCCAAATGCCCATCAGTTGCTTTCTAAAGTACCATACAGAGGCTTATACTACCTATAAATGCTCAGTTGATAGCTCAGGCTGTTACTAGCTAAACTCTTACACTTAAATTAACCCATAATTCTTATCTATGTTTAGCTACATGGCTTGGTACCTTTTCTCTGTACAACGTTCTCATCTTCTCTGCATTTGCTGGTGACTCTCGAGTCCACCCTTCCTCTTCCCACCATCCTTAGTTTGGTCACCCCATCCATACTTCCTACCCAGCTACTAGCCAATCCACATTTTATTACACCAATTCCAATTCGAGTGACAAATTTTACAGTCTCTAAAAGGGTTATTCCAGAGCGGGCCACAGAGGAATGGGGTGGCATGGGCACAGTAATCTCTGCTGGTTCCAACCACCAGTCTGTTCTTTTTGCTGAACCCATGTTAACGCCTTTCATCTCTGTACCAACCATGGGAATAGAAAATGTTCTAGTCATACTTGTAAGAGCAGGGCCTTGAGTAGGTTTGAACATGAGAAGAAAGGAAGAGTGATGCATACCTAGAAGGATGCACAGTGGTGTCTGCCCCTGAAGAACCCTGCAGCAGACACAGAAAGGATCCTAGCTGAAGCCTGAGTCTCAGGATGCAATGTTCTGTGTGACGGCCAAGCAAGCAGATGCTGAACAGGTCCTGCTGGGACTCAGAGGCTCCATTGCTTGCCCTATAAATGAGTAGGTTGGACTGAGGGACCCCTGCAACCCTTCCTCTCCATGACAGAGCAGACTTCATCCAAAAGCCTGGAGCTGCTGGGCTCTCAACACACAATCCCCTTGTGGCCACCGTCACCTGTGATCACACACCCTGCCCCTTCACACCTGCGTTACCTCCTCACAGAGCTTCAAGTTTGCAATCTCGGCAAGGGTTGAATCCTGCCAGAGCCCACACTTTAGCAGACTAACCTCAAGTGACAGGCTGTTTCCAGAGTCTGTACCAAGATCCATGCCCCGCTCTCACATGCTGAAGGACTCGCTGGACTGTGAGCCGAGCACCTGAAATAACTTAACAGCACACACTTCCCTCCCTGTGCTAATCCACCAAACACGGCTCTCTTTCCAAGAGCATGTACCTCAGCCCAGCTCCTCTGACAGACGTCCAAGAAACTGGGTTATAGAAAATTAAGGGTTTAAGAAAAGGTAGTCAGTCCTTCGACCTCAAGGGAGAAAACTGGGCTAAAACCTGGCCTGGGCTCTGGGCCCAGCGTTCTGTGGCGGGTGCGGGTGGTGACAAGGGGTGGTGAGAGTGTTTCATTTGGTCTGATAAGTTGAATCTGTGGCATTCTTGGTAAACATGGCTTTCCATACTGCTGTAGGATCTTCGAATGAGGCAGCTGTGCAAGCAGAGGGAAATGAATGACTTCTTGGGACACAGTCCCCACCCCTACATCTTTCCCTTGGAGAGAGAAAGAGAATGAACTCTTCCCACCTGGGAGAGAAAGTGGTCTTCCAGAGCCTGCGAGCCACAGCTGAAAGGCTCCACATCTCCACCCCAGATCTCTGGCCAGGCCCTCAGTCCCAGGCCGCCCCCGTACCTTTTTCTATCATCTGCAGGGACTACCCTGAAGTGGTGGTGCTTTAGGTGGACATCGGGCGGCAGGAAAGAGGATCCAGAGACCTACCCTTATACCCGAAGAATCCTGGTGGATAGCTTTTTATTTTTGTGCTTAGACTAGTCAGTCCAAAGCAGAGACCTGCCCCAGAAAACCCCAAATGCTTCGAAGTCCTAGAGGTTTATTAATTAATTCATAACATAGAGAGAGAATGGTAGGAGGAAAAAGCTATAACCAATTTCCAAGGCATATGATGATTGAGCATCTTGGTATAACCAGAGGGGATAGAGGGCTGAGCAGACAAGTAGAGAGAGCCCTCACCAGGCAGGGCAGGTGCTGTCACCCTGACCACTACCCTACCATGTCAAGGGCTTTTAAGGAGAAAAAGGAGGTGAAGTGTCCTCAGGTAGATTGCTTGCCTAGCATGTTCATAAAGGCCAGCTGGGCTCCCATCCCCATGCAAGAAGAATACATTATTAAAAAAAAAAAAAGGAAGAGAAGAAAGAAGTGCTGGCTTCTTTTGTTGTGGGAGCTGTTAGCAAAGACAGAGCCAATGGACAGAGGATTGCACAATCCATGGGGCCTGGTGAACTGCACCAGACAGTTGTCAGTCTTTGGGCTGTCTATGGCTCCCTGACAATGGTGCTCTACGCCTCGCTCCGGTCTCTTCCAGACGGCTCTATCTTCCCACTTAGCTCTGGTCTCCCAAGACAAGCAGGTAGCAGGTCCTGTGGAACCTTTTAGAAGAAAACTACACAGTGGTCTGATTTTCAAGGTACAAGCAACCTCCCAGGAAAAAAAAATAATTAAACAATAACACTCTTAGGTTTGCACTACAATTAAAAGATGAAGAATATTTAATCTTATCCATAAAAAGAAGCCATTACCAAAAGCAGAGTGACCGTTTTACATTATAATCTCTAAAGTCATGAGCAAGAGACCCACACAGTCCTGGGGCAAACACCTGTACTCTTGGTCTATCACTATATCAATCGAACACTATATCAAATTTTTTGTTGTAATCGTTGTATTGAATAGAATGAAAATAAGCACAAAGTAGACTGGGTGTTGGCTTTGATACGGGCAGTTCCAGTTATGTGAAGAATGAGACAGGAGGATTGCTAGCTTCTACTCGCTACAGACCAGCCTAGGAAACACAGAAAGATCCTACTGAAAAGAAAAATAAATTTAAAAACAGAGAGCACAAAGCTAACCATAGGGAAATTATGTGCTTCATTGGTAAATTAATTTTTATCATTGATTATGTTGTAGAAATTGGACAGAACCAAAGCAGAATGCACAGAAGTTCTGGAAGAATAGTTAAATTCAATTTTTTCCTAAAAAGTAGAATTCTAAGGCAAAAATTCAAAAATTTCCTTTCTTAATAAAACATACACATGACAAGTAAAATATAAATTTTTTACAAAGAAAAACAATACAGAGTAGAAATCACATATTGATATCAAATAATAATTTGTTTAACCCCTTGGCATCTTATATCTTTAAAGCCAATCTCTGTTTATGAAATAAGCCACATGATCGGCATTAAAATCTTTAAAGGGCTTTAGTGCAGAAAGAACACCCAAACCTCCAGGGTCCTGGGACTGTGGGGGATTTTCTGCTTACAAGAACACCATCTTAGCTGGGTTCCTGGCTTTCCATGTCCCAATGTCCTCGTCAACTGTTTGAGAACATTCAGACTCATTCTGTTCTATTAAATTTCCAGTCCAAGAGAAAAAGTTCCTTGGGGGTATAGATTCAGTTGACTGAAGGAAAAAAAATCAAAAAACAAAAAAATGTGATAATTTGATGATGCCATTCCTCAAACTAAATTTCTAAATAACTGCCATGCATTTAAGCATATTAAAAATGCACAGTTCCTTATTTTCTGTCTACAGGGCTGACAAGCAGGGAACTGCTCTGCCCTGGGAAGGCACAGAAAGGGCCATAAGTTTCCCTCAGGACAGGGGTCCTTTCTGGTCAAGCTTTGCTCCGTATGGGGTCAGAAGGCTCTGGCCTGCTAGAAAGAGGATGACCTTGGGAAACATTTGCCTTTCTTTTGCTAGGAAGACCTGTCTTTGTTGAGCTCCAGGATTCTACTTCCGCAGAAGCTGGACTGAAGGAGGAGCGACCCCTGGGTGATGGAGGTTAGAACAGAAGTATTGGCTGGGCCAATCGCAGTGCACCTGCTAATGAGGCCGACGTGTCTGGACGCAGCAGCTCAATTTGCATTTATCACAAGAGGGAGGAATTAGCAGTAGGAGTGTCAGAGAGGGACAGATGTGCCCCAGCAGGACTGCCACCTCAAACACCCGCTGAGCAACCAACACCAGGGAGGCTGCCAGCCCAAGGGACGCCCCTATGCCTCTGCCAGACATGACAAAAAGAATAGAAACAGATGTCCTTCCTTGGGGCCCCCGGGGTCCTGGCTAATGGATGGGGGACAAATTAGCTGGTGCTCGTGGGGTGCTGAATCCTTAGTCCTTAGAGATGGACTGTTGTCTTCCAGTCACAGTGCTCACTCATCTTTTCTGACTCTGTACCCTCAGCCTAACCACATTCCCTGCGTTCTTGACGGGTGCAAAGGTTTTAGCAGGCTCTACTCTCCACAGAGTTGTGTGAGCTGATCCCAGAGTGTCCCCAAATTCTCCTTAGCCATCTTCCCTTTCTTCCAAACCACTGAAAAGAATGAGGGGGAAAAATAGAAGTCCAGTAAGCGCCATATGGAAGAGCTGTGATATCTCCCCGAAGATGAAATTGTGGAAGAGCTGCACCTCAGCTTCTTTGGAGGTGAGGTGTACCTTTCATTGTAAAACAAGAATTTTACGTGAGACTGAGTTAGAATTCCTAATCTGCTGTATTTGTCTACAACCTCATTGTTCAAGATAGAGTAAGCACTCTCTTTCAGCAAAAGGCCAAGGGAAAATTACCATGCTTGTGTTTCTTCCCAATACCTCTCCACTCCCTTATATTGGGAGTGGAACAATACAAAAAGTGAATGAACATGAATGTGTGCTAATAAAACTTTATTTACAAAAGCAAGTGGTGGACTAAGTTTGTCCCATCATCTGCTTTGAAGATTTTTGATTCAGAATACTGCAGCTCTCATAGAAAGTAAGTGTTCAGCTTTCAGACCATTCTGGATTGGATGACAGGACACATTGCATACAGAGGCGGGGCTGTGACAAAGATGTGACCTTAGCTCCTTCTCTCGAGGCTAAACCACCTCCACTGCCATCTCTCAGTAGCTCAGCTTGCACTGTAAGGACATACATTGGCTGCCTTTGTCTCTTGGTGCCTGGGTTAAATGAGATAGTGGTTTACAAGGTTGGCATCCTGCAACAAGCAGAAAATGTAGTTAATGTTCCCAAATGCACTGTGATTTGTTTCTGTCTTTTTCGCCTGCATTCTGAAATCCTTCATTCTCTACTCCATCCTAAGTCTCCTCCCTGTAGAATCCCTTTTCTCTGAGTTTATCCAAACATCTCTGGAGAAGATTCTAGTCTTGGTGTTCACTTTCTTCTTAGGTGATGATGTAACTGGGGGGAAGGGGAATACTTTCCCTTCCCTTATAAGGTTCAGTACATGAAATTTGCAAAATGAAAGCGACAAACAGTAGCTGAACAAAAGAGATTTTCATCAGTGTAGCACATGAGAATTCCCAGAAAACTGCAACTGGAGGTGATTAGAAGCCAGGGCTTAGATGCCATTGAAATAGAGGGAGATGAGGAAGAAGTTGTCCTTCTGGGAAATATATGACTTCTAATAAAAAGAAATGGACCTTGAGAACGCACCAGAGAGATGGCAAGATGTGGCAATGTCTACTTAGGTCTGGTACAACTTCTGTGATCCATGGTAAGAGCTGTGAAAATCCAAGAGCTTACTTAGAAAACTGAGTTCTTTGGTGATGCCCGACCTTTAAGTGGACAGCAAATTAAAACCAGCAAATTATCTTTATCTTGAAATAATGTTCAATATTACAGAATTGTAGCCTAGAACACATTAATACAGGCACAATTCTGCTTTGAACTATGGCTTCTGAATTGAAAATGAATCCATTACCCATATCCTACCTACCACTAACCCCGCCAACCAAAATATGCCAGTAACAGCCAACTTCCAAAGATCACGGGCACACTGATGACAAACCCACCTGTATCTCTCATTCCTGTCACTGCCGCCAGTCATCGGTCTAGTAACTCACACTTCTTCATTCCGTACACATGGATGTTAGTATATTTTCCTGTTTATGTGAAAAAAAAAGTTATAGGGACTTCGATTGGGATTACATTGTATCAGTAAAATGGCCATTTTCAAAATGTTTGCTTTACCAACCCATGAGTACATGAGGTCTTTCTGTCTTCTAAAATCTTCTTGAGTTATGTCTTCAGAGATTTTAAGTTTTCATGATAAGTACTTTCACCTCCTTGGTTATGTTTACTCCTAGACTTTTTTTTTGAGGTTATTCAGAATAGAAGTGTTTCCATGATTTATTTCTCCATGTTTTAGTTGTTGATGTATAGAAAAAGTATTGACGTTTATAAGTTGATCTTGTATACTTGTATGTGCTGAAAGCAACCATTTCCAGAAATTTTCCAGCAGAATTTTTGGTATCTCTCTTGTATAATAGCATGTGATCTGCAAATAGGGATCATCTGACTCTTACTTTCTTATTTGTATCCCCTTAACTTATTTTCTTGTCTTGTTGCTTCAAGCACTATACTGAAAAGTTGTGGGCATAATGGACAGCCTTGTCTTGTTCTTGATTTTAATGAAACTATTTTGAGATTTTTACCACTTAGGATGATATTGGTTGTAGGTTTGCCCTATGCAGCCTTTATTGTGTTGAAGAGTGTTCACTACAGATCTCTTCTGTCTAGAACTTTTATCATGAAATCATGTTGGATTTTGTCAGAAATAAAATTTCTAGAGGCCCTGATCCCTGATGCCTCAGAAATCCTAAGGAGAGACTGGCTGCCACGGAGTGTGGGAAATCTCAGAGATAGCTGACGCTGTGAAGAAGCCCTGCTGCAGAAAACTAGTATTACACCAGTACCTTACAGAGTAGGGAATGTCCCATAAATCCAGAAAATATATTTGCTGGAAAGATTTTTTTTTTTTTTTTTTGCAAGTGGAGCTCAGGGAGCTCATGAAGAAGACTGTGGGTCTTGCAGCTGTCTGTGTTCGGAAGCCTTAAACTTTCACCCAGCAATATGCCCTGTGGCCATGGGAAGTCTCTAAGATTTAATTAATCTCTTTGGTGTGTAAAGATAATTAAAACAGCTAGATTGTGGGGAGCTTAGCCCCAACAAATACATCTGGATCATAGCTCCTGCATCTGTGGCTCAGAGAACTTCATGGAAGAGAGAGTAGAAAGATAGTAAGAGCCAAAACACTGGGAAGTGTGCTGTGAAATGGTTTCTCCCCAAAAGACTGCATAAACAAGACTAGAACAATAGCAATATCAGTGAATGTGTTAACATAAAGGGGGGAAATTTTCAAGTTGCCCCAGTCCTAGACAAAGAACTATAGGCAAATATTGACTCCTGGAAGAAGGAGAATAAACCTGTCACAGGGACAAATCCCCTTATTGGCTGTCCAACAAAGAATGGTCAGCCTTGAAACAATACAAAGGCTCATCATGTTCTATTTATATACACTTGTGGAATATATATACATATATATATGCTTACATATATAATATGTAATCAGAGAAAATAGGCCATCAATTTGAGAGTGGAGGGGGCATAGGAGAGGTTTGAGGAGGGTAAAAAGGAGGGGCTGGAAGAAGTAAAGGGATGGGGAAGTGGTATAACTCTTTTTCAATTTAAAACATTTATAAAAATATATCATAGAAAACTGCTGAAATTTAAAAAAGAAACAGAAAAAAGTTGAACCCTGCCCTACAAAACAGGAAGGGATCAGGCAAGCAGAAGAAGTTGGACTCTCACAGTCTCTATGACTTGATTTCTATGGTTGGAACATATTGGCTGTGAGTCCTGATGGTACAGATGAAGGAATTTGTGTGTGAATACATAGAAAAGGAATATACATCTATATTATATTATTTTATTATATTTATTATACATTTACATACATGTAATGTATTATATACATGACTATATATTATATGTGTGGAATTCATTAAAAAATGAGATCATTGAGTTTGACTAAATTATGCTTTTTAATTGCTGAAAATCTAATAAACCCAGCCAAGACCACATTGGAAAAAATCTTAAGTGACAATGGCACAATGCATGTGTGTGTGTGTGTGTGTGTGTGTGTGTGTGTGTGTGTGTGTGTGTGTATAAGCATACATTTTCATGTGATGGTTTATGCAGTGCTGGGAATCAAACACAGGGCTTCATTTTTACTATACAAAGATTCTCCAGCCCCCCAAAATGGTACAATTTTTAATAACACATGAGTGCGCCTAAGTGAAATTCTACTTTAATAGGGATCATGAGTAGATAAGAACATGACAGTCTCTTAGATATGAAAATTCCATTTCAGAGATTCATGTACCCATACTCTGAACTAGTCTGACAATAATAAACATAAATTTTAGAAATAATTAGTTTTAAACATCTTAATAATATTGCTATAACTTTTCTATTTGTTATAAGTTATCATTAATCTCATATTGTGTCTAATGTATAGATCAAATAACATAGCATGTCTGTTTAGGAAAGAGCATGACAACAGCAGGGACTCCAAGACTGTCTATTGCCTTGAGTGTCTACTAAGGTCTTGGAACACCTCCCCAAAGGTAAAGGGGGCAACCTTAAAACTTCTTAGACACTAAAAAGTAGCTGAAATAGCATCTTTGAGTGTCTATATATGGAAGTTTACAAAGACACATGAAGAGAGCGTTGAGAAATCTCAACCCAGATTTCCTTGAAGATCACAAGACAGAACGGATGTTTTCCAGCATGCCCTGCCCTGGATTCGGTGGAAAGGACTACACAACGATTCATGCACCTAAGAAGGTAACAGAACTTTGGGCAGGTATAACTTGCTCCAAATCCTTAATCTGTGAGAAGCTAAGAGTAGTAAGAAGACAAAATAGTGAACATTAATGCCTTACTTAAATTCTTACTAAAAGGGGGGGGGGCACATAGAAACACTCTGTAATACTTACGGCATATTTTAAATATTATCACATTCCCACAATTTCAAGATTTAAATTTTTAAATTTTTTGAGTAATTTTATGCATGAATATAGTTTGTCTTGATCAAATTTATCCCTATTCCTTACCATCTAATTCTTCTTGCCCTACCCCCTGCCTAGCCACACCATTTTACCTTAGAATTTCTTGTGTTCCTTTTTGAACCCACTGAACTCACTTAGCACGGCTAGCACATTTATGTGTGTAAGGCCCTCCACTGGAGTATGGGCAGTCTATTATTAGGGACCACATCCCAAGAAAATTGACTCTTTTGTCCCCAGTAGTCACCAATTGCTAATAGTTTTTCAATCAGGTGTGAAACTTTGCGTGCTTCTCCTCCATCCACCATGTAATTTTGACTGTCTTGATCATGTACAGGCTGTATGTATGTATGTAGACACAGTCACTGGAAGTTCGTGTGTGCAATGGCCCTGTGTAATCCAGAAAACACTGTCCACAGTGGTCCTCACTACCTCTGCCCATTACAAACTTTCTATTCCTCTTCTTCGGTGAACCCTGAGCCTAAGAGTCCCATTTATGGATGATCACTCTTTGGTACCTTATTCTCCTCGTATTGGTTCTTGAGGGTCTTTATATTAATCACCACCTATTACAAAGAGAAACTTCTCTGGTGAGTGTTGAAAGCTAAACTAGTCTATGGATATAAAGATGGTTACTTAATAAATAATTTAATCAATGTCCTCTTATCAGAATAACAGTAGTATGTTCTCCCCTAGGATTTAGGACCTACCCAGCCGCGGGTTCTTGGCCCAGTTAACAGTATCAAGCATGAATTCTGTTTGTGGAGTGGACTTTAAATGCAACCAGAAAGCCATTGGTTACTCTCAGAACACCTGTGCCACTATTGCACCTATGGGCATGTATTATCTGGCTAGTTATGATAGCTTATTGGGTTCACAGCTGTGTAAGATGGCTAATGACTTTTCTTCCCAGATAGCAAGTATAAAAACCTCTAGCTTTATGAAAGCTAGCCAGTAGGGCCCAACCTTTCAGGTCAATACTAGCTTGGTTTCTTTGTGTTCTATGATGGAGGAATATGGTGTCTTTGACAATAAGGTCTTACTATCAAGTTCTGCAGTGTAATCAAGAGCAATGGCTATAAACTGTGTTGTTTGGGGTATCTATTGGATCGCATTGACCAACAATTGGAATGGTGATAACCCACACCTAGCTCTGGGATTTTTGTTTGATAACCCATGATATCTGATGAAGCATTGTCTCCTATTAGAGGGTGGCTCCGTCTAAACTCCTTTTAAATGTGTGTACGTAGTCATTTGGGGAATCACCTACAATATAAGGTTTCCATTCAGGTTTTTCAAAGATGGTTAGTGTGAACTACTGGCTTCTTGTTCCAACTACCATGCCTCTGCTCTGCTACCATGTACTCTTTCCTCTCTACAACCGTAAGCCCTTTCTTCTATAAGTTCCCTTGGTCATGATATTTTCACACAGCAATAGAAATGCAGACTATCACCTTACCTGATACCTTAAATCATTCACAACAGCTTGCATAAAGCATTCAATTCTCTGAAATCCTCAATGGAAATCAGGCAGAGGTCTGTTCTTTTAAGCATTTCATATTGAAGAATCAGTTGTTCTTAGGGAAGTTCATGATTGCAATCCCCTATCGGCCTGCCTTCTGCCAGTCTTCTTCCTCCAGCCCATGGCTTCACAAGGTACTTCCCAAATGATATCTCACTCTGTTGCCCAAATGATTTCTCAGCATTATACCAAGAATCCTCACAAATTCCCCTTCTAAAGAAGTTCAACGCCAGCCACAGTTGATGAAGAATTATCATAAACAATCATAAACAACATTAAATACCTCCCTGTCAAAATAAGTAGAACAGGGACATTTTCCAGAGCAGGACCCCCAATTCTGATTGTTTACCCACATACTCCCTAATTTGCAAACTTCTACAATCCACCATGGGTTCCCCTTTCATTAGCGCCCATTAGTGGGATTCTACTGGACTAATAAATCAGCATTACTCTCAGCACCTGGAGACATGAGCGAGGACACATTCCTGCAAGGGAATTTCTAAAAATTAGATAGTGGCTCACCAAAGAGGCCCTGATTTCCTAAGACAGGGTTTGGATACAGAAACTATTGTAGCTGATTCTGGTGATGGCTCCATCATTCCAGCTAGCCAAGCCCAGAGAGAAGACAAGGACAGAAAGGAGCTGGTTGGCACATTGAGGAAGGATTCACGTGCCCCCAAGGCTTTCCCAGAGCCATGTGAGTCCCTGTATCACACTCATCACATGGCTGAGGTCCATGTGACACAAATTGGTCTCATGCACAGCAATAGTAATACAAATAGCCTCTAAGAGGTGGGGGCCAGTGGGAGGTTGTTAGATCTTTGGACGTGAAGATCCCATGGAAAGAATTAACACAGCTCTCAGGAGACGAGAGTGGCTCTCTGGCTTCCTCCCTGATCTGTGACCTCTCCCATATCCACAAAGTCTTATTGAAGTGACCTCCATCACCTTGTAATATACTAAGAGACCCACTAGAGATAGCCCTAATCTGCTTAGACTTTCAGCCTCCTTAGCTGTGAGCTAAATGAACTTCTTGTCTTCATAATGTATGCACCCCCAGGTATTTTTATCTAGTAACCAAAAGGTGACCAATATACTACTTCTGGCAAAAGTATGGAAGTATGCAACCCTAGTAAAGACTTTTCATATGCCCGGAAGTAATCATGATATTTCTCCACATTCCCTAATCTTCTGGTCTTTCAATAATACCTTCCCACTATCTCCCGTTTGATAATTTTGCGCTCTCTATTCCCTTTCGGTCCTCAGTTATGAACTATGAGCCTTTTATTTGTGGAATACTGTGCACTTTTTCCTCCTAAAAAGAGTCCGTGGTTTGCATTAGACACCATAGTTGGTGTGTAGCTCAGCTTTCCGAAGGCATTTATCCAACGTGGGATTCATTTATTGAACATCATCCCCTCCTTTTAACCTTACATAATCATTTTAATTTACAGTGGACAAAATGGATTTCGTAACCAATCGGTATGATGGAAGGTTATACAGTTACTGACCCACATCTGAGCAACTGTTCTCAGAGCCATCCAAAACCTGGTTTTCTGACTGGCCAGCAATGGCCCAGAGCCAGTCAGCACAAATGCCTTTTGACCGGATAGTCACCTTACAATAATTATCATTTAGCAGTAGCCATGGAAGACCCATTGCTTTTCAGCATTTTTGCAAGAGGATGGATGTCCTAGGGAAGTTTCTAGAGCAAGACAGAAGCAAATCATCTGATGTGACAGAGGCGATCAAGAAGCCACTCAGAATCTCTCCACGGATCCTCGCTGAAAATGGAGGCAGGTGCTCTGTGAAATGGGAGACAGATGTGATGAGATGGACCAGCCATGACTGCTTGTCAGTTCTGTGATATTTTGATATTCTCCACAAAAGGACCTAGTCTAAGATGTATATTTTGTAGTTTCTAGTAGGTTGTCAATCACAAGTATTCTGTGCAGTACAAGGCTCCCTGGGTGCAGTTCAACCCTGATTGCTCACCCAGAGAGACAGCACAGATAAATCCTCTGTGACATGGTCCTCTACACCCCTACAAGGAGCTGCCATGAATTCTGCAGCTCATGCTCCCACAGAGGTTGCTGTGATTTAGCAGGTAGAACTGAGCCAGTGAGCCCCTGAATTAATTTCTACACATGAATGAATATTCAATGTTACTTATGCACAGTGTGTTTTAAAAATCAAGTATAGTTTCAGTATGGCCACACTATACGAAGGCCACTCTGACGTTTTCTACTAAATATGCTGACGTCTTTCGCTGCTCTGTCATCTGAGATGGAAGAATTGCCTACATTACGGTAAGTGGGGGGGGGTGGATTTTGAAAGACTGCAAGGCGGCCTTTCACAAGCACCTGAAAATCTGGCTGCTCATTGGCAAATTTCTGTGTGCTGGTTTGGAGAGAGTTAATTTTCTGGACCTGCGAGGAATCTTGACAGGCCTTTGCATGTCCTGTTTTCTCTTATCAAATCAGAAGAAGACTTAAGGTGATCGGGTATAGGAAATGCTGAGGGACACATGCTCAAAAACAGGTGGGGTAAACAATGGGATAAAATTGATCACATTGGTTTCATATGAAGCACACTCAGTACAGTGGCTCCCTAAATGTCATATGTTTAATGGATTTATTTCTCAAATGCCCTGAAAATATCCATGGTGTGTATTTATAAAGGCAAGAAAAGTATTTTTCTCCAACTATACAATGTTAAGGAGACTAGGACTGTCTACAGAAGGAAATAGTTGAGTGGAGAACTGATATCTTCTAAAGTCTTAGGAAGTTCTACCATTTGTTCCTACCATCAAGTACTGCTGTGTGTCCACGTGATCTTAGGGGGCTGGGTCCACTGGACAGCTAGACCAGAGGACAGCTCTAAGTGGTTATGTTTCTTTTTGGGTTTTTTTTTGTTTGTTTTTTTTTTTTTTTTTTTTTTTTTTTTAGTTTTTCAAGATAGGGTTTCTCTGTAGCTTTGGAGCCTGTCCTGACACTAGCTCTTGTAGACCAGGCTGGCCTCAAACTCACAGAGATCTGCCTGCCTCTGCCTCCCGAGTGCTGGGATTAAAGGCGTGCGCCACCACCGCCCGGCAAGTCGTTATGTTTTTAACATATTGATAATCTTTCTTAATTGAAAGCAGATTCTTTTCTCACATAATACATCTTGATTGTACTTTCCCCTCCCTCTACTCCTTCAATTTCTCCTCCCATTGAGATCCAATTACTCTCTTTCTCTCATTAGAAAATGAGCCGGCTTCCAAGGGACAAAAAATTGTCTTAGTTAGGGTTTTTATTGATGTAATGAAACACCATAGCTTACACTTCCTCATTGCTGTTCATCACTGGAGAAAGCCAGGACAGGAAGTCAAATAGGGCAGGATCCCAGAGGCAGGAACTGATGCAGAGGCCAAGGAGGGGAGTTGCTTACTGGCTTGCTTCCCATGGCTTGTTCAATCTGCTTTCTTACAGAACCCAGCACCAGCAGCCCCCAGGATGGCACCACCCACCACGGGCTGGGCCCTCTCCCATTGATTACTAAACAATAAAATGCCTTACAGCATTTCAAGGAAGCATTTCCTCAGCTGAGGCTCCTTCTTTTCTCATGAGTCTAGTTGTGTAATGTTGGCACACAAACCACCCAGTACTATAATAAAATAAGATATAATATTATAGAACCAACTATCACATTGGAATTGAACAAGACAAACAGAGGACAAAGAATCCAAGAGAAGATAAAAGAATCAGAGACCCATTTGTTTATACTCAGGAGTCTCATAAAAACACTAAACTGTGTGTGTGACTGTGTGTGTGTGTATGTGTGTGTGTGTGTGTGTGTGTGTGTGTGTGAGAGAGAGAGAGAGAGAGAGAGAGAGAGAGAGAGAGAGAGAGAATGTGTGTGTGGTGTGTGTATATAAAATAAAATTCCCCCGGACCTTAGCTTGTCTGTAGAACCTGGTTCAGAGAGAAAAAAAAAAATAGAAAAAGCAAAAATTCATCTTCTAAGGAATAAACATCCAGGTATAACTACATCACAGTGACCTCATCGCCTTTATGTTCCCAGGTGAGAGGTGTGAATTCGAAGATCAGTACTAGCCTCACCTGCTTCTTAAAGAGCAGAGCAACACAGCCGGCTGGCTGTAGGGAGTTAGGGCATGGTTGCACTTGCTCATTAGTAAGTTGGTTCTCAACAGGTCTTTCCTGGGGAAGACCTTGGGGTGCGGACATGCTTAACTACAAGATGCCCTGCTACTGCGATGCCTTGCTCTGTTGAAAGTTGAAGAGTTCTTTGTGGGCTACTTCACAAAGTGTTTAACTGAAGTGTTTAACTACAAGCTGCTCTGCTACTAAGATGCCTTGCTGCTGCTTAAAATTGAAGGGTTCTTTATGGGTTGGTCCATAAAAAGCAAACCTATGTATAGGAAGCTTTCTTGTCGGACTGTCTTTGGACCATCAAACCTCAAATAATACCTGGAGACTTATTATTAATTATGCAAGATTGATTTTTAGCTTAGGCTTGTCTCAACTAGCTCTAATAACTTAAGTTAACCCATATTTCTTAATCTATGCTCTAGCATGGCTAGCATTACCTCTCTTCCATCTTGCAGTTCCTGTCTCCTGTCCATGTCTGCCGGGTGACTCCTCCTTTCTTCCCAGAGTTCTTTCTGTCTCCAGAAGTCTCGCAACTACTGCCTAGCTACTGGCCATTTAGTTTTCTATTACACCAATCACAGCAACTCAGCTTTGCACAGGGTACAAATATCCCACAACACCTATGCATCCTATAGTCAGCTTTCAAAATTGTTGCGCAAGGGAACAAAGAGGAAAGCTGGCAAGCAGAAAACACTGTGCATGTGTTATCAGAAGCCCCTGGTTCTTCTCCAAAGTGTATATTTTGACTTTTCCTAGAGGGTTTGTCCATCACTACTGTTCTGTGTGATATATGGCTCCCTGGGTGCAGTTAAACCCTGATAGATCACCATGGGAGACAGTGCAGATAAATCCTCTAAGACACATTTCCCTACTGCCCTGCAAAGAGCACTGTTAGTCCAGCATCCTGCGCCTCCCAAGAAGGATGCTATTGTTCAGCAAGTCAGAGTCAGGCAGAAAGCCCAGGCAGACTCAATTCTGTCCCGAAGACATGTGTAGCAGTACTTAGAGACACTTTATTCTGTAAGGGCAGGTGGGAGAGGAAAGGATGTGGATTCAGTGGGTAGAAAGCAGGTGGACTGGCAGCGCAGCTCTCTCAGCCAGACTTCGTCTGACCCCATGTTAGGGATTCCAAGCTGGGGTACCCTGAATGGGACAGCTTCCAGACCCTGCTAGCGCATTTCCGATGGGCCGGCGGCCGAAAGAGCCAGTCACCTGGACACTAAAACCTATCGTCTTGAATTGTCCCTGCAGTAGAGGGGTCTCCCAAGTGACTGATTGCTCCTCCAGGAAGGACACAGCTGGGTGGAAATTTGCCTCAAGCAGATATCTCTTTTGTCTGCCCCAATTTGTCATCATCAGCATCACTTTTTGACTTTGGTTAGCAGATGTTTCTTTAGTGCTCTGACGTCCTTTTTAATTTGCGCATTTATTAATTTGGCTGGATGCGAGCGGAATCCCTTACCTGGAGAAGCATTCCTATACATAAGGCTGTGGGGCTTGCCTGTGGAATGATACTGGTCTCTCATCCATCACTGGGCAGCAGCTTTGACCCGGATCACCCTTCAATGAGGTCACTGATGACCAGGGCAAAGTTTGGTTTCTCAGCTACCTCGCATTTCCAGTGACTGAGGCTGACAGTCCTCGAGTCCGCAATCTACAGGGCGATTGTTTGGATTCTAGCGGGTACCCTCATGACATCCCATTTACAGCTGGAACAAAGGAGCAACCAATTAATCAGGCGCCCATCCTAACAATACTGACCTGCCAGCATTTAAACGCTTTAATTAAAATCGAAGCACTCTACAAGCCTGGATAGTGGCCCGTTGGGTCTGAGGCAGGCAGGAAACCTCTCCCTTCACCAGCCCCTGAAGCAAACACACAGCACACACAGAACCAACTCCCTTCACAAGACCTTTAATGAGAAGGAAAAAAAAGTCTCCAGGGGTGATACGTGCACGCTACTGCACCCCCACCATGCTCACTGAGAAAAATTACCGTTACCGTAGGACCCACCCTGTAAAGAGAGTCTCTCTGTCTCTCACTCTGGTCCCCCCTCTCTATCTCTGTCTTTCTCCCCTCTTTTTCTTCTCCTCCCCTGTCTTTCTTCTCTCCAAACTATTCTCACCTCTCTCTTTCTCTTCATTTCTTCTCCCTCTTTCCTCTTCCCCCTTCCTCCCTCCCTCCCTCTTTTTCTTTTTTTTAAAAACGTGCAAAGAAAGGGTATTTTTAAATGTTTACATATCAGTAAGTGTAGAAAAGGCTAGCATATTCCTCCTTCCAATGTTAAGCCACCCTTGAGACAGTGTTTAGCCTCTTGAAATTCATGCCTGCACTCCACGTGTTTGCCTTTCCTACACACAGGAATACTAATCGCTGGTCCTGTGACTGCCAGTGAGCCTGGACATGTCCTCTGTCACCAACAGGACTACTGGAAAGGTTTCTGCACCCTCATATCCCATGCCTCCTGTCTATCGCCTCCAGCTTAAGCAGGATTTTCTCCTCCGATTCTAGCCACAATTCCAAAAAACAGCCCTTTTTTTGAAAAATATTCTAGCCCTTTAAGCAAAGTCTTTTTGCAGACTTGGTCTTATCCCCAAATATCCTACCAGGGTAGCTGTCTGACTGCGCTTAGGTTGCTCATGCAGTTACTCAAGACGCTGATTGATTGTCAGTACTGTGTGCCCCTTTTCATCCAAATTCTTAATGTCTTTATTCCATCTCTTCCTCAAGCTTCCCTCAAATCGGTGCTCTTTGTGGATGCCCTAGAAAGTGCCTCCTTGCTTATCTTGCTTCCCACAGGCAGCTCTCAAGAGTCTGGGAACCCACTGAGGGTTGCCTGGTCCTCAGGAGCACAGAAGCGGTGACACTTCCCCTGCCTGGGCCCTGCTGCACTGTTTATCCTCCATCCCCAGGGCTTGCATCTGCTGGCTTCCTGCTCTGCTCCTGGCCCTTGGCCCCTCTTTTTCATATCCTGCCCCTTTCAAGTTTGTGTTCTTTCTCCTTTGAAGAATGCTGATACTTCCCTTAACAATTTTCAAGTTGGAAATATGAAACTTAATGCTTTTCCTCATTTCCCTCTTCCCCACTGCTTCCCTTCTGTGTTTATTTTAAAACTTTACCTCTATATCCTCTCTTGCACTTTCTCTCTCTCCACACACACATAACAGACCTGCACACATGCATGCATGCACACACACACACACACACACGCACACTTTGCCACAAGCAGAGAATCGGCAATCAGAGAGACTGACAGCCCTACTTTAGCCTTTCTGTTCATTATAAGGCAGACGGTAGACAATTTCAGCAGCAGACAAGATACAGAGTTGTTTCACAGTAGCCAAATATAATTCCATTATTATAAAAAAATGTGAATATAAGGACTTCTTGGCTCCGAAAAACTGACTTCCTACATATTTGCTTTGCCTTTCAACCCTCTCCTTGGGTTCTTCCTAATTTGCTTTTGGCTTATCTGCCCTTAAACACATGACTAGGAGGCACAGAAAGAGATTTACTTCACATATCTGTTTCCACCATCACAGACTCCGTGGAAACACTCAGCTCTACAGACCCAGCAAAGAGGTGCCCAGCATCTGTGGGCCAGACTCTTTTTAGAGATGAAAGTTTTGTTCACTTGGCTGGGTAAGTTTCACCCAGAGCAATTAGCTTCACCCAGAGTCCACCAACTTAAGTGCTAGTCTCATCCAAGAAAAGCACTTGCCCATAAATATCCAAATATCTGAGAGGCCTACCTAGGCATGGTGACAGAGCAACCTTTGTCACAGACACTCTCAAGTTGTGTGCTATGGAGCACTAACTAGTCTTAGGATTTCTTCCTAATATGTTGCTGTCATTATTACATGGAAGAGAATGGATGTGAACCTGAGAGTCCCTGTTTGCTGTTTCATATTTTACAGTTCCAGTTACCTGAAAGCAATCATTGCCTAAAAATATTGAATAGAAGATTCTAGAAAAGAACCAATCAAAAATCTTAAATTGAGTACCCTGATGAGGAGCAAGGTAAGCTCTGTCATGGTTCCTTCCTTCCTGATGGGGATGAGGATTGTGCCTGTGTTTAGCATGTCTACCATATCTGCAGTGTGTGCACTATCTGCCCCTTAGATACCCAGCAGTTTTTGTTTTGTTTTTTTTTTTTTTGTACCTGGATGTTTACGTTGAACAATCCTTATTTAACTTGATAATGGCCGCAACATGCCAGGTTCAGTGATAGAAAAGAGGGATTAGGGGTATTTGCTGGAAGGACAGATCAAGCATGCTGCTGTGTGGCAGTGACAATAGAGCATATAGGGAAATCTTTGCAACATATCCAGCTGGGGCATCCATTGGAGCTAGCCTGGAAATAGCCCATGCATATAAAAGATTCGACTGCTGTTTTTGTTGAATATTTCACAGTCTCTATCTGCTTTAAGAGAGAGTCATTGTCAAAATTACTTCAAAATATGTTACTAGTAGAAAACAATCCATTGATTAGAGATGTCTCCATCCTTATACTTCATGTAAATTGAAAAGAATCACACTGCCATAGCCTTCTCAGTCTTTAGACAAACCTGCGAGGGAATCACAACCGTCCTGTCTGTGGCTCTCGTTGTCATTCAGAGCTGGTCTGTGTGAGACATGGCACTTCTAAGGCATCGTTGCAAACCCCAGATTATTAGGACAGTTACTCATTTTTATCTAAAACTGCAAAAGGTCTTATGAAATATATTTTGAAAGTTCTTAGATTTATGAGGGTGCAGAACATGTTGCTTTTCTTAATTCACTTCTATAAGCACCCAGAGTTAAAAATTATGGAATTGGGTCCAGGCTGAAACACTTCCTCAAGTGCAGCTTGATTTGAAAAAGAAATGACTAAGAGATGATGCAGTGGAAAACAAAACACAATCCAGGCACTGCAGGGCTCACTGGGTGGGCCAGATATCACGTCACTTGTAAAACCAAAGTGTTAATGCTCTGAACCCAACAGGTCTCTCCCAGACACCACCAATGTAGGGATAGTGCTCTCATATTGCCTGTGTTCATGAACAGGTTTTGCCTCCTGCTTGTGCCATGTTCATGGGAAGACTCCAGCCTCCTGAGGTTGCCCATGTTCATGGAGAGGGTCATTACTCTGTGTACAAACTTCTTGCAGATTCAGTAAAGGGATCGTATAACCATAAATCAGTGGTTGAAAAATCAAAACATTTATTTTGTGAAGTATTTATGTCTCTCTACGGTAAGCAGGATGGCTGTAATTACCCCTCTGCAGGAGAACACCTCTCAGACACCTCTGCCTCATAAAAATACATGGATATTCAAATCCCTTCCATAAAATAGCAAGGTTTGTGAGTATAACTAACCCAGAGACTTTAGCATATTTTAAAGCTTCTCTAGATGACTTCTAACACCTAGCACAAATGTTAAGAGCTACGTAAATAATTATTGTGCTGTATTGCTTAAGAAATAATGGGAAGACTAAAATCTGCACCTGTTCAATATAAAAGCACCCACTGTAGGTCTAATTATATACAGTGCTCCTCAGCAATGACTTAATGTTGTTTTATTTCCCATGCAAGTTTTATTAAATACATGGATATAGAACCTGATGATAAAGAGCACCAAATAGACGATGAAAATGATCTTTGCATTGCTTCGTTATCCAGAACGATAAAGAGGAAAAATTGTATTCTCCAAGATAAATATTAATATTTCTAGAGGAGATTCTAGAAGCAAAGCGACCTAAAAGCTTGATGAGTGGTAAATAGTGCAAAACCTCAGTTTAGTCCGCCAGCCAGAGCTTGAAGAAGCCACTGAGGCTAGGTACCTCTGCTTCCTGTGTTTGAATGGGACTAATACACACACACACACACACACACACACATATACACATCTGCCTAGAGGCTTATGATGATAAAATTGTTGAACACAGAATAGAAGTGAAACAAACCACAAATAAAAACCTGTGTGTCCATTAACAAACTGGAAATAGTGCAGTCATATGCTCCAGTAATCCTACAGAGATAGAGGCATGAACAGTGCAGAGGCTTTTAGACTCCAGAGCTTATCATAGCTGTCTAAATAGGGCTGAGAAATAGAGTCATCCCGATGCCTATCAGTGCATAAGTGGACAGGCAATGTGGTACATATACACCCTGGAATGTGGCTTAGCCTTGAAAAGAATGAAACACCGATACCTAGACTTAACTACATGATATTAAATAAAATAAGTCAAGCATAGGAATACAAGGACCATAAAGTCCCATTCATTTATGAAACTAATAAGTTTGTTTCATAGAAGAGCAAAGGGGAATCAAAGTCACCAGTGACTGGGACAGACAGACAGAGAAGAAAGGAAAGACTCTGGACACATAGCAAGAGAACATGTTTGTCCTGCTGTTACAGTGCAGCCGGTGGCTGTAGGCTGCAGCAATCCACCGTGCTGTGTTCCTAAACAGCTAAAGAAGAATAGGAAGCCCTGACACCGAAATAAAACACTGAGAGAGAGGACACTTCTCACCTGCCATGATCTTGACATCACTGTATATGCCTCAGAGATAAGGTCTGATTGTCCAGTGGTGGTGGGAAAACTGGATAACTAAAACTTTTTGCCATTTCTTATACTTGGGGTTACCCAAAAAGAGGGGGGCAAAATTGGATTGATCAGAATTTCCAGTTTTGATAGCTGTTTACCCAACGCCTTATCCAAGTCCCTCACTGCCCACCTGAAACAAGACAATCCCTCTTGTGTTTGTAGGAATCTTTTGGTCAGTCAGTGTTCCTTTCAGACTTCATGCAACCACGTAGTAAATTTGTACCCACTGACCATCTGCTTTGAGGCTCTGACTTCCCATTGGCTTCCTACACAGTGTTCAAAGTGGAGCTCTCGAAAGTCCCTTATAACAATATGCCTGCTTAAATATTAGTGAGAGGAGTTGTTCCTTTTAGCTCCCATGTGCAGATATTTCAGTCCATAGTCATTGGCTCTGTGTTTTCCAGTCTTGTAGCAAAGGAGAACATCATGGTGCCAAGAGCTTATAGTAGAAGCCACTCACCTCATAGCAGCCAGAAAGCAAGTAATAAAATGGAAGAATGTACCAGAGTAAGATACAGTCTTCAAGGACATGACTATATTGATCCATTTCTGCCAAATCTGTACATATCCTTCTTCCATCACTTCCCAATAAGGCTATTATATTATGAATCCATCACAAGATTCATCCTTTCATCAAGTCAAAAGCCTCAAGCTCTCATCTTTGCCTAAAAGCCATAGGCTGGTCCCAAACACATGAGCCTGTGGGGTCATGGCACATTCAGCTGTTGATCAGTTAGGACGTAGATCCTCTTACCAAGAACTAAAGTGGCCGGCCTGTGAACTTCGAGCAATAAACTTCGGTCATTGGGACCATCACTCTAGAACTTATTCTAGTAACCAGAGTCATAAGAAATCCAAGCATATTCGATTCTGCATCTAACATATGTGAGCATTGCATTGGGTGTCGCATTTGACTTTGCGTCAAGAGACACAGAATGGCCTGTCTGTCTTCTGAAGTTGTGGCAATGAAGTTCAGCATGATAGCATGTCCTGGTGACCTAATGAGTGATTTTACAGAAGCTCACTTTCATATTAAATGTCTCTCAACTTCTGGAACTGCCGTCTCCTCGTCTAACATTCCAAACACTGAACTCCAGCCTGATGCTCAGTGAGCACTCTATGAAACGCCCTGGATTCATGGACTGGCATTTCCCCAAATATGTATTAATTATTAAAGTTGTTTACATGTTAAAATTATGTTTAGCGGAGTCTGAAAATTTTATATTGAAAGGAAGTCTAGAAGATGCAACAGGTGCCATGTGGGCACTGGAGTGTGTGAAATTTTTCCTTTTCCCCAAATCATGATGCCCAATTCATTTGAATGATAACAATGGAAGATGGGCGCTAGTGTGGTTGCTGAGTCCTGAGAGCTGCTCAAAGGGGGTACTTTATAGTTCTGAACTTCGAAAGATCGCAGATACCTTCCTGAGTTCCATGTATTTACAGGCTGACCCTTTCCTTGGTTTCAGCTAGTGTCAGGGAGTGGAACTATTAAGGAGTGGAGTTTAATGGGAATTCTTAGGTCACTGGGTCATGACTTTGAAGAGGGTCATAGAAATCTAGCATTTGCTATTGTTCTTTTCCATTCTGAGGATGACAGCAGGTAAGCAGCCTCCTCCACCTCACACTTCATCACAATGCCCAGCCTCAACACAGGTCCAGAAGCGGCAGGACCGTTGAACCATGAGCTGAAATCACCCAAGTTATAAGCACATGCTAAAATTTCTTCTTTTTAACTTGATTGCCTTATTATCTTGTTACAGTAATAAACTATTAACATACTCCACAGGGTTGTGGCTCAGCCTCATTGAGCGGCCTACGTGTCTCAGTTTCCTCTTCCTTTAAATTGGCCCAAAGATACAGAGTTGTATGAAGACTTGGAAGAGTAATGGTAATACCATGAATCTTGATCCATTAGTTAAAATGTTTATTAACCCACATTCAGTAACAGCATCTATAATACCAGGACCAAAGACACTGAGGCAGAAGAATTACATGTTTAAGATTAACCTGCTCTACAGAAAGCCTGCCCTAAAGCAAACTAAAACACAAGACAAGAGGACCATGGATTCAGGTAATCTAGAGTCAGGAAGGAAGGAAAAGGAAAAAAGGAAGAGGAGAAGAGGAAGGGAAAGAGAATAAAGAAAGGAGAGGGAGAGAAAGAGATGGAGGGAGAAAGGGAAAGAAGGGGAGGAGGAGGATGAGGGAAAGAAGGAGACCGAGGAGACCTTCCTTGGCCTCTCAGGTCCAGGACTCAACTATGCCCAAGATTAGTGGGTTCTGGATAGATCGCCTGATTGGCTGGAAAATGATTAACCTTCCCTTTAATAATCAACATATTTTACCCAAGGGCGGTTTCAGAATATCCTACCTCTGTGTAAGGCTGATCAGTTTTCTAATAACTACCTATGTGCCTTTTTTCAATCACACCTCAAGAAGACACAGGCTTCTGAGATAATAGGAATGGCTCGATTCTCCTCTCATTAATATAATGATTCTATAACACAGTGACAGATAAAAGAACATTCTCTTATTCCACTCAAGGCTGGTTTTACATAAAAATGGACCATAACTCAGGGTCTATAATGTCTACGGAAAGGTTAGACTCGTTACCATCCAAATAGGCTGAGCTAATAAAAATTATATTTGTTACAATCCAAATAGATTAAGCGGCCTTAAGGGCTTAACAATGTATTACACTTTTCAATTTTCTTATAATTAAATTAACATAAAATCGTCTTCACAAATAAATGACTGTTTCAGAAAGAGTTAAGCTCTGCTTAACAAAAATAGCCAGTCTGTTTACATGCTCGGCCTCTCAGGTGGACTTGCCAAGAGGAGAGAGGCTCTTGTCTGTAGAGAGGACTCCGCATCTAAAGATTAACACACTTCTTCTGGCCTTCACGTCTGGCTTACGGCACTGCTCCTGGCACAGGAGCCCTAGCAAATCAGCTGAGAAGCAACCCCAATCCCTTCACCAGTCTCCTCTGGACAGATGGGTCCTGTTCTTCCAGGCACTATTCAGTGTCACAAACCTCAGCTGACATGTCTGCAAGAAAGACAGCTAATGCTGGAAGCCAGCCTTGGGGCTCTACTTCCCAACACAGATGGCGCTCTTGAGCACATTTCTGCTGTCCCTTCCCCAACTCGTCCTGCCTGTTTTTCTTGGACCCCAGCTTCAGGTGTTTATTTACCTTCCAGCTATAGATCCTGCTAGATTATCACTTGGTTATGAAAATGCATAGGTCAAAACTTTGATGCCCCTTATTGTCTCCTACTGGATGTTCCTGATGGGCTCAGCTGAGATCTTACACAGAAGGTGCCCTTGAACTGGTTGAATCCCTTAAATGATACTGTCTTCAAGAAGCTAATTGATTTACCAACAGCTTTTTTTTTCTCCTAGAAATGTCTTACAGAAGGAAAAAAGAGGGAACAATGTGCGTAGCCACTTCATTTTACACTAATTTGAGACTTATGTTTTAAAGTACTAAAAGAAGAAAGAAAGAAAGAAAGAAAGAAAGAAAGAAAGAAAGAAAGAAATCTGTAAAATGTGACGGAGCTCATGGGAAATTTCCAGTGCCTGCCAAGGGGCTGGTGTGATGAGACATACTTTGTAAAGAATTGTTTTATTTTTAACTATATGTTGGAAGCAGGGTATGTTAATATGAGAGCAATTCCTGTAGAGGTGAGGGACATTAGACCCCCCCCCCCTTGTGTGAAGTTGCAGGCAGTTGTTAGCTACTTAATATGGGTGCTGGGAACCAACTTGTGTCCTCTGAAAGAGCAACGAACACCCCTAAACACCATGCCACCTTTCTAGCCCCTATCATTCTAGCTCCTCCTAATTCTTCATCTTCTTCTACATCACCCTAAGGATCAGGGGAAACTGCCAAGCTTCTGGTATGGGGAAATTTACATCACAGAGCTAATGTGAGTCAGAGCAAATTGCACAGACCCAGAAATCAAGAGAAGCACTGAGGTAGGTGAGGATACTGGGTTAGAAAAAGCCTGGGTTGAAGCATTATTGAGCCCTGGGGCAAAGAAGCCTTTCGTGGCACACCGTAGGCAGAAGTTGCACAGTTAGTTAACACGTCATTATGAATTGGTCGATGTGTCAGTGGACATCAGTCTTGAGTGCTGTCTTGGATCATGATGTCTCTACAGCACCAACAGTAAAACATCATCTAATGCATGCACACAGTGGCAGAATGGGCAATATAAGCCACGCCTCATGCATCACTCACTGTGACTGTTTCCTGGTCATTCAGGAGCTCACAGAAGTACAGGCTCTTACAATCTTTCTTTCACACGATGCCTTTGCCTACCGTTGGGGCAATTTGGCCCTCATTAGTTCCTTCACAAAAGGAAAAGCAAGAAAAATAGATTATAGGCACAAGTAAGTCCATTTTGCCACAGGTTGGTAGCTTCCATTGAAGCTTTGATGAGCAAGGGGTGAAAAGCAATGGTGCAATAAGGTCTTTTAATTACCCATGGTGCTCGTTTGTGAGGGTGCCTCTGCCTATCCTCACCTTCCCTAGCATCTAGAAGGAGCCAGACACCGCTGTACACCTAAGAAGATGAGGTTGTTTTGATTCAAAGAGCACATGGGGCAGACGTAAGAAGATGAAGAACACACTGCAGTTTGCACCTATGATTTCTGCCTTTAATGTTTATATAGCCTGCTGTAAACCTTCTGCATCCCTAGAAGTCCCCCTCATCTGTCTGTCTCTCTTTCTGTCTCTCTCTGTGTCTCTCTCTGTATCTCTCTCTGTCTCTCTCTCTGTCTCTCTCTTTCTCTGTCTCTCTCTCTCTCTGTCTCTCTCTCTCTCTCTCTCTCTCTCTCTCTGTGTGTGTGTGTGTGTGTGTGTGTGTGTGTGTGTGTGTGTGCCTTTCTGTCTGTCTGGTGTCCCATTGAGTTTAATGAGAATTGTTTGCATGAGCATAAATGAACGTATTTACTGGAGTTTGGGCAACTTTCTGGTGGCCATGCCACTAAACATAAAATCAAAATAAGGAAATGCTTCGCCTTCTCCCAGGGATGGTGAAATGCCAATAGTCCCTCAAGAAAGAGTGTGGTCTCGTGACTACCTATTGGTGACGTTCTGTTCTGGTTCTCAAAGTTAGCGAGCTATACACGTCTATCAGCTGGGACATTAACAAATATCAGGAAGTGTTTAATTATTTCTAACTGGGTTAGGCCATGAACACTGGGATTTTCCCAAAATGCCCAGGGCACCCTACAGTGAAGTCACATGAAGATTGCCCTCAGTAGAGTGGTAGAGACAGAAGTTACATAAACCATACTGTCTGCCTCACCTAACCAGTAAAGGGACAATTTGGTAAACCCAGTTAAGCTAACTGGTCAGGCAGCTGGAGGGTGTGGACATTACAAAATGATATGAAAGAGACAGAAACAAAAAAAGCAGAGCAAAAGGAAGGTGAATTTTGAGCTATTTCTAATTGAAACCAACCCAAAGAATAAAAACCTTTAACAAAATGTGTGCCCACTACAAGTTCAGACGGCAGACTAGCTCAAGAAGGGCTGGAGGAGCAGATCATGTTCAGGCATGAAGAGTAAGCCATGCTGCATGGCCAGCTCCACCCTGGGCCCTCAGTTGATCTGACATCAGCCGCTGGGTTATGATGAGCTTGACCCTGCAAGAAGTTTGCACGGCATAGAGTGCACGTAAGCACATCGCATGGATCACAAACCAACACACACCTCACAGGACATGCACACAACACTCCCCACACCTGACACACACAGAGAGCCACACACATCATGCATGACATACACACACACTCACACACAACCCCACATAGACACCTCACATCACACACACATAGACACACACAGAGAACACACACCTCACATGGAACACACAAACATACACACCTCTCATGAGGCACATATAAACCCGCACAGGCTCCCCACACAGAACACACACTCAAACTCCAACATCCACCTTACATGACACACACAAATACCACGCATGGCACACGCATACACACAAACATCTCATATGACACACACACACATACATACACCTGGCATGACACACATACAATCCTCACACCTCACAGGACACACATAAAGTACCCCCGTATAATACCCATTATACTTCACATAACACATACACTCATATCCCCCTTGTAACCTCGTTCACACACCGCACATGACACACACACACATGTGAGTAGGCATGCTCCTTACACAGTGCACACACTCATAAACTCACACACTTCTCACACACGTCGCCACGCATCCCTCGAGTGACACACGTATGACAGAGCTCAACCATATATCTCCAAGAAGCTGTCAGGGCGGACTTATGTCTCCAACAAGCAGACAGATGTGCCAGTTACCCTGACCTGATCACTATTTCATGAACATGTGAGAATGCCTTAAATCGTGTCAGTTCAAAATCTGAAGGAAAAAAAAACTGCAAAGATGACTAGGAAATACAAACCTGGGCTGAGCTGAAAAAGACTGATGAGGAGCCACTAATTGTAGCCCCAAAGGAAAGCAGAAGCCACCTCCTCCAGGTCCTTAGCAGGAGGGGCGTGGGGCTGCAGAGACCCAGGGCACTCCCTCGGTGCAGCCTCGGCGCAGCCCCAGCGCAAACTCTCCGGCAGTCCCTCCCTCTCCAGCCACTGCTCCAAGCCCAGCTTTGGCTTTGTGTTCTTTCCTGTGTGGTCCTCTCAGCCAGGCAGGGCTGCCCTACATGTGCCTGGCCTGGAGTGTGTCAGTTCAGCCCACTGATCAAAAGCTACGAGGTTCAGGCTTGGCTGGTGCTGGCTTTTCTTCTGTTCTCCCTGTTTGGGGCCTATTATAACCTGTGCAGTAATTCTCAGTTCCTCTGGACACCAGGCTCCGTGGGGAACTGGGCACTCAAGTCTTAGTGTCCGCAGAACTAGTACCAGTATGCCCACCCTGTCCTGTTTCAAATGCACAGCGTTTCCTCTAGGGACATTCCCGAGCCTGCTCGAAACCTGGAAATAGGCCACATGCAGGGTAAACTGCATCTCAGGCACCGTGGGAAGGAATCTGCAGCCTACATGTTAAGAAAGGCTCGGAACCTTCTATTTCAGATCCAAAGCAAGATGAAATTCCTCCCCACGCACCTGTGACATTTGTTCTGTGAAGACTAGGTAAAAAAAAAAAAATTGATTGTCAGAGTTTAAAAGGACCCTTGAGACGCTCTAGCTGGGGATTATTAAGTGGGGGTGCACATCAAAATCACCTGAGGAGGTTTTTCAACATGGACAAGAGACTCTGATTCACAAATTCAAGTTGAATTATAAAAGGAATTAAAAGGCTGCCAGTCGGAACTGCGTTTCTCATTTACTATTTGAGTCAAGGGGGGAAGGATTTTTTTTTAAAGCCATTTTTCAAAGTAAAAGAGTATAAATCACTTATGCATGACTGTTGCCCCCTCCACCTTGACTTTGGCGTGCGAACTTTTCTGCACCCTCACAATGATTAAGTAAAGGAGCTAGACAGTGTCAGGATGGTGGGCGATCACAAGAACACAGGGGGAGCCACGGGGCTGGCGCCTTTGATCTCCTCCCTCTTTTTTGTGTCCCGCCCTGGACCCTTCCTTTCCTGCAGCTTCAAGTGTGCATTCATGTCCTGCTCTGCTTCATCTGCCTCTCTCATCTCAGATGTCTCTCCTCTTCGCTGCTCTCTTTGGTCCTGCTTCCCCCTCACCTCTCGGTTCCCCTACGCAAATCCTCCTGTATGAAAACCAGAATGACTTCAACAGATGTCTGACACCTGGCGTTTCATGAGAGAGACACGGATCCAATCCAGGGAGCACCCAAAGGCAGGCTCCGGGGCCCCTCCATTTCATGCACGAGAGCATAAGAGTAGCTCATGGATTCTCAAACTTCTGCCAATAAGGAGAGGAGGTTGGTGGGGGAGAGGGGACGCCAGAGGAAGGGGAGCTGGACAGCTTGTAGAAATACAGATCTCTAGTCCGCTGACTGACAGACTGTATTCAGTAACAAGGTGGAACCCAGGTGCTCACAGACACAGAAAATAAAGGGTTGGGTATCAGGTGGTCCATAGCATAGTGCACAGTTAAGACCAAGAGACTCATGGAGTCTGCATTTCTCCTTCAGACCTCAGCTACCAGCTCTGCTCTCTGTTCCTTGACATGTCCCATGAGCATCACCATCATGATCGCTTCCTTAGATGAGAACACCATTGAAATTTGAAAAAGACCCGTCCCCAGCCGGACAGATATAAAACTGTCTATTTCTCACGCATTCTTCAAACCCAGCCCGCTGCTTCTGATGAGCACGGTTTCTAAAGAAATTAAAACTCTCGTGGAAATTCATTCTTGCCTTCACACTAACATTTTCCATGGAATGCTGTTCCTGGGACTTGGGGAATTTTGACAACCTTGAACTTTCCTAATTCAAACTATAGCACTTAAAACTGGCAGATCGAAAGACTATTGAGATCCTTGCTATAATATCACAAGTAGGAACAGTAATCATAAAAACTTCATGAACAAAGTTATCAAAAATATCACAGGAATTGCCTTTAGGCTGTGTGTATAACAAGGGTATGACTCACCAATAAATTTCATGTTAAAATTTGGCTCACATCGACCAAGTATCTCGTTATGCATATGCAAATGCTTCAGTATTTGAAAAGCATCCCATCAAATGCAAAATTGAAAACCCTCTGGAAGTTCTCAGAGAAAGTACCCAAAGTAGAATTTCCTTAAAGCCTCTCCTACCTTTAATATTATTTATTTATGTATCTATCTATCTCTTTATTTTTGGTTTTTTGAGACAGGGTTCCTCTATGTAGCTTTGATGCCTTTTCTGGAACTAGCTCTTCTAGACCAGGCTGCCCTCAACCTCACAGAGATCCACCTCCCTCTACCTCCTGAGAGTGTTGGGATTAAAAGCATGTGCCACCACCTCCCGGCCCCTTTAACATCATTCTTATCTAATGTTGCCAAGAGACATCTCTCTGAAATAGGATGAATACATGTGAACTTTGCTTGTCATTCTTAAGTGTAGGGAGGGAGTGGAAGATGTGTTGAAGGAGCGAAGTCTTGAGTGAAAATGTGCTGTTGACATAGGCACAGCCATGGCAAGAACCAAGGCCTCCTACCCACGGGAAATTGGCAAAGCCTTTTCCTATATGGGTAGGGTGAAAAGTTGGCAAAGCCTCCTTTCTGTGGTCCAAAGAGGAGTGTTTATAGATGATTGGTCAGTATGTACAAAAAAACAAAAACAAACAAACAAACAAAACCAACTCTAGCTTCCTCCTCCTCCAACACCCCCTTTGTGTGCATGATAAATACACGGAAGACACAAGTGGATGCAGGTACATGGCATCCGTGTGTGCACGCATCATCTGTCTGCAGCTTGATTTTCCTTGTTTGTGTCTGTGTGTCAATCCTCTTTTAGTTCCCTGGCTGTTCCTGCTTGGTCTGGGTACTCATGAAATCACCTCAGTTCCCAGGGCCATTCTGCCCTCCTCCTGTCTCCTAGTCACTTCTGCTTCTGCTCCGTGCAGGAGCCGTGTCCCTTTCCTTTCCCTCCCATCCCCTGTAGCTCTAGCTTATTCCACATTACCTGTCGTTGTGTTGAGTTTTGGAGAGCTTGACATTTTGATTGTACTATTAAAATTCTTTTGTTGGGGAAGGAACTAATTAGACACCCTAGTAGTTAAAAGCATCTGCTGTCGAAACAAGAGGACCTAAGTTCAAATTCCCAGCATCCACAGAAAAGTAAAGCATGAGCTTGCCTCTTACCCCAGCTCTGGGGGTCGGGGCGTGGGGCCTGAGACAGCCGAGTCACAGGAACTCCCCAGTTAGCAGGCCAGAGGAAATGGTGAGAGTCATGTCCAGTGAGAGACTCTCAAAAAGCCAGGTGGGAAGGAACCCAATTCTCTCCTCTGCCCTCACATGTTAGTGTGTAAGGTATGTATACCTGCACACACAAGTGTGCATACATCACATATACACATACACATATACATTAGACATGTGTACCTGCATACACAAGTGTGCATACACCACACACACACACACACACACACACACACACACACACACTGGGCAACAAAGGTGTCCTCATAGCCCCCAGCTTTAGTTCCTTGGTGCTGTGCGTACAAGCCCTAAACTTTCAGATTCCTAGAGAAAAGTTTGGAAAAAGCCATAAAATATGGATGTAGTACATCAGGCACCAGGCTGGTTTTGTTCACATCTTCCACCAGCTACAACAGTTAGTCACACACAGGAATTGGACACCTCGAGTTTGACCAATGGAGAGGACTCCAGCTATCCCACACCTTAGGAGCGTTACAGAAACGCCTCTTAAGATGCCTGAAATGTACAACTTCCATGTTCACATCATTGCCTGCCAAGGGGTGTGCAGCCCCGTAGCAGCTGTGGGGTCATATATAAAAAGAGTAACTACCTACGTATTTTCTCATTTCACTAATACCTTTCTAAATTACAGGTCTTTGGGTATTTTGTGGGGATTATTGCAATGTTTGATTTATATCAAATTGTGTCCATCATCCCTGATCTTTGTTATTTCCATTTGTAGTTTATTTAAATCTGAGGTATTATACTAATTCCCTGGGGTCAAATTATCACTGTTTTAAAATCAACAGCACCTTACTCCCCCATGGGTCTGGGGTCTGAAATTAAATCAGTGGCAAGATCCTGTTCCCTCTGGGACCTGAGGCAGAGCCCAATCTGGCTTTCTTCAGCATCCTATGGTTCCCAGCAATGCTTAGTGTTCCTCAGTCACCAAGTGTGGCATCCCAGTCTCTGTCCCCACCTTCAAAGAGCAGTGTCCTGTGTAGCCATGCCTAAATTTCCCTATTCTTATTAGAATACTGGGACTGTTGGATCAAGAAATACCCTCATCTTAGCTAGATTGCAACTGCAAAGTCCCCATTTTCAAAGACCACATCCATAGATTCCTTGTGGACCCAGCACAAGTGGCTGCCCTAAGAACTATAAGGGTGAAAATTCACGTGCGCCAGGTTTTAGGGAAGAAAGGCAGTTTCTTTTCCCTAAAGCCTTGATGCTAGTCGTGGGGCAGAGGATGACGTTAGGATGAAGGCTGCTGAGTCCCTATTCAACACGGCAGCCATTTTCCCCAGAAGGTGGTTCCAGACCGGTTTCAGGACCAATTCCCCCTCTCCCTAAAAGTTTCTCATGTTATGGAGCTGTGACCATCAGGGAAACAGAAGAGGGAAGTGGTGAGATCTCTGCTTTCTGTTCCCTTGCAACCACCTCAAAATTCCATAGCTAGGTGTCTTTGCTCCAGCTACTATAACAAAATACCACAGGCTGCAGAGCCTAAACATCAGAAACATGTTTTCTCACAGTTTGGAAGGATGAAGTCGGTAATCCACATGATCTGTTTCTGGTGGGGTCATTCTGCCTAGCTTATGCCTGGCCTCATCTGAGTCCTCACTTAGACTTTCCTTTCTGGGCCCAAACTCTCTTCCTTGTTCCATAAGGACACCGGGCCTACTATATTAAGGTCCCACTCTTTTTGCCTCATTTCACCTAAATTTTCTCCTAAAAGTACAACCTCCCAGTTCAGTCACACATAAAGAGCACTTCCTGCCGCACACCGCACCCCCCGTGTCTGCGCTCTGTGCGCTGGCACCCAGTTTGCAAGCTTCGGCCAAGGGGCTGGAGATTAACAGACACACACAGACAGAGAGACAGCTACACGGTCATCCTTGAATTCCCCAAGAATGCCCCCTTTATTGTGTTCAGGGGCAGATTATATAGAGATAGCCACTCCCCAGCCAAACCCACCAGAAACCACTCTCCTGCCGTCAGGAACTCCTGAAGGTCTCGTGCTCAGAGCAGCTGTAGGCACTCAGATCAGGGGATTACAAGAAATTCAGGATCTGGGGTCTCACTGCTCCCAACAACTTCCAACTCAGCAGTATGTGAGGGACAGCGCAGGCTGTAGCAGAAGGGACCTAGGGAGTCAGTGCATGATGGACCATTTTGCAAAGTGAGGAAACTTGATGAAGGTCCTTGAGTTTGGAAAGGGTTAGGTTATGGATGCTTCCCTACCCTTCTAAAACCTTGAGTTAAGAGTCCTTTGACTTTTCCTTTCACATCACTCCTCTCAGGACACAGACAATAAATACTTGGAGCAAGCCTAGATGGCATCCCTTTCCTTGAACTCATCCCTAAATATAATATATATCAACATAAGCCAGTGACCTTCTCCTTAAAACTGAAACACAGAAAAAATACAACCAAAAGCACTACACATTGTAATGAATAGACATGCATTAAATGCAATTATATTAATATTTAAAAGTAAGGTTTTCTTTAGCTGTTAGTGTTTATACCATATTAACTCATTTAATTTCTGTAATACTTTAATAGATAGGTCTTTTAATTAGTGTTATTTTTGAGATAAAATAAAAGAGGGATTTGTATTAATTTACTGAAGGCTAATTAATACAAAAATGGATGAGATGATGTGGCATCTGAACATTCTCCAAGCTTTAAGCACAGACACTGCCTAGCCATGTACTTAGTTTTCATTTTGAAATTGCATATATGTTAAATACTTAAATAACCTATTATATTTATCTCAGAGATTTATTCTATTAAAATTAAGGGGCTGCCAAGAAAACCTCACTAATAAAAAGCCACCAGTTGTAAATATTCAACTCCTTATAACAGTGTTTGTGTATCAGATTGGAGTGTTTACAGGTATAGTAAAAGAATGCTTTCCAAATAGTATCTAATCTCACTCTGTATCTGTCTTAGGGTTTCTAGTGCTATGAAAAAGACAGTGATTAAAAACCTACTGAGGGAGGAAAGGTTTCAACTTGGCTTGCATATCCCAGGTAACAAAGAAATCCAGCAGGAACTTGAGGCAGGAGCTGAAGCAGAGACCATAGAAGAACACAGCTTACTGGCTTGTTCTACAGAGCCTACTCAATATACTTTCTTGTGCACCACAAGACAACCTGCCTAGGAGTGACACCGCTCACAATGGACTGGGCTCTCTCACATCAATCATTAAGACAATGTCCCCCACAGACTTTCCTACAGACTAACCAGCTAGAGGCATTTTCTTATTTGAGGTTTCCTCTTCCCAGATGACCCTAGCTTGTGTCAAATTGACAAAAATATTAACCAGCCAAGTAATGGAATCTATTTAGAATGCTGGCTTTTGTTATATTCTATTACAGTTCTGACTACATTGTGTGTCTCTCTGTGCAGCTCATGGATCACATGCATGGCATGTAAACTATTTGCATTTAATTATTGCATGAGTATGAATATTTTTGTATGTACATAAATACATAGTAAGTATTTATGAAGATGGGCTAATCCATGTACATTTAAAGGTCTAGGGAACTGGCTAGATGGCACCACAGGTAATGGATCTTGTTTATAAGTTTGATAACCTGAGTTTGATTTCCCAAGACCCACAGGTAGAAGAGAGAACTGCCTCACCAAAGTTGTCCTTTGGCCTCCTCTGAGGTGCTATCTGGTTCAGGCCATGTCTGGATCAGTGGCCCTACTGTACCTGAGCTCCGAGTTGACACCCATGGCTCTTTTTGCCTCAGAGGACCATGCAGAGGCCCAGAGTCCAGGACAATACCTAAAATCACATTGGTCTTAGAGAGTCAAGCTGCCACAGAGACATACAGAACGGAGTGACCTGCACTGCACCTAGGGCCATGGTGTCCTCCAGTCCCAGACTGTAGGCATGAGCCACGTCAGGGTCCATGGCCCTACCACAGCCAGAGTCTGTGCTGATGTCTGTGGCTCCTATTTCTGTCGAAGGATGAGAAGATATCCAGGCAGCCACCAGAAGATAATGGGTATTTGGGGACACAAACATCAACTGTCTCACAGTTGCCCTGAAGATGCTCTCTAGCACAGGAGTCATCGGGTGTTCTACCCCACACTCAGGGAAGAAATAGAGAGGAGCCAGAAAGAATCTAAGCATCACATTTCCACAGGGTGGCCCATGGGTACCAACCACCTTTCCATAGGGTGGCCCATGCTTCCTTAGCCAAAGCTTTAAAAGGTGATTCAGTCTGGGTATACAGGTCTAAAGACTCTCCAGTCACATAAAGACAACCAGCTAATGTGCTGTGGTTTCTCTTGTTAGTCTGGGTTTACATCAGTGGCTCTCAACCTGTGGGTCACAACCATTTGGACCAATTTCTATCTCCAAAAACAGTTACATTACAATTCCTAAGGGTAGCAACAAATGACGACAATGCCCTCAAAATGTAAACATTGTATAAGTCTTGATCAGAGGCAGAAATGTATAGTGCCATATGATAAATATATCCTAAAATTGCATCAATATTCAAAATATCTTAAGCAAAGGTAGAAATATGCTTGCATACAATATGATTTTGCATAGGTGTAAAATATTGGAAACAGAAATATGAGCATATTCAATATAAAATATACCTTGAATTTGTATCAATATACAAGAATCTATATTAATATAAATTGTCTATAAATAATAGCTCATAAGTATTTGCTCTGTTGCTCACTCTCAAATGTGGTTTCTCTGCTTAGTCTGTCTTTTTAGGTACAGAAACCATCACATTTTCCCCTATACCATGAAAAAGAATAATACCAGGTCATGAACTAAAGTACATTAGAAGACAATACTTAGAAGGGAAAGATGGATGAATATGTCTGTCTAAAAGAAATGTTTGAAGCATTCCCTCACTTGTACATTATGTTCAGTTTTGAATATTCCATGGCAAAAGAAAACAGTGAACACCCAGTTGGATCCCAACACCATTTCCCAAAATCCAGATCTTATTTAGAAGAAGAATGTTTTATGAATATTAAAGAAAGAGAAGCCAGCATGCCACCACAGAATTTCAAAGTTGTCAAAGTCAACTGTTAAAAAGACCTCTTGAGACCTACCAAGATGGCTCATCCATTGATTAAGAGAAGTGCAGCTCTTCCAAAGGACTGGGGTTCGATTTGTAGCACCCACATAGCAGCTCACAGCCTTTTTTTCTCCATTCCCGGGGGCTCTAACACTTTCTTCTGTCCCCCAATGGTACTAGCTACATACACACATATATGTACATACATACATGCCATGTGTATATGCAGCAAAATACCCATACACCTAACAGGATAGGGATGGGGAATTCCTGATACCCATTTGCTTTCCCACAATGCATGCTCATTTCCTTGACTGCCTCTTTCTAAGGAAAGCAAGAGTTAACTTCCAAAAAGTCACTTGAAGAGATGATTTTAAAAATACTGAGTAATATGAAACAGAATTTGAACTTGGCATCGGGAAACATTTGTTTGACCAGAGCGGTATTTCTAAAGTCAATCAAATATGGATTTGCTCCCAGAGGATTGGGATGTGGTAGATCCTTCCAGAAGTCTGCTCTGTGTCAGCAAGGCCCCACTGAGCAGGCGGAGATCGCAGATGCAGCATCTGTTTGCAGTTCATGGGGACTGGAATCCAGCAATTCCCAAACTTGAGCAGGCAGCTGGAGTACCAGGAGCATTTGTAGAAACAAGGGGTGCTAAGTCCACCACAGAGCTGATTCCACGCCCTGGGTGGAGATGAGATTATGATGCCAACAATGCCCAGGGGCTGCTGTTGTAAGCTACACACTTTGAGAATTATGCTCTAGTCCCACTGTGTGCAATACAGACCCTTGAACCTTCTGGGCAGAGAAGGGGCAGGGCCTTATGACGTCATTAGAAATGTCAGTTGTGGTGTTGATCAGCTTGTGTGTCCACGAGCAGAGTCAGCGATCTCCAAGTGAATACAAGAAGAGACCTGTGATGGCCAGAAAAGTGCTGTCCCCACTGGGCGGAAACATACAGAACCCTAAGCTCAGTCAAGGTTCACAACCCTGGAATTTCCAGAAAACGGAAGGAAGAGAAAATTTCTTGAGAAGACAATGTAAATAAATGCAGAAGACCCCACCTCTTTCCTCCACACACAGCTGAGATCTTAAGTCACCAGGCAGTCAGAGAGGAGGAGGGCTGGTGTGCGCATCTCAGCAGCAGCCTGGCATTTGGGGAGAAATGCAAATTTTTCAGGATAAATGCTGTGAAATACAAGGATTATCAAAGGGGAGAAAAACAAAGAAACAAAGAGGTTCTCTCTCCTTTTTAAATTTTTAAGCCAGCTTTTAAATTTTTGTTGAGTGTGTGTGTGTGTGTGTGTGTGTGTGTGTGTGTGTGTGTGTGTGTGGTGGTCAGATAATTCTCTCCTCTGGACCTTATGTAGACTCTGGTGATTGAACTCAGGCCCACAGGCTTGCCTATAAGCACTTCTACCTGCTCAGTCTCCATTAACCCCTATTTATTGCTTAGTTTTTGAGAGAAAAATCTGGCACTGTAGTTTTGGTTGGCCTTGAACTTCTGGTCTTACTACCACAAGCTACAAAGTTCCAGAATTTTAAAGGTATGTGCCACCACACCCCAAAGAAAGCTTTGATTTGAATTATTATTATTATTATTATTTTTTTTTTTTTGGTTTTCTGTCTTCTTGATTTTTGAAATGCAGGGACAGCCTAGAGCCTCAAGAGCATTCAGCAAACATTCTCTGAATCATACCTTGTGTCCATTCCTCACTTTATTTTGTTGGACTTCTTTGTTTTTGAGACCAGGTCTCACACATAGTGAGACATACATAAGCTCCGGCTGGCCTAGAACTCACTACATAAAGCTGTGATGACCTCAAACTCACAAAGATCCTCCTGCCCTGCCTCCAGAATGTTTGCTCATACCTAGCTAATAGGTTAAAAAAGTTTTTATTTTATTGACCTTAAAAGTATATTTATGCAATAAGTTTTGATCCTATTCTTTCCAATCCCTCGTCTCCTCCTATATCTCCCAACAACCTCGCCATGTTCTTTCTCTGTCTTAATCCCCTAAGAAAATCAAACTACAACCAAACAGAAAGGAAAAAAACAAGCAAACAAAAGAGGTATACAAAAATCATGGAGTCCATTTTGTGTTGGCCAGCTATTCTTGAGCATGGAGCCAGCCACTGAGTTACTATACCCAGTGTCTTCCACTGAAGAAAACTGATTGTCCCTCTCCTGACAGGTACCAACTGCAAAAAGCTTCTGAGTTAACAATGAGTAATGGTGCCCACTTTTCTTTCTTGGTGCTGGGACTTTTTCTGGCTTGAACTTGTGTACCTCTTGGGCATGCTGTCACAGTCTCTGAGGGTTCAGATGGGCATCAGCCCTGTTGTGTCCAGAAGGTAAATTCCCTGGGTGTCATCAACCACCTCTGCCTTCTTTTTCACATAGATCCCTGAGACTTGAGGGAAGGGAACTGACAAGGTGTACTATGTAGGGCAGAGTTCACACGTGGGGATTCATGTCAGCTACTTTAAACCTGGGCAAAAGCTCACAGCTGACAATGGCCTATGCCCTGCTGGGTCCTACTATTGTTTTGCTAAATGATCAATGCCTTCTAAATATCTTGTCTATACCTATACTCCAAAGAAACTGAGGGCAGTTCTCGTAATGACTCTAACCATAAAAATGTTTCCCATTTTTATATCCCTCGAGGCTGGTTGTGACTCAGTTTCTCCTAGTTTTGCATGGCAGCTCACACAGAACAAAGCTTTGGTTCTTCAGAAGAGCACTTAGCGAGCTGGAAACCAAGTGGCTGGAGGCATGGGGAGGGGGGGTGAGGGGGAGCAAACTGCAGTAAGAGAAGAAGATTTTATTAAAATTCAAAGGAAAAAATCAAGCTGAGATGATTTAGAAAGCATTCTGCATTTATTGAACAAACACTGCTAAAGACATTTCACCACACCGTGTGTTTAAAAAGTAATAAATAGCCATTGTGCTTACTTCTCAAACTTGTCAGACTGTCTTCATTTTATTTTCCTGAACAAACTGAATTTCTGTACTGCTCATCCCCAGCCAGTTAATAAATACATCACCCTAAAAACTGCTGTGGTATTAAATTTACAGCAGATAAAATATGGATGAAGTTGCTGGGCCTCAGGTACGTCAAGTGTGATTTAATATCTCGCACTCTTCTTATGAAGACTAAAAGATTACCCAGCTGCCTCCACTGGCAGAGAGCGACCTCTGCCCCCGAGTAACAGCCACTCAGCAAATAGCACCAAATGAAGACAGAGAATAACATATAGATTTGCCATAAGAAAAAATTGATCGCAATCCATATATCAAATCTGCTGATAAGAGCCCCGGAGAAACGGCTCTCGTTTATTCATATGCAATGGCAGAACACTGGTCGGAAACCTTTTGAAAGATGCCACGATTGTCTTGTTAATTCTTTACCTTGTTACTGTTAATTGCCCTTATTTTTTCATCTTCATTGCTGGGGATGGAACCCAGGGCCTTGCATACTAGGGGAGTACTCAGTCCCTCAGCCACACAGCCAGCCCCTACTGATTGTCCTTCCCATCATTGGAATAAATCCCCTTAGAGGAAGAGGATCTTTGACTTCTTGTCTCTGTGGCCATCTCTCCTGTCTGTAGAAGCTACACCCTCTTGGAGCATCTCAAAGACCAGAAGCATTGTATAGATGAAGACATTGTTCCCTGAGGAAATTTCTCCTCCATCTGACTTGATTTATACCTTTGTTTAAAGTTCTGTCTAAAATGTTTTTTTTTAAAAAAAAAAATCTCTAAGGAAAACATTCGTTAGCACAGAAAATAAATTCTCCTGATTAACATTTTGCCTTCCAGAATGGCTGGTGACTGCGAGAGTTCTCTGCACTTCAAAGTCAGGAGAGGGATGAGTTCTAAAGCCAGAGTGAAAAATGAGGCCAATTGCCACTGAACTGTGCACGTTTCAAATGTATAATCGTGCTGTTGGTGAGCGCCACCTATAAATCCTCAAAAGCGTGGATTGCTGAGGGCCTTCCTCTAAAGACTCAAGTACAATTAAAGCAGCGTTTCCTTGAACTGTGGAAGTAGAAGTGTCCCAGGGGTTCCTGGTACCCTCTGTGCTCCCAGGCAGGCTGCTGTTGCCATTAATTTAGAAGGGAGTTGGGGAGTCGGGGAGTGGGGGGACCTCTACACTACTGGGCCTTAGTAAACAAAATGTTTTAGTCATATTTCCCCAAATGCTGCTGCTCCCTGGGCTGAGCTGTTTGGTTGGTTGGTTGGTTGGTTGGTTGGTTGGTTGGTTGGTTGGCTGGCTGGCTGGCTGGCTGGCTGGCTGCTGGTTGGTTGGTTGGTTGGTTGGTTGGTTGGTTGGTTGGCTGGCTGGCAGTTCTTTCATTCATCTGTTTGTTTTGCATGGAGCACTTTGTGCTTCTTTGTAATGGTTTTCCTGGACTGGAGGTGGTTGGAGACAAGGCTTTTTACCTGGGATTTCCTCAGTGCTAAACAGTGAGCCTTTGACATTAGCAGAAAGGGCTACACAACAGCTCCAATTCTTAAAATCTATGAATTGAGGGCAAATATTTCCATGCAGGGAAGAGACAGGCATGTGGGGAGCGTTTGAGCCAATTTTTGAGAAGTCTCTAACCACAGGGCTAAACAGGGCTGCACTGTTTCCTATTCACCAAGATGTGATACAGGGAGCTGCTGTCTCTACCGGGTCCCCAAAAGCTGTCCTCATCACCATTGACCAAGGCAAGGCTGCAAGATTGAGTGACTGGGTGGCATAGTGAGCCAGTATGCTCATCATTAATCTTAGCTCCTGGAGGAACAGGGACAGAGTTCTCCATTTGCCTCTGCCCTGGAGGGCAGCTGAGGAGGGGGAGGGAAGAGGGAAGAAGGAAGAGCAAAGGGATCTTTATCTTTTTTGGAGTATGGATATGCATAGTAAATATAAGAGAATTGGAACCAAAAGACAAACTGTTCAAGACTGCATAGGGATGAGGAATTTGGAAGATAAACAGAGCTTTGGACCCCATGGAACAAAAGTTCCTCATGTGGCCTTTCTCAAAGTGTCCTGAGCAGAAGCAAAAGGCTTTACTTAGCAGCGGTGGGGAAGGTGATGTCCTGACTTTGACATGTAGTTTACAAAGGCTGATTTCTTCTTGTCCACTATTTTGTTTTATTGCATTTAGTGGAGGTGGTGTCCACATATACACCCATGTCTATGTGGAAGTCGGAGGTCAACCTTGGTATCCTTCTGAGGGACTCATGCATATTGTTTTGAGACAGGGTCTCTCACTAGAACATGAGTCTTGGGAGTTTGCCTAAAAATCAAACGGCTCCTGCTTCTCCAATGCTGGAATGATGTGTGCTTGCACCACAGGTTTTTGTTGTTGTTGTTGTTGTTGTTGTACACAGATTCTGGAGAAATCAGGTCTCCAGGCTTTCAAGATGAGCACTTTCCCAAATGAGCTATCTCCACAGCCCACTATTGTCTTGTTTCTTAATTCCACACCTAATTTGTAGACCAGTCTCTTCCCTGTTCTTCAATATGAAACATACCTTTTCAAAAATGCCAGCTCATCAGGCCATTGAGATGGACCAGAGGTAAAAGTCCCTGCCTCACAAGCCTGAGCCTCTGTGTTCCATGCCCTGAACCCCCAACACAAGGTGAGAAGCCAGCTCCTATAAGTGCTTCCCTGAACTCCACACTCACAATATGGTTGATGGACACATACACACACAAAATAATAATTACTATTGTTATTATTATATTTAGTTTTTAAATTAGAAATACTAGCAAATCATGCCCTAACAGGAATTTCTGCTCATCTTGCCCTGCCAGGAAGATCCCCACCTGAGACAACCACCAAGGGGGGCTTCAATGGACAGCCTCCCATTTCCCTTTAGAATATGCTAGAAAGGTCAACTTAGGAGCAACAGCCAGGAGAATTCTATACTGCATTTGCAGAACAGGCTTTGGGGGATCAACGTGACTCACTGGAAGTGATCCCACAGTAATTCATTAGCATTTCAAAACCACTAGTAAGTGGCCATTTATTTTCTATTTTTTAAAAGCTAACAATACCATTAATTATCCCTTTTATGAATCCTGGTAATGGCTGTTTACTTGCCATAAATTAATATGACACTGTCAGGGACCTAGCACTCCCTGCATGCTGCAGCCTTTGTGCCTGGAACACGCCACAAAGCACATCTCCGCCGTTCACTCCCAAGATTATTAGTGTCCCACAAAATCTTGCGGTTTCAGGTGCGAAAGGTTACCAAGCTCACTTTCCCCTGCCTTTTCCCCTGGGTGGAAGACCTTCCTGAGAGTGTACCCACGTGTTATCAAGGAGCTGAGAGAAGATGTCACGCTCACTTTCCTAATCGAGGCACTCTCTGGTCCTGTAATGTCCAATTAAGTTGCAAAACATGGTTTATCATTGAACTCAATTTAATTCATTTTGGTTTTTTTTTTTAATCAAATTAAAACCAAGGTCACTTCCTGGTGTCCTTTTTTTTTTTCAAACAGAGTTTATGTTTCAGGAGAGTTTTGTTTTTTTTCTGGTATAATATGTGTGTGTGCGTGCCTGTCTGTGTGCTTTTCTATGTGTGCCTCCTTCTATTTTTACTGATAAAACAATCCTGTTATTTGATAACTTCATACATTTAATTCTTCTCTCCCCAGGTGATCTCTTTTTTCCGTCCATCCCTATTAACTCCACTCTCCCAGTCTTTCCTACCTACCGCTTTTCCAAGCTCGTGGCTTTTAGTTTTGCTTTATGGTCCCTTTAGCTGAAGCAAGCCCATCTGTATAACCACCAAATTGGCAGTCTTCATCGGAGCCCGGTGGAATCACTGGTGGGTACATAACCGGAGGCAATGATTCCCTGACTCCATGAAACCATCAGCGCAGGCAGCCGCAGCTCCTGAGAGTCCCTGATTGCAGGGACATTTCTTAGCTCTCTCTTTTGGCTCTTACATTCTTTTCACTCCTTCCCCAGAGGTCCCGGGCCTTAGGAAAGATGGTATAAATGTCAGTGTAGGGCTGAGAATCCATTTCTCACCTATCCTCACACCTTATGTGGTCATGAGATTCTACAGTCTCTGTCATTCACTGGGAAAGAGAGGCTTTCTGAATAAGGCACCAAGCGGTGCCCATCTATGGGCACAAAAATAGGTATTTAGAAGGCAACTTGACAGTATTTCAAGTTGGTTAAACAACGGTATTCAATCCCTTTGCTATAGCCTGTGATCTCCCCTGCCATGTGTGTTTGACAAGTATTACAATACCAGTCATGGTTTCCCTCCTTGAAGATCAATAAAAGAACAGTTGCATACCCCCATAGCTGTTGGGCCATTATTGCACAGGTGGGCACATCTTGATGGGCAGGTTGGGCTCATTAAACATAGGTTGCACAACCAGCCAAGACTGTTGATATCTTTGCTCCTCCAGCAGCCTGCATAGCATCCTCCGGGACTATGGGAACTAGTCAGCAGAGAGGACATGTCTAGCTCAGTTACAGTTCATTTATGCTCTATCATTCATCCTAGGTATATGACATCTTCAGCAATAGGGTCTTATTATCTAATTATAGTGGGCAAACAGGAGGAATCTCCAGAGCCTACATTGGTTGGAAAACCTTTGGACCCTCTCTGAGTAATGTGTCATAAAGTTATTCTGGAGAAATTTTTCATCCCAAGTGTTTTTGTTTAATAGGTGGGCTTCTGAGAGCAGCTTATTCCATGCAAGATCACTCCCTTTAAAATCTTTTTATCTTTATATTTGGTTACAAAATAGTAGGTTTCCATATGGCTTTTAAATACTGTATCTAAATTTGTTTTCTCGGTCCAATGAACATCATGTACTATTTGGAAATTATGAACCACTGAGCTGTAGGGATGAGAATTTTCAGCTTTGAAACAATAATGGAGGAGAAAATGACATCCAGAATTGCATCAGTGTTAAGAGTGTTCAGGAAATGACACCCCCAAACGTGCTACCACACTTGTTACTGATGTTTTGAACTGAAAGTGTGGGGACCAGAGACTGGGGAGGCCGGGGCTTTCATTGAGTTGCCCTTGGAAGAGGGTGATGATAGGGTTCAACCCCACACAGCTGTTACCTGGGTTCTGAGGTTCCTTTCATATTTTCTAGAATTCACCTTCTGCAATTGCCTGAACACCCCTCTTTCATCTACCCTACAAGGAGGGGTGCTTCTAGGTCTCTCGGGGTTGTGAATACTCACTCTTCTTTCATGTGAGGCTCCAATGCAGGAAGCAAGTGTAAGTTTATGCAGCTTCTCTCCCTACTGAGGGCTTTGCGCAATAGACTCAACTACTGAACCTGAACCCTCAGAATGCAGAAGGAAACCCTTCTACCCACTAGAACTAAAACTTTAAAAAGGAAAAAAAAAACAAACACTGAAAATGATTTCTAAGAAGAGTAAGGGGATAATGGTATTTATAAATAAACTGGATTATACAAAGCTTTTCCTTGGGAAAAGAAAGATGTAAAATTTAAGTTGCTGAATTGAACCGTGTACTTTAAGAGTTTCGAGTTTAGGTGTATATTCATACTTACCCACTTATGAGTATTTCATTCCCTTAAATGTATCAACTCATAAGTCCCATGTAGAGTTAGGAAGGAACATATATTTTCTACATATGGAAAATGCTGGGGTTTTTTTTCCCATTCTTTTAAGTCTGTGGTAAGTTGTATCCTGTTATTTATTTCAATTTGCATTTTGTTGATTTCTGCAGTTTGAATTGCCTCACGTGTATTTTTCTCTAGTTTCTCTGACCGTACTATCACATATCTGCTTTCAATCATGTGATTTGTTGCAGAAGGAGTGTGCATTTATCTCTTCTGAGTGACCAAAACATTTCCTTCATCTTCCAGGGGAATCATGATCCTACCACAGTCTTCTAGTCATTCTGTCTTTTCTGGTTCTGCTGCCTGAATCAGCTCACTGTGGCCTTGCCTCCCTGGGCATGATACCCTTTCCCTGGGCTTGTCCCTCACCTCTGTTCTCTGATACACTTTCTCATGTTCATTTGTCAGAAGACTGACAACTCTCCTCCAACAGCAGCTTCTTCTTAACTCCTCTGCATTCCGCTATGGTGGAATATTTCCCTTGAATAGCTTTGCACGTGTTTTTTTCTTTATCTCAGATTGTATATCAATGCTGTCTTATCATCTCGCTTTTGTCTCCTCGTTCATAGAGACTTTAAATAATTGATGCTTCCTCTGTTTGTAGTAGTATTCTTCCTTTTCTCCCCAAATACTTCTATTTAAGTAGCTGTCACTTGCTTTACTTAGCTTTTTTATTTAAAGTTTATCATCTCTTTCTAACAAAACTCATTAACCAACTGTAAAATCTTTCTTCTGGTGCCAAGTGTATAGCAATTTCCATTTTTCCACAGGAATTCAATGACACGAACTGATATTTCAAAACTCAATCCTGATATTGTCTACCCAGACAGTCTATCTGTGTGCCTCAGCTGAAAGCCCAAACCCATAAGCTTTCTCTACTACAGGGAGCAGTAATAAGCCCTAGGACCACTGCGGCTTACTTGTGACCATATAACCTCTCTCCAGATTCATTAATGTTCTAGAACAACTCACAGAGATCTCTTCATTTACCAATAGGGATTGTTAGAGAGTACAAGGAGTAGGAAGAAACAAGAAGACAGACATAGGTCAGGGAACTGGGGAAGGGGAAAGGGAAGGATTTCACACCCTCTGAGTAGGAAATCCCAACACTCCATACATTTACCAACACAGGAGCTTCCTAACTGGGGTGAAAATGCAGACATGATTGGCATGTCCTTGTCACTGGTGACTGAGCCCTGTCTTCATCCTCCTTCACTTCTCAGAAGTTGGAGTGCAAAACTGGAAGCCTCATGCTCAAATCCAGCCCTGGCCTTTCTGGTGACTAGCCCTCATCCGCAAGCTAGAGGGAAAGTAGGGGATCCCCACAAGGCTTGTCTCAATAGCATACAATACATGTTTATCACCCGGGAGAGTGCAGAGGTGTTTAAATCTCTGTGCAACTAAGTAGGGACCCAACCCTAACATGCACAGTATACACAAAACTTTTGACACTCCTGATGAAACACCTGAGCGAGGACGAATTTATTTTTGACTTGTGATTTTTGGAGCCTCTGGTCCATAGTGGTTGGTTCTGTTGATTCTGGGCCCCTGTTAAGGCAGAACATGGTAGCAGTGTAAGCATGTGGCAGAGACCACCCGTCTCATGGTAACCGAGAAGCAGAGAGGGAAGAAAAAGAAGGAGATAGCAGGTATGAATTTCAAAGGTCCCAAGTGATGCTTCTTCAAGGTAAGTCCTACCGCCAAAAGACTCCATCACTGGGAACCTACCTCCAAAAACCTTCAACACATGAACTTGTAAGGATATTTCATAGTTAAACCATAACAATATTAGTTTTCTGCATTAATGGATGGGTATAAGTTATGCATAAAGATGTACTGCAAATGCATACATACAAGCAATCTAGAAGTAACTATTGTGCATATATTTATTAATTCATACTACATCATCTTTAAACAAATGATATTTATTTTTATTTATCAAGCTTCTAAATACCAACACAGATAGTCTATGTTAGCCTTCTCCACAGTGTGGGGGGATTCTCTTTTAAGCACTAACCCAGACAAGACATCCCAGAACCAGCCTGTGAAGAAAGGGAGCTATGGCAAATTGGTACAAGAAAAACTCAACTCACCAGCATCCAATAAAGCCTTCATACTGAAAAGAATTCATTAATAGGTTGCACGCTTCCATTAGACAACACAGACATATAAAATAGAAATTACAGTATCTGGTAACTTGGTAAAAAAAAGGGGGGGCTATATATTTAAAAAGAAGAAATTATAAATTGATCTCAGGATTTCAAACTTTGACATATACTTGCTGCTGCCTTTAATAAACATAGGAACAGAAAAATAGAAAAATATGTTTGGGTTGTGGGCATAGTGAGGCCCTATTTTGTACACATGGCATTAAGAGTCACAGTGTGCAGCAATACCACTCTTGGGAATATACCCAAGAGAGGCCTTATCATACAACAAAAGTATATGCTCTACGATGTTCATAGCAGCATTGTTTGTGATAGCCAGAACCTGGAAACAACCTAGATGCCCTTCAATGGAAGAATGGATGAAGAAAGTATGGAATATATACATATTAGAGTACTACTCAGCAGTAAGAAACAAGGACTTCTTGAATTTTGCATACAAATGGATGGAAATAGAAAACACTATCCTGAGTGAGGTAAGCCAGACACAAAAAGAGGAACATGGGATGTACTCACTCATATTTGGTTTCTAGCCATAAACCAAGGACATTGAGCCTATAATTAGTGATCCTAGAGAAGCTAAATAAGGAGAACCCAAAGAAAAACATATAGGCATCCTCCTGAATATTAACCTTCAGCAAGCGATGAAAGGAGACATAGACAGAGACCCACATTGGAGCACAGGACTGAAATCTCAAGGTCCAAATCAGGAGCAGAAGGAGAGAGAGCACGAGCAAGGAACTCAGGACCATGAGGGGTGCACCCACACACTGAGACAATGGGGATGTTCTACTGGGAACTCACCAAGACCAGCTGGCCTGGGTCTGGAAAAGCCTGGGATAAATTCGGACTCTCTGAACATAGCGGACAATGAGGACTACTGAGAACTCAAGAACAATGGCAATGGATTTTTGATCCTACTGCACGCACTGGCTTTGTGGGAGCCTAGGCAGTTTGGATGCTCAACTTACTAGACCTGGATGGAGGTGGGGGTTCCTTGGACTTCCCACAGGACAGGGAACCCTGATTGCTTTTCGGTCTGGGGGGGGGGCTTAATTGGGGGAGGGGGATTGAAATGGGAGGCGGTGGTGGGGAAGAGACAGAAATCTTTAATAATTAAATAAATTAAAAAAATAAATAAATAAAGCAAACTGTAGAAAAAAGAGATGGAGGAAGTAGAAAACCCCGTTTAGTTGCAATGTGTACTTCCTAGCACACCAGAAACAGGAAGTGCTTGTTGAGGACAATAAAGTAATATAGGGGAAAAAACCTTCCCTGAACTGTGAGATCATTTATAAGCATTATTCGGGCATGAATCATGTTTGAATTATTCTTACTTTCCATAGTGCCTGGCATTAGTGAATATGCAAAAACATACTTTCTGAATGCATAATCTGTACTCCAGATACTTTTCAAAAATAAATACTTTCATTCCAAAAAAAAAAGTCACAGTGTGAGATGAAAATATAGATTTCAAGACCAAAAGAGATAAGAGAGCCTGGAGGAAGGGAACTCTCAGAGCTGAATGCAGGAGAAATAGAGGCTGTATGATCAAACAAGGACAATGAGGAGAGTGGAGAGGAAGGCCGAGGGGGAGAGCCAGAGGGAGCAAGGCTGGTGGAGGCTGAGAAAGGCAGGCATTTGTGGAGCTGAAGCAAAGGTAGATGTGGCCCAAGTGATGGTGGCAGCTTTGGCTAATATGTGCAGAAATTGAGCAATTACTAGAAGCACTTTAAATTCATTATCTCATTAAGCCTCTCAGACTAAGAGGTGGGCATTACTACATTCATTTGGAAAATGAGTATGTGGAGAGTCGGAATGGCCATGGGTAGGTCCCACAGCCACACAGCACACGAGCAAAACAGCCAAGATCCAAGCACTTCTAACTTTAACTTGGAACTGGGATATCACATGGTTGAAAGGCTAGACATGGTTCCAACAAAGACACAAAGCCACCCAGGTTGTGATCTGCTCAGAGCTCCACAAGAACCTGACCTGAAGGCTAGCTGCATGCAGTCAAGGAGCCACAGCAGACTCTGAGGTGACGACACAGGACGCGTGTTTGGGGGGTATAAAAAGCATAGCTGAGGAATGAGAAAATGAAACAGACAAGGGGAATCAATCTGTAACATGTGCATCCCAGCCTCCTCTCACTGTGAACAAGTGAAACTTCATTCAGGAGGAAAATTCTACAAAATAATTTGTCTCAGAGTTGTCCCAAAGTGGCAGGGTGAAGAAGTTGGTGACAAACACAACTACTACTCCTTCCCGTTGTTGATTCAGGTCTGTTTCAGTAGATGTTAATTCACTGAACTTCTACGCAGAGTCTCCCACCATGATGTGGTGAGAGCACACAATAGTAGACTAAACCTCTAAAACTATAAACCAGCCCTAATAGTTAAATGTTTCCCTTTATAAGACTTGCTGGGCTCATGGTGTCTCTTTACATCAATAGAACACTGTCTAAGACACAGGGCAAACCCAAATTATTGCATATCAGAACAAGTCATAATTAAATTTGTAAGGATTAAAGAAATTAAAATGAACCATAAGGGAGAAATAGTATGCTAACATTAAAAGAAAAAACCACTGTGGACGCATCAAACTTTTCAGTAAACCAGAAAGAAGTGTTATGAGTGATTTCACATCCTGAAAGATCTATTAACTCAGAATTCTATACCTAGGAAAAAATATGTCTTAATTATTTTTCTATTGCTATTATACAACACTATGACTAAGGCAACTTATAGAAGAAATACTTTACTTTGGTCTTACAGTTTCAGAAGTTTAGAGTCTTTAATGGCAGAGTGGAGGTAGCTGGGCAGACATGAAGAACTTACATCTTAAACCTCAAGCAATCAGAGAGAACTAACTTGAAATGGCACCAAGCCTTTTGGAACCTCAGTTCCTACCATACAGTGTCACACTTCCCCCAGCAAGACCAAACCGCCTAATCCTCCCCAGGCACCAGGCAGGAACCAGGTATTAAAATGCCAAAGACTTATGGGGGACATCTCATTCCAACCACCAAAAACATCCTCCAGAAACAAAAGAGAAATCAAAACTTTGTTTTTTTGTTTTTTTTTTTTTTTTGTTACATCTCATTATGTTGTTCCCAGATGGGATCAAATGTGTGGGTCCAAGAGATTCATTCAAGCAGGTGAGACTACATTCATGCAATATCACAGCTAACCTCAGATAATTTTGAGTGAAGGAAACTTTATTAGCCAAATTCTCAAGGAACGGTGACTAAAGAAAGATCCTTAAAATAAAATAAAGAGAAAAAAATAAAGACTCTTGGAGTATTGGGAACAAAAATACGGTAAAACAAAACTATGGGGAATTGGTAGACTTTCTTTCTCTTTGCATTTTCCAAATAACTTTTGAAAGCAAGAGAAAACATCACACTGTTTGATTTTGATTCTATCTGAATGTGGAGGTGTTGTTCAAATGTGGAGTAGATGGGGACAGAAATGAGATTTTGATCACTTCTCCAGCCTAAGCCGCTGAGTCCTAGAGCCTGTATGACAGCTAGAACAGGTACAATCAGTGCTACAAAGACAGGACAGATACATACAAGTGGCAGTCAGGCAAATAGAAAAATAAAAAAAAACAAGAAAAATTAATGACTGACATAAACACTAACATATCTTTAAAAAGGGGGGGGAGTTGCCAATTGGAAGACCAAGACCAGAACTAAATGGGACAGCACCTATTGAGGCTGTAACATATTATCTCAACTTCAGAGACTTAAAACAATGTAAGTTCATTCTCTTATGGGTCTAAAGACCAAATCCTTAATCAGTTTTGCTGGGCTAAAGTGAAAATAGCTCAGCTCAGTGGAGAAGAGTTCCCAAAGGAGGCCATTGAAGAGAATCTACATCTTGCTTTACCTTGGTTTTCAAGGTGCAATCTTGTAATGTCTTGACTGTGTATGTCTTATGCATGTTCATACGTGTGTACTCGAGAGTGCACAGAAGTGTGTATTTCTAGGTAAAGGCCTGAGACAAATGTCAGTAATCTGCCTTGATTGTTTTCCATCTTATTCATTGAGACAAGGTTTGTAATTGAACACAGGGCTCGTCAACATGACTAGTCTAACTATCTAACGTTTAGATTCTGGGGATGCTCTGAAATTACAGGTGAGCTGCCACACCCACAAGCATTTACATGCATGCAATGGATTAAAACTCATTTTCCTACTGCTTGCTGTGTACAATATAAATTAACTTGGTAAACTGCCATTTGCTCTCTGAGCTCACTGGGAAGGTGCCCCCAACTTCAGACTGAAATGATTGTATCAAGCATCCTCTGAAATTCCTTTCCTTGGTCAGTCTGTCCCCTGGTTCTGTAGATGAGAGAAGAAGAAAGTGCAAGCAACTAAGGCTATTAAAATAGTGTGCCATTTCCAACAGTTTTATCATATATATATACATATATATATATATATATATGTATGTATATATCCACACCATTTACAGCTAGTTATTTCTGCCTCCTGCTTATAGATAATAATGTGAGCTCTCAGCTACTGGCCCAGGGCCAAGCTTACCTAATTCCTTCTCTGTTCTTTGCTATGATGGTCCTAGACTCCAATCCTCTGAAACTACAAGCCACAATAAACTCTTCCATAAGTTTCCTTGGTGATGGTGTTTATCACAGCAAGAGAGATGTAACTAAGGCATAAGTAGAACTAGAAAAGCATAAAGTAGCATGCAGAAATTGAAAAGTGCATGAGAATTAAGGGAAGTGGTTGTGGCTCTATAAGAAAAAAAAAAAAAGAAAATCCCTGACATGAAACAATTTAAGGAAGAATTTACTCTGGCTTACGATCTGAGGGGACATATTCCATCATGGCCGGGAAGTCATGGAAGGATTAGAAGGCAGGCTGATTACACTTCACTGGCAGTCTTCAGGAATAAGCAGTAACCAAGAGGCAGAGCCAGGCTATAAAACATTAAGGTCTACCCATACCCTCTGAGCCACTATTTCTAGCAAAAGCTCCGCCCAGTGCAGGTTTTACAACCTTCCCAAACATTCCAATCAGCTGAGTGGCAAGTATTCAGGCACATGAGCACAGGTGGGTTTAATTCTCATTCAAACCACATTCTACTTCCAGCACCCATAAGCTCATGACCGACTCAGGATGCAAAGAGCAAGATCCCATAACCCTTTCAGCCTTGCATCTTTCAGGCCTACAAAATGAGCACCGCATAGACAAGGCTGTCAAGTTCCGCTGCCGGTTTGGGGTGGATATTGGCTCGAGTGGATTACAGCTCCTGCAGCTTCAGTGTGCTAACCCTGGGAAAACACTTCCCAAGACATTTTCTTTCTCCCAGCGTTCTGAGCTGAGACTCTGTCAGTCTTCTTAAAAGAATGTTCATTTTTATACATTGGGCCTTGGATGGAAGGGAGCTCTTACCTGCAGAGGACCTTTCCTGTTGTCCTGGCACTGAAGACATTTCTCTTTTAACAGTGAGAGCCTCTTTTCAACACACACTGGGGCTGCAATTTGGAAATGCTTGAGCTCTCTTACTGGTTAACAAATTCCTTTACCTCTTTCTGCCCACGTGTTGCTGTTTTCACTGTAGACCAGGAAAGGGTGCTGAGCAATAGCCCCACACCACCTTGAGTCCTGGCCTGCCTTGGAATTTCCTCTACCGAGCCCATTAGTCTATGACTCATCAGTTCAGCCTCAAGTTCTCAGGACATGGTCTGAATGTAGCCAGACTCTTCGCCAGAATAGCCTATGAATGACTTACAACCTAGTAACCAATGGAGCCCTTGTTCCCCTCTGAAACCCCATGAGTTTAGTTCCCACATTTTCATGTCTTCCAGCCTTCTGGTCTTCCACACTCCCACAATAACAGCCTCTTAAGTTCTGCTTGTGGCTTTTGGCAATTTTTCTAGCCCAACATTTCAAAATTTTCCATATTCTACCTATAAACTGGTTCCGAAGGCCTAAGAACCACACAGCTGGAGCTCTCACAGCAACAATTCCTCTTTGGGCTACCAGTTTTCTGCTTTTCTTATGACAAAATAGCTGAAAAAAATAATTTAATGATGGATTAATTTTTTCTGGCTTAAGGCTGGAGAAGATACCGTCTATCATAGCGGAAAAGGCATGGTTGCAGGAACTGCAGGCTAGCTGGTCACACCAGATGGTCAGTCAGGAAAAGAGTGGTCAAGAAGCCAGGTTGACTAAATCATCAAGGGCTGCCCACAATGGCCTGCTTCCTCCAGTAAGGCTCAGCTCCTCCAGGTTCCTCAACCTTTCTCAACCATTATACTGTCATACAGGAGACATTTCAGATTCAAACCACAGCACTGACCCTTGCATCTTGAATGAGACAAGGGACAGGCCAATACTTACTAGGGTGAGACCGGATGAGGGAATGAAGAGATATTTGCTTATTGTCTGCCTCTTCAATAATAATAAAAAAAAATGTAACCATGTGGATATACACATTCCTATGGCTTATATTACACATTCAAGGAAGAAAACTTGTTGATCTGGAGCCCTGTATTTTGGTGTTTAATGACTTTATAATCTCAATGAAATCATTTGAAGCTTCTTAGAATCTAATTCCTTATTGCTGAGATCGAAACGCTACATGGGAGACAGCAAGGGATGCTTAGAGTGATTTAAAAATCCGTCAAATGCTTCATTAAAATGGACAACAGCACCAGAACTCCGTGCAGACCAAATTCCCCTCTCAACTTGCACGTTCCTGAAATCGTTAACTTTTGTTTTACAAAGCAGAACATTTTCCTTCACTAAATCTCTGAAACATGGTTTAAAAATGCAAGGAAACGTGAGTTTCGGTTATATTTCAGAATCCTGATTCTTTTCCAGAGTTGAAGTAGGTGAATACAAGCCAGAAACACGTAGCTCTCTCAGCAGGTGATGCTGAACCCATGGATAACACAGGGTGCCCATCTGAGACATAGAATACAGGGGGGAGGTGGCTAGCTCTAAAGAAGCATTATCAAATTATAATCTGTCCAAAAAGGGTTGGCTGTACCAGGGAACACCAAAAATTACTGGAACCCAATCACCCATCACTCATTCATACTAGAACCTAAAGATGTTAAAGAAAGCAAGACACCTGCCTGTGGGAAGGACGCAAAGTGAATACCTTGCTTTTGGTCCAGCTTTCTCATCAGCTGCCGAGGAAGCTGCAGGACGGCTTCGCTTACATGCATAGCACCCTCTTAGCTTTCACGTGTTTGAAAGTCTCGGGGGGCTTCTTGAGGGAGGAGCTATTGAAGAAGCACGAGTATGAGCTGAGTATCCTTCTTAAGCCATATCGCAGCGTGTGCCACAACTGTAAAACAAAACGCAGAGACAAATAGATTTTTGCCTGTACTTCCATTGCGATTTCTGATTTGAATACTCGTGGGAAATTGGTCTGAAAGGCAATACAGCTGCCTCTTTGGAACTTGTCTTCTGTTCTGAGGAATGGCCTATCTGTAAGCACGTGTTCTACCAGCATGCAATTCCCTTCCATCCACCTCCCCAGACTATGGCAGTCAAAGGAATCAGTGCAAGATTTTAACAAACTAAATGTAATATATATCACTATGTGCCGCTCAGTCAACTTCCTATTATGAGGACCTTAAATGTTCTTTCCATCTTACATCTGCAAGTACCTCACAGCCACATTGGTGTCCTAGGTGTCCAACATATTTCAAAGTCTGTAAGTTCAGCCAGTGATCCACAAATGTCTTGTACCACTCAGCTAGACATAAACTTCACAGATGGAACAGAAGTGGCCCCTTCAATTTAGGAAACAAAACATGGCGATCAATATGTTAAAGTAGTGTCATAAGACCCAAAGCTGTCTGTGTACGACAAAAGTCCCCCAGGTACCATGATTCATGCTTGTGTGCTGCCGATGTCATGACTATAGAAACTACATAAAGACCGTCAGTCATGTTAACATGATGTACAAATTTTAGTTATCAATTATATCGGAGGCACTGATACATCATATTCGTCTCTCCATAGTTCTTATCACATCAGATTTCAAATTTGTTTTAAACTAATAAGCAATAAAGATCTTATCGTTTTTATTAAATATGAGAAACTCCTGGCTTTTCTTAGGCTGAGTGGTTGGCATCCTTCATCCTGTGTGTCAATTAGTGATGAAGGAGATACCTGTGGTCTGTGCCATGCTCCATTTCCTAGCAATGAAAATATAAACTGTATCCCATCTTCTGGGGGACGTTTGGTATCATTCAGAGGGTGATGGCACCTGCCTTTCCTGGCAACCGTAGGTTGAAGCGGGGAAACTGGCCTTTTACCTAACTATTGTATTTGCTCTCTGGTTTGTTTGTTTGTTTGTTTGTTTGTTTTCAAAATCTATTTAAAACCAAAGAAATATCCTTTTCATTATAAAGACGTGCTGGTACATTTCTCAGTACGGTAACTGGGATGTCTGTCTCTGCGGCTGCCATTGCTATGATCCCAGCCACACGCTCCAACTATGACTACTTCCAATTTAAAGAGAAGGCCAGAGTGATCAGAAGGCTCAATTAACCCCCAACACAGCTCCTCTGCAGACCTTTAGATCCAGATGGTGAGTGGACTGTTCTGTACCTCACAGGATCACATGTTCCTTCTTGATAAATATGTTTCCCTGGGTCCAGGGGTAGTGGGGTATGTGTTTAAAATTCCAACATTTGGCAGATCTCTGTGAGTTTGAGGACAGCCTGGTCTACATTAGTAAGTTCTGGACCAACCAGGACTATACAGTGAGATCCTTTCTCAAAAAAAAAAAAAAAAAAAAAAACAAAAAAAAACACCAAAAGAAAAGCTAGAGAGATGGTTGGTTCAGGGGTTGAGAGCCCATACTGCTCTAGCATAGGACCTGAATTTGGTTTCCAGCACCCACATTGGGCAACCCACAACTTCAGGAAATCTTGCACCCTCTTCTGGACTCTCCAGGGATAGTACTCGCAAAAACAAACACATACTTGAATACAAAATACATATAATTAAAAAATAAAGATGAAAAAAATTAACATGCCTCTCTGATTCTGGAGCAGCACACTGGTATTTTCAATTCCCAATCCTTCTCAGTCCTTTCTCTTTTTCCCTCCATACTCACCCCTTGATCATTCTTAGAAGCATTTGCCTTACCTATCCCTACCCTTGTTTGTCACTGCTGTCATCGACTGCCCTCACCATGGCAAAAATAGTCACCATTGACATTTCACTTCCTCTCATGCTGACTTCCAAACCACTTGGAATTCTGCTAGTCTCACTGTCAAGATGTATTTAGAATTTGTTCCACATGTAGTAGTGTGTGTTGTAATTCCAGCATTCAGAAGCAGAGGCAGTGGGATGACATGTTTGAGGCCAGCCTGGGTATGTTCTCAAGCCCTATCTCTAAAACCAGACATGGCTTCCTAAGGCTGACTTCACTCCCCCCGTGGGCAGAACCACCACATTCTTTTCCATCACTATACCGGCCACACAATAAGATGGATACCTGGATGCTGCACTGATGTCTACTACGAGAAGACTTTTGGAGCATAAGTTGAGCCAAACCCTTGCATACCTCCTCGTTTAATCAAACTGAAGATCAAATTTTGGCCTCCTGCCTTCACTTCTATGAGGCCACGTGTTCATAAATCCATTGCAAGCTGAAAACACTTTCAGTTTGAAAACACGAAAACCAAGCTACCAAACATTCTAGTTTGGCCTGGCCTGCTTTAAATGTGCTCAGAAGTCATATGTTAGCCTATAGTTAGACAAAACCTCCAAATGCCTAGCCTATTTTAAAATAGACAGGAGTGACTCTGGGGTTTATTGAATTATTGTATTGCAAGTGGAAGTGCAGAAAACCAGTAGGGCAGAATACGCTTTCACCATGTGGTGACGTCAAAACTGGCCAAGATTAGCCATTGTCAGCTGAGTGCATCAGAATGACTGCCAACAATCCTGAGAGTCTGCCCGGTCACCTATGCCTCACCAGACAATCCCTTGGGCACTGTCTACCACCCTTTCCATCACTCATTCTGCACTGTTCCTGAGAGCCTTCCTTCTCGTGCTACTGGGCATCACCTGCCCCAGAGTATTTTCTCTGGCAGATTCTGCGTAGAGTAACCTCCCCTCACACACACCCCAGATTTCTTCATGACTAATCTCTGCTCATTCATCACTGTCTTATGATGCTGATGCACCCACGTGACTTCAGTCAACCTCTCTGCTTCCCTCACCTCATGTCACCCCTACCCCTGCCCTTTCTTATTTTTGCTTCTCCATATCCTGCTTTGCTTTGGCTTTAGCCGTAGCATCCATCACCATCTAACATATTATTTAGTTGACTTGTCTCCCTCTGCCAAGTGCAAGCCCCAATTGGCAGGGGTCTCATTTGCTTTACAACACCCTGTAAGCACTTGGAACAGCGCTCCATATAGACTAGAAGTAAATGAATGTTTGCTAAGTAAATGATTGCCCTAAGCCTGTTCACCATCCATATAAGCTGCTAGAGAATATGATGCCTTAACTTTGTATTTTTATAACAATTGAAGTATTGTAAATAATTTGGAAACTTTGAAAGTTTGTCACATATTAATGTCAAGAAACAAAACTCACTAATACATTCATGAATCAATAAGAATGGCAAAGTTTTAGGCATACTTTCCATAAATATTTAGATAAGTGGTATCATGCTTATTGAGATTTGCTGAATATATCAACATCATTTCTATGACATTGAAAATACATCTAAATGTTTTTTCTTCTCCAATAAGCAGCACGATGTTCCACCATGGAAACTACTATCTTTTCATTGATTGTGTTCATTTGTGTTATTTCTACAGAGCTGCTTGGTACCACCATTGGCATCATTTTGCACATATATCTGAATTTCTCCAGACTCATCCACTGGGAGCACGGAAGATGAGGCTCTGAGACAACGAGGCCAAAAATGAAACCGAGGAATGAGTCTTTTTATGATCTAACAATCCAACTTCCAGTTGTGCATCTGAAGGAACTGAAGAATAGAAGATAAGACCCTGAAGACATATTTGCACATCCATGTCTCTAGCAACACATGTTTCAGTAGACAGGAAATAGAACAACACAAATGGCCCATTCTGAAGACTGGCTAAGAAAAGTAGTGGGAAAAAGTGAATGGAGAATCATTGAGACTTCAGAGAATCTTCTCCTTAGCTCTTACATGGACAGACCCTGGTAATATTATGCTAAGAGATATTCCACCTGGAAGGGGGAAGCAGAAGTACCCATAATTCAGCTCCTCGTTGGCTACATCAGGAGTTCAGACTTTATGAGAGTCTGTCTCAACAAGGTAAAACACCAGGTAGAATAATGGTGGCCACAGGCTTGAGAGGAAGGATAGGGGTCATGTCAATGGGTATGGAATATGAGTTTTACATGGTGAAAAAAAAAACACAGTAAGCCTATCACCCAATAATGTAAACTACTCAACTCTATTGGAATATGATGCCAAAAAGTGATTAAAATGGCAACTGTTACATATATGATTGTTACAAGTAAAATAAACTTACCTTGAAAGTTATTTAGTCATTGCCAGTGTAGTCTCAACTGCTGATGAAAATGGACCCGTTTTCCACCTGCCCTTCATTGTTTACAGACATCCTCTGTCTTTCCATTTCCTTCACCAATTATCTATTGATGTCTTCATCATTTTTATTGATTCAAATGAGCTCTTCATATATATAAACATTAAAGTTTCCTCTTTACATTTGTTAAAAGTATTGTCCATCAGGCTTTCTTTTCATGACATAAATTTTTCAATATTTTTCCCATCATCAAGTAGCTAAATTCATTAATCTTTTCCTTAGTGTCATGGCTAATCCTGGCTGTCAACTCAACTACATCTGGAATCAGCAAAATCCAAAACTGCTGGCCACTCCTGTGAGGGATATAATTAACTGGATAATTTGAAGAAGGAGGATCCATCCTAATTCTTGGCCACATTTTATGGTGACATTCTGCATGAAAGGACATATAGGAAGGAAACTGTTTTAGTCTTGCTGGCAAGTTCATCTATATACATTCTTGCTAAGGTAGCAAAACTAGCATCTTCAGAATGCTAATGTAGACTGGAGACCAGCAGCTCCCAAGTAACCTCCAGAACTCCAGTGCCAGATTGGAACTGCTAAGACATCCAGCCTCGTGGACTGAACAACTACACAGCTCGTGGCCTCTCCATCATGAGATAGCCTTTGTTGGACTGCTGGGGTCATAACCTGTGAGTCAAATAAATTATATGTATATATGTATATGTGTGTGTGTGCAATAATTCTACACTTCTTTTCCTTTAGAAAATCCTGATTAATACATTTAGTATTCATTGCTGGTGGTAGTATAAATTAGTAGTGCAGCCATAAGAAATATCGGTTTGAATGCTTATCCAAAACTTAAAAATATAACTGCCATATGACCATGTTGTACCACTCCTGGCATACACCTTAAGGTCTCCATACTCTACACAGAGATACCTGCACATCTGTGTTTATTGCTGCACTGTTCACAGTAGCAAAGAAGGAAAGTCTGCCTAGACAGATGAATGGATAATGGAAATATGGTGCATGCACACAATGGAATCTTATTCAACTACGAAGTGATCCTATTCATATTTTAAGCTCTTCCTCTGCTATTCAAAGTTCACTGTAAGTTTTCCCAATTTTACTGCTTTTAGTCTTCTAGAATTTATTCATTAATTCAAGCCGAGTTGAGGCGCCAATATTATTTTTCTCCCAAAAGGTATTTAATTGTCTGGGTATCTTCTATTAATTCTTTTCTGCTTGACTTGGGATGCCATCTTTGTCATCCATCAAATCTGTATGTGTAAATGTCACTTTAATGCCTGCAGAGTCTACTGTAGTTCTACATGAGCTCTGTAACCTTAGCAGTTGTCTCTAATTTCACCAAAGCATTTACTATCTGGAATTGTGATTATTTCTTTATTCTCCTCACCTCCCATTAGTTTCTGAGCTTTCTAATTTTCTTCTTTTTCTGGATCCACCATGATGCTTGGCTTGCAGGAACTTGCAAAGACTTCTGGGAAGAAATAATGATTGGCTTTAAAGTAGAAAGCATTCACACAGAGGCTGGGAAGAGGGCTTAGTGGGTAAAGTACTAGTGCAAGGATGATGGTCTGAGTTCAGATTCTCAACACTGATGCAAAAGTCAGATACAGCAATAACAGCTGGTAATCCCAGCACTGGGGTGAGGAAAGAATGGGAAGCAGGACAAAGAACTCCTACAGCTGATAAACAGCTTTAGTAATGTGGCAGGATACAAGATCAACTCCAAAAAATCAGTTGCCTTCCTATACACTAAGGATAAGGAAGCAGAGAGGGAAATCAGAGAAGCATCACCTTTCACGATAGCCACAAATAGCATAAAATACCTTGGGGTAACCCTGACCAAGGAAGTGAAAGATCTACTTGACAAGAACTATAAGTCTTTGAAGAAAGAAATTGAAGAAGACACCAGAAAATGGAAAGACCTCCCTTGCTCTTGGATTGGGAGGATCAACATAGTAAAAATGGCAATTCTACCAAAAGCAATCTATAGATTCAATGCAATCCCCATCAAAATCCCATCAAAATTCTTCACAGATCTGGAGAAGACAATAATCAACTTTATATGGAAAAACAAAAAACCCAGGATAGCCAAAACAATCTTATACAATAAAGGATTGTCTGGAGGCATTACCATCCCTGACTTCAAACTCTATTACAGAGCTACAGTATTGAAAACAGCTTGGTATTGGCATAAAAACAGAGAAGTCGACCAATGGAATCGAATAGAAGACCCTGACATTAACCCACAAACCTATGAACACCTGATCTTCGATAAAGGAGCTAAAAGTATACAATGGAAAAAAGAGAGCATCTTCAACAAATGGTGCTGGCAAAACTGGATGTCAATCTGTAGAAGAATGAAAATAGATCCATATCTATCACCATGCACAAAACTCAAATCCAAATGGATTAAAGACCTCAATATCAGTCCGAACACACTGAACCTGATAGAAGAGAAAGTGGGAAGTACTCTACAGCACATGGGCACAGGAGACCACTTCCTATGTATAACCCCAGCAGCACAGACACTAAGGGCATCATTGAATAAATGGGACTCCCTGAGGCTGAGAAGCTTCTGCAAAGCAAAGGACACTGTCACTAAGACAAAAAGACAACCCACTGACTGGGAGAAGATCTTCACCATCCCTGCTACTGACAAAGGTTTGATCTCCAAAATATATAAAGAACTCAAGAAACTAGACCGTAAAAGGCTAATCAACCCACTTATAAAGTGGGGCACTGATCTGAACAGAGAATTCTCAACAGAAGAACTTCAAATGGCCAAAAGACACTTAAGGTCATGCTCAACTTCCTTAGCAATCAGGGAAATGCAAATCAAGACAACTTTAAGATACCACCTTACACCTGTCAGAATGGCGAAAATAAAAAACACCAATGATAGCCTTTGCTGGAGAGGTTGTGGAGAAAGGGGTACACTCACCCATTGCTGGTGGGAATGCAAACTTGTGCAACCACTCTGGAAAGCAGTGTTTCGGTTTCTCAGGAAATTCGGGATCAACCTACCCCTGGATCCAGCAATACCACTCTTGGGAATATACCCAAGAGAGGCCCTATCATACAACAAAAGTATATGCTCAACTATGTTCATGGCAGCATTGTTTGTAATAGCCAGAACCTGGAAACAACCTAGATGCCCTTCAACGGAAGAATGGATGAAGAAAGTATGGAATATATACATATTAGAGTATTACTCAGCAGTAAAAAACAAGGACTTCTTGAATTTTGCATACAAATGGATGGAAATAGAAAACACTATCCTGAGTGAGGTAAGCCAGACCCAAAAAGAGGAACATGGGATGTACTCACTCATATTTGGTTTCTAGCCATAAATAAAGGACATTGAGCTTATAATTCATGTTCCTAGAGAAGCTAAATAAGAAGGTGAATCCAAAGACAAACACATAGGCATCCTCAGGAATATTAACCTTCATCAGGCGATGAAAGGAGACAGAGACAGAGACCCACACGGGAGCACCGGACAGAAATCTCAAGGTCCAAATCAGGAGCAGAAGGAGACGGAGCACGAGCAAGGAACTCAGGACCACGAGGGGTGCACCCACACACTAAGACAATGGGGATGTTCTATTGGGATCTCACCAAGGCCAGCTGGCCTAGGTCTGAAAAAACATGGGATAAATCCGGACTAGCTGAACATAGCGGACAATGAGGAATACTGAGAATTCAAGAACAATTGCAGTGGGTTTTTGATCCTACTGCACGTACTGGCTTTGTGGGAGCCTAGGCAGTTTGGATGCTCACCTTACGAGACCTGGATAGAGGTGGGCAGTCCTTGGGCTTCCCACAGGTCAGGGAACCCTGATTGCTCTTCGAGCAGATGAGGGAGGGGGAATTGATCGGGGGAGGGGGAGGGAAATGGGAAGCGGTTGTGGGGACGAGGCAGAAATCCTTAATAAATAAATAAATTTAAAAAAAAAAAAAAAAAAAAGATTAGATTTTCTCCTAACAAGCAAACATAAATGTATTTCAGACCTGATAATTGGGTCAAATGCATGCTTGAAGAGTTGAAAATAGAAATCACTGTTCTACTTGACACCTATCCTGGGCAGCAACCAGCGAGGTCATGTTTATATAGTCTCACAGGTAAAAACCACTGCAGGAAAATGTCAAGCAAATAACTAAATAAATAAGAAATTCTTAAAAAAAAAAAAAAAAAAAAAAAAGAATGGGAAGCAGGAGTGTGGACTGAATCCGGAAAGAGGCAAAGAGAGGCCACAGCTCACTAACCAAGGAACCTAACCAGTCAGTGGGCTCCAATTTCACTGAAAGAGCTGCCACAAAAAAAATAAGGTAGGGAAAGATAGCATACCAAAATGTTTACAAATGCATACACACACACATACAACTGAGCGAGCTGAATCAATCAAACAATCAATGAATAAGCAGGTAGACTATGTACGGAGGAAGAATTGATCGACCCTTATCAGCTCTTCTGGACTTGAGGATTTTGAAAGTGGCTTTTAGAAGTGCATCCTTAGTACAGTAGTTTGGGAAGGAAACTAAAAAGGACCGATGGTCTTCTTCCACAGAGCCAATATAGGAAGGGTGATACTATGGTTTTAGAAAAGATATTCAATTCTAAAATGAAACCCCTGGTATAAACAAGCCAAGTACCAAAATTTACATAGCTATATATGTATTTCTCTGGATTCAGGCTTTGACCCGGGCACAGTCTGTTTGCGTCCTTCATTAACTCTGTCCCTCCTATTCTGTAAGTCTAAGTCTGGCAGAAGCCCTCTCCTCATTGCATGCTTCTGCCTCCCCTTAGCAATATCCAGGTGAGTATCATGTTAGTAAGAAGAGATTTGATTCTTATTCAGTAGATGTAAAACTAATAACAAGAAGGATGAAAAGGATGAGAAGGAGGAGGAGGAAAAAGAAGAAGAAGAAGAAGAAGAAGAAGAAGAAGAAGAAGAAGAAGAAGAAGAAGAAGAAGAAGACTGTTTTCACTTACTAGGACTGGTTCTACAGGATTTAATTCCAACAAAATTGGGTTTTAGGGAAATGAAAATAAACCAAGAAGAATAATGGCCTGAGATTTGAGGGGACAAATCAAGTGCTGTTGGAGCAAAGCACAGACGAGCCTTGAGTTGCCAGCATTTCATCCAAGGACCCTGGGTGTTTTGACCAGTGATTTACTAGCTGTTCCAATCAACCCAACATTGGTCCTCATAGACTTACTTTCCAGATACAGACACTTCACACTGCTCCTCCCATGACAAACTTTTCGAAGTTTTCAAAGTGCCTTCTGTTTAAGTTACAAACACCCATAGAACTTAGAAGCATGTGCCATCACGGAGTTACTGCCTCTCACAGCCTGGGGTAGGGAAGATCAGCTAGGTGGGGTCCCCCCAGGGTTCGACAAAGCTGAAGAAGGACAATCTAGAAGCCTTTCCTGCCAAAATCCATACCAACATGGGCTTGTCCAGTACAGGGGCATCAGGACCTTGCATTCCAGAAATGATGAGAAATAAGCATGCTTGGAGAGAGGCAGGAGTTCTACATCCCCTCAGAACTTGGCCTGGAGCACCCTAAGGTGTCTTTTCTGCTCCCTTTAAATTGTCAACCAAACCACATGGATTTGATAGGAAGAAAATCAGTTCCTGACTCTCAGGGGAAGAATGTCTAAGAATTTGGGACCATTTCTGTTAGGGTCTCTGAAAAACAGTAACAAAGAACTACAGACAACTAAGGAATGCTGAGATCTGGAGAAATAGAGTTGTCCCAAGAGAGGAGGAACTTCTCCAACTGATTGTACAGTACCAAATGGCTATCCCTGAGAGCATACATACATACATACAAGCATCATTATACAGACAGAGTAGGATGGACTTATATAGTTAGGAAGTGTGTGTGTTCATATACATATATATATATATGTATATATATACATATATATATATGATGGCTATCCCTGAAAACATACATATATACATACAAGAATTATTATACAGACAGAGAAGGTTTGACTTATATAGTTAGGAAGTGTCTTATATAGTTAGGAAGTGTGTGTGTTCATATATATATACACATAGACACACATATTTTTACATAGCAACAGTAAGTGAAAAAAAGGCTATCAATTTGGAAGATAACAAGGAGGGATAAGTGGAAGGGTTTGGAGAGCGGAAAAGAAGGAAAAATATAATTTCAATTTAACCTCAAAACAATAAAAGAAATAACTTTCTTAAAAGTTTTTTTTTTTTGCGGGGGGGGGGGGGGGGCGCTGAAGATTTAAACATGAAAAAAACCAAAAACAGTCTGTCTTGCAAACTCTGATCCTATACCTATGTGAACTTCTTATTGTGGAAGCCATTTTTCTTATTTTGTCTCTTTGAACTTAGTCAGAAAACAAATTGAAAGGTTTGGTCTGGTGTCTGTAGTTCCTATAATTCCAGACATTCGCATCTCATCTTGGATCTGGCTTTCTCTTCCCTAGCTGCAAACAGGACTAATGTGATCCTGTCCACATCCCAGTTTTAGGAATCTACGTGGGACTCTGCCCGTGCTTTCGTCCAGTATGTGAGTCTATGAACCCTTTTCAGTAAACACTTCTTTCCAGTTGAAACACAGGCACTCAAATGACAGACACCACCCTCTCACCCTTTAACTGCAAACTACTGCCGGATTATTAGTGTCTGGATAGGAATGGTTCTGAACTCACACATAAAAGATAAAGTTATTACAACATTTTGAAGAAAATCTTTGAAGCTAATTATCTAAAGATTAGAGAAAGGATATCTTTTAATTAATTTCCACCCCTGGATGGAGTACTGAGCAGAAACATGAAAGGATATTTCTAATAGGGAGCCGTAGTTCTGCAGGCGCAGCCCTCCCCTTGAGGGTTACCATTTAATTTCCGACACTGACTCAAAATAAATGCTGCCGCGATCTCCAAGGAAAAACTGTTGCGGTTTACAAATCTAAAGGAGACACAGGGTAATAAGCAAACATGCACTACTCTCTTTGTTAAACTCTGACCTGTAGCCTGTGTTTTAATGTCAATCACTCTCCCACGCTCACTGTCCCATTTGATGACAGGGGTAGAGACTAGACCTCTGAGAAGGGAAAGCATAGGTTTTTCCTCCTGGGTTTATCCCTTGTATTTCTAGCCTGCATCCTCCAAACGCTTAGCACTTCGATGTTTAAAATTGCCACAGGCATCTTTATTTTCTTGATACTGATGATCAAACTTAAAGCTTTAAGTTCCAGATTAAGTTGCAGGCATACTAAATATAGCGGGTGTCACCATACACTGAAAGCTACCTGCATGCTAAATAATATATAATTTTCTGAACTTTTATATAAATCTTAATTTCTCAAACGTTTGAAAGGTTAAAAGAATTTCAGGATGTGTACAGATGCCCGGTGCCAAGCTGGTTAAGTGCTGAAGGTAAATGGATGAGAGAGAAAAGGCCCCTGGTCAGCAGGTCCTCCTCGGGTTCCTCCCATTTCAGAAAGTAAAATCGCATCTCCCGCCTAGACAGTCAGGATGCTCCAATGCACTTTATTATTTTTCCCTTTCTTTTGTCATTGGCTTTTCAATTACCTCCTAAGTAGACACTGTTCTACTCGAGAACTGCAGATCAAGTAGGTGATCTATGTTCTTCTAGACACGATGCTTAAGGAAAGAAAGAGAGAGAGAGAGAGAGAGAGAGAGAGAGAGAGAGAGAAAGTAAGTTTGGGTTCTCCTCAAACTTGTCATTATCCCTAGAGATCTCTGTGGGCTGTGGGCCAACGAGAGCCTGTGGAGACTATGCTAGTATGTGTTTTACCAAGAGGACACACTTTTCAGTTGACCCCACGCCCATATTAACCTTTGCCAGCATCGTCCTTTAAAGTCCAATATTCTTATTGACAAAGAAATAAAAATCCCAAGAGATTCAGTCATGCACAGAGCGACTCTCAAGAGAATTCCCTACCTAATATCACATTAGTGTCACTTTTCTGGTGATGAAAATTTGAGTTTTTACTGTTGCTTTATTCGGCTGCTAGCTAGCTCCTAGGTGAACTTCCCTCTCTCGTTAATTCATGTATCCACCCACCGGGCATTTGCATTTTAGCAGCAATGTTTAGTCACTTCCTTGTTTGCTTGTACTCCTTGTTCACACTCCCTTGTCATCTTTCGAGTCTCGATTTCCTAGTTTTGAGTATCTAATATTTTGATAAGGATAATTTGAGTCCAAGAACATTTTGGCTAAAAGTAAACTATGACCACAAGTGTCTTATTTCCAGACAGTGGCCTGTCTGCATCACTAAGTCTTGCCCATTAGACCATGTCAGCAGGCATCTGACTCCTGCAGAGGGAAGGCAAAAGGCAGGTGATAGAGATAGATGCGAACCCCTGGGTCTAATGCTGTAATTTAATATTTGGCAGCGCCATTCTGTCAGCACTGTAGAGCCACTAGAAGGTTTGGGGAGGAAGATTTGTAGAGCAGAGGTTATAGCCATCCCCTAGCAACATCGATGTGTCATGGTGCGGGCAAGTTGGCTAATGATTCAATATGGAGTCCACTGTGACTGCTCAGGGAAGTGTTAATGGTTAGGGGGTGGCTCTGATATGGAGGGAAAAGGAAAAATAATAGATACTTAAGAATTAGAACTCACAGGCAGATTTGGCTAAGAAGTAATCCAAACTTAGGGTCAATTTTCTCAATGGAGGTGACCCAGTGGAAAGAGGAACATTAAGCAAGATATAAAATACTAAACTGCATCCATGGGGAAAGAACTAGACGTCACTGGAAAAAGTTCATCTCGCAACCGGGTCTTTCTCACGTCGTTGTGTCCATTATCACCTAAAGAACCATGAAAAACACAGATCCATCCCTCCTTCCAAAGACTCATAAACCAGACGATGGATCTCAGAGCTTCTCATAGGGTTCCAACTAGAAGGCTGAAAATCAGTGGGATAATTTAATACACCTCCCTGGAGCTCAAGCGTCACACTTTTAAATATGAAAGCTATTGCTACTTGGGTAGAAGTCCTGAGGAGGAGCCGAGATGCCCCTGGAAAAGCAAGAAGAGAAAACAAGTAAAGGAAAGAAGGGAGACTCATCTAGGCTTGCAAACTGATGGTAAAGTAGAAGAAGCAGAGGAGACCAAGGAGCACTTGAGAACCTCAAAGAGCTGGAGTAGAGAATACCATCATGGAAGCCAGCGAGGGAACAAAGCCTCTGGAAGACAGATTAGAGATAAAAAAGAAATGATAGCTTCTAGGGAATTCAATGATCTGATACCTTTAGTACCTGGGGAACTCAATGCTAGTCAAAAGGTAGAGACAGAAAGAATAAAAAGGAAAGACAAAGGAAGAAGTGTGTACCTGGGTAGTGAAGATCACTACGGAAAAGAAGTTGGTCCACTTAGCTAAGCCTCAAATTCTGCTAGTAAAGTAGAAGAAAATTCCTGAAAGCATGACCGTTTTATGATGGGGACCACTGAAAGAACGGAAGCCAGGTGCCCAACAAAGTAAACTTGTGCTGCTTGCTGCAGAAATGGTCTGCCACTCAGGAGGAACAGAAAGTCAAGGAATTCATCAAGAACTGCCTGGGATACAGAGCAGGAGAGGAAGCGAGAAAATGGATGGGGGGGTGACACAGAGGAGGTCAGAGTAATGAACCATGAAGTCTGGCTGAATTGAACAGGAAATGAAGCCCTAGGAGGCCATGGGAGGCCATGGGTGGAAACACGGGGCAATGTTCAAAGAACAAGTGAAAGGCGGTGAGGAGGGATAAGAAGGGGCAGAGGAGGGGTGCCCAGTAAGCATCAATGATGGTTTAGGTTGTCAGAGGCAGAGCCGGTTCTGAGGGCAGTCGGAGTGCCCTGCTGCCTACAGAGGATTGAAGATCAAGATGTGTTGAACTTGCCTTGATGAAAGACATTAAATGTCGTAACTACTGAGGTCCCCAGAACCATAGGAGACATAACTATTGAAACAGGCTGTGAGTTGCATTGAAATCTTCAGTGGATGAGGAAAGAGGATACGGAGCAAAGGGATGAGAAACTATGAGCTGATGGGACAACTTTGAAAGATATTTCTCAAGCGTCTAAAATTAAAGACCTGGAAGCAACAAGGAGTCACAGAATACAGCCTCGCTTCTTCCCTGTTGCCACCCACACCATACTCATCTCCCAGGGGCTTCCCGACACACTCATCTGTCCATCTCTTTCTACATGTTAGAACTCATCACGGCCGCTAGCACCCTCTCAAACACATTCTTCAAGCCTTCCTTCATCTCCAGCCTGAATGCCCAGCTATACTCGTGACTCAGTCCCAGGCCAGCCATTCCGAAGCCTTAGATCGATCTTTTGTCTGTGGTGTTCTCTCCTTGGTTATTGTAATGGATGCTTCCTCATCCCAGGCATGGCTTCTGAAATCCCACCATGACCCTGCTTGTTGAGTATCTGTTTCTGCTCTGCACTGGCCCCTCCACTTAACTCATAGGTCTTTTGAAGTTGCATAGTGATCCGTGATGCTCCGGGTATACTCATTCCTTTGAGGTGCCTAACTGTATCTGATTGGTCGTTTTCCACCTTGCATATCTCCATCTCAGTGCCCTGTTCCCAGATGTAAAAACCTCAATAAGCATGGAGCAAAGTGGCATTTGTCTACTGAGCTCCTTGGCCGATTCCTGTTATAGGCAAGCTGTGATTTGCTGACCATCGTAATCTCCCAGTGTCACCACTAACTCATGCACAATTTCCAAGAATGGCTTCAGCCATCGCCTTCTCAAATTGATTTATATAAATAACAGTTTGTTAGAGGCCCTTAACCTATCCTTATATGAAGGATGTAAAATTACACCCTTCCAGAAGCAAAGGAAATGTCTCTTTTAAGTGCTTTTTGCAATCCCCAGCAGTTTCCCAGCAAATAATTTTTTTCTTGAAGCTTCTGGGTTGATCCAGCCATGCCTGCAGCAGAATCCTGAGTAACAGTCTACACTGTGAAGCCCAGTCCTTGCAGACTGTGGTCACTGGACTCTACTGCCAATATATCCCTCTGCAGACAGACGGAGGGAACACCTTGCCACATCTAGAAGGAGGATGCCGTCATTCTCTGCCTAGCCCCTTACATCTGCACTTGCTCTCTGTCCACTCCATGCCAGACAACCCACGCCTTGTGCTTTACTTTAATTTGCTTATAAAGATGCTCTTTAACGTACAATGATTACATCCCAACAAAATCCTCGTTAGTTGAACATGCTCTAATTAGAGAATGAGTTCACTGTACCTAACACACTGGGCATCTCAGCTTGGCAACACTGCAGAGTATTGGATGCCCCCTGCCTCATGGTTGAGTGGCAGAATGGAAATTGAGATTGCCTACCACTACCGAGCCCGGCCAAGGGAAATCTGACCATGTGTATTATTCCAGGAAAAGACTCATATACAGTCAGTCAAACTTAGTCTTTGCTGAATGAATATCACTTTCACATCACCTTAAAGCCAATATCACCTTAATGGGAACCCTGCTAAATTGAGGGTTTTCTGTATTGTAGCTGCTTTGGCCCTTTTCTCAGTGCCTTTCCTACGTCTAACCACGAAGGTTCTGGCTATCACTTACCTTCATTCAACTGCTTCTAGCACAGGCTGATCCTCTGCTGGTCAGGGGAGCAAAGAAAATGACAGGGGTATTACAATTCCCTGACACCTCCAGGGTGTTCACATTGCGGGTTTACATATACACGTCGTGACTACGGACTGTTTCAACACAGATGCAAACATGCAATGAAACTTGCCCCCAGATGGCAAGATTACTCGCTGCTGAATGTTCTTCAGAGTCATCCCACACTTCACCACCTTTCTTTAAGGAAAAAGACCAGCACAACAAAACAAGGTCAGTGACCATGCCTAGTTCACACCTCCAAGTTCAATGCTCTAGCTTTGCTCTTCTCCAGAAGAGCCATTTGCACTGGCTCACTGGAGACAGGTCCAGCTAGCATATTGGGGGAAGAAGATAAGCAGCTGCCTTTGCCCTGTTGACTTCTGAACAAAAAGTTGAATTCAGGCACAAGAGAGGCACCTGGGGCAAGCAACCTGGTGCATTTTATTACAATGGTCCAGCTCTCCTTCAGTTTTTGAGATGTTAAGACTCAGCATTCTTCCAGCCAGGCTTGTTTGGCCATGAAGCCTTTTTGATCAGAAGTTTGTGAAGGGAGTTAGCTAAGAATGGCTACACCCATGGTTCTACTCATGGTCAGTGTCGTTGAGCATTCCAAAGCCTGCAGTTTTCCTTGAGTACATATGGTTCATTGAGCAGTTGTCTAGAAAACAGGTCATGCACACCCAGATGGCCACAGTAGCCAGGTCTAAAGCATAGGAATGGATGGACACAGCCCACCAGTTCCATTTGGCCATCACAGAACTCACAGCTTAGCCATGGCTCATTACAACTGGAGTGTGTGAACATGAAGATCATAGGTAAAGGACTATGACTGCCCAAAAAGGGCTCTCTGAACCCATGCTGAGCCCAGAGATAGTCTGTCCTGTAACTATTGTCATCTTGGTGGTCTCTGCCACCAAACAAGCCACATCTCAAAAGATACTTTCTAAAATTACCTTGTTGAGAAGCCTCTCTGGCAGAGAACATCAATTCATGGTTCCAGAACCATCTTTCTCCTTATTAAATGCTAACTGTAATGGGGAAAGAGTATTTTTTTGAAATAGAAGTAGTGATTATTTCCCCCCAAATGCCTTCCCATAAGTCATGTCAAAGCGAGACCCTAAAAAACATGATATAGTCACAATTACACATGGAAATGAGGCAGCAATTCCATCAAATGCCTAAACTTTACAATTTTTTTCTTAAAAAAACTGAAGAATTTTTCAAATGTCACAAGATGCACCCACGGACATGAAACGTTTTTCTGAAAACTTATTAGCATTTCTAGCAACAAGCTAGCCTTCATTAGGGATCAATAAAACTACCTTACCAAAATCATTTTTGGCATGCTCCAAAAGAGGAAGAGGGAAGAGGGAAGATGCTACAGAATCTGTTAGGGAAAACAAAACTTGTATGGCGTCCAAGAACTCCAGGGCTGATGCGAGGAGCTCCAAGCATCCCACCAAACACGTGGCCCCATGCAAAATACGCCAAAACAACACAGTTTGGGCTCATTGTGTCCTAATTAATACCATAATGAGTTTCCTTAGATAGCCAAATCCTTAATCAGCCCTATCAAAACTACGTCTGCCCAGAAAAAAAAGACTCATGTTAATTCTGCTTAATGCCTGACAGTGGTTAAGCACCATTAATACTCCATAATTTCATTGTATGTTATTGTAATCATATCAGCATATATCTCAGTGGCTATGAGAGGCTCAATAGGCTGCCTTGAATTATTGGTCACATGACTCTGTTTCACTAAGAGACTATCTTCC